>NC_041389.1:656951737-657069928 GCF_002162155.2 Triticum dicoccoides | reverse complement strand
CCCCAGCAGTGCCTCCCCCCACCAAGCAGCCACTCCCACCGGCGGCGCCCCCCTCCCTGGAGCAGGCGCTCTTGCCCAACAACGCTACCGCCCGGAGCTACGCCGGCGACCAGTCCGTAGGCAGGTAGCCACCACTCCTTCGTCCTTCCTCCCTCTTCCCTCATCCCCCCTCCCTCCTTCCTCTTGCATCCTCTGTTCAATTTTTTTCCTGGTTTTTTAGTGGATGAGTACTTGATGTAGATTCGATAGTGTGGGAATATAATGATATTTATTTCTTGCTTGCTGTGTGATTTTAGAGGATTGTGCTTGATAGGTGTTTGTGATAATGCCTCTAAGGGCAAATGTTTACAAATTGTAGGTTGAATATTTTTCATGAGCAAATGTTTTGGTTTAAACATGTTAGCAAATTGTAGATTAAGTTGTTTTATCTGCAATTTGAGAGAGCAGGAGCTTTGTGTTGGTTATACTGGCCGAAATTGGTTAACACATATCTTCCAGAGAGATCCCTGTTCTAGGATCTGAGCTCTCTCTTCTCTGAATTCAACTAAGGCATGAGGAACAAGGGGGGAGATAGCTATTAGATCCATGTCTTAGTAGTGGTAAACAATCGTGTAGGTCAATTTTGACTCTGATCTTGAACTACAGGGTTGCAATGTTTTGACATCAACACTTGTAAGAAAAGAAAAATCAGGAGAATGAAGATTATATTAAAAAATGGTATTAGTAGTGGTAAGCAAGCATATAATCCCTCCCAGGTAGTAACAATAACTTTATGCAGGAGAGTGAAAGAAGAAGCATAGGCTTAATTGAGCTGTGGAGTTCTTGTTACCTTGTCTGTCTGTCCTCGTTAGTTACATGTATCTCTCTTTTTGTGTTTCTGCGTAACAGGTTCGATCACGGTTGGAGAAAAATTGAGGCGTTTGTTGGCTCCAAGATAGTGATACAGGTATATACATGTGCTCTGCTTACTTGTTTGGTTTGCAATAGTGGTGAGCCTCCTCCACCCCCACCCATTCCCCCCTCTGCCGCATGCACCCGTCGCCCCCATCGGGTAAATTCTATTATGAAATGATTCCTACTGTTATTTAAAATATAAATGAAATGATTTGGAACACCAAGAAAGAGTTACGTTTCAAGTTGCTGAACCTTTTCATATAAGCTTGCAAAAGATTTAATTGATCATACAGAAAATGAAAAACGAAGGTCATACCGATCCTAGTTGGTATTATTTTCCTCAATTTTAAGTGTTGAATGAACACATAAAGAGAGTGCTAAGTGATTTCAATATATCAAGTTTTAGAATAATATATAGGATTGTTGGTTTTTAACCTTGGTTGCCATTGTTTCTATTTGTAACAGTCTGAAGAATGACTCATGCTGTTTGTGCTAACAATTTCTAAGTGAAAGCAACTAGTTGGAGTAGATTTGTGCACACAATACTCCTTCCAAGACAATTTGCTTCCAAGGAGTAGTTTCAGTTTGATTGCAAGGAGTAGTTTCAGTAAAGTTTCAGCATGGTTTCAGTATAGTTTCAGCATGGTTTCAGTTTGCTTCCAAGGAGTTGTTCTCTGTCTGGTCCAATTCTGAAGAAATAAAAAGTGAATAGTTTGTTTGTTCCATTTGTGGTCACTCTATTTTTTGAGTACTGACATTAGTTATGTTTGTTAGCAGCAAGATATTTAAATGAAGCTTGTTCTTTTTCAACTGTTCAACTGATGCCATGAAACTGAATATAGTAGTTGAAAACCCTATTTTTATTCCTGATCATGAAAAATTGAAATCCTGTTTGTGTTTTTGTTTTGTTGGTTGACAATTATGTTTAGTTTTTCATTTCATGGGTGCTGTAAAATGTGCAGGTGGTGAGTTGAGGCTCAGCATACAGCTTGTTTGGACTAACCAAGAGGACGAGGTATGTTGCTTGCCCAAGCTAAGTGACACGTACGCGCCAAGTTTTCAGTTATATAATTACCCGTTAGTGCTTAGTTAAACTGCATGATACGGCCATAGCAGATGGATGGTACTAGGTGTTGTTTTGTTTCTTGCCAATGTATTCAGAGAGCAGATGTGCCACTGCAGATTTCTTTTCTTGAAGGCAGCTCACATAAGTTCAGCTACAAGTGAACAACTTGCTGCTATTAGATCTGGAATGGAAGCTCACATAAGTTGAGCTGATTTTTGTCCATATGAAAGTAGAGGACCATATGGTCTGTGGCCTTTTCATCCATATGAAAGTAGAGGCACATTGTGGTGCTAGTTTGCTGGGTTTTGTCTCCGACCATCGTGTCGTGATGAATTTGCAGGTACCCCAAGAGGCCCTTGAGTTTGCCGGAATGTTGATTAACTTCCGTTCCAGCAAATTCGGGTACTCCATATGTCCTATTTTCAGCAAAGGTCATGCTGAAATTTTCCGTGAATTTTAGCATGACTTTGCTAAAAATAGGACATATGGGGTACTTGCGACTAATGCATGGGCCGGGGTATCTTAGTACTTAATTAAGTAGGATCATCTGCCCCTTTATTCTTGCTGCATTAAACCATAGGTGGCAATAGAGCCAAGTGATTAGGCCCAACTTAGAATTCTCCTTAGCATCGATAAACCCTAAATGATAAACCCAACATAGGTGGCAATAGAGCCAAGTGATTAGTGCCAAGTGATTAGGCCCAACCTAGGGTGCCTCGGCATCGATAAACCCTAAATGATGAAAACTTAACTTGGCTGCCCCGGATGCCTCGGTGTCGATGAGAACCTAAATGACGTATGCTTAGGCTTTTAGGGTGCCTCAGCGTCGACAAACCCTAAATGATGAAAGCTTAGGCTTTTAGGGTGCCTCGGTGTCGACAAACCCTAAATGATGAGACCATGATCTTGTTCCTTGACAGTAACCAACTTTTTGAACAAACTTTTTTCCTATTTAGAGCGAAACATGGCCCACAATGATGAGGCCGGTGGTACGGGCGGCAAGCAATTCTGGGAGCTGTCCCAGGAGATGGAGGAACAACCTCACCGCTATGAGGACGCCGCGGAAGACACCGATCCTGATTACACAACCCCTCGTGGCGTCGGGGATGACACCACTGATGGTGCCGCCGAGGATGCCACCACTGATGATGGCGGCGCACACACAGATGGCAGCCAACCGAAGAAGCAAAGGAAGGACCGGCGCCCGAATGCGCTCCGCACCCTCAAGGAGGAATTCACTCAAGTGGACTCCGACGGGAATCCAACGGAGCCCAAACATATAGTCAAGGGGTACTCGGTTTAGCTCGGGTGCATTCTCCGGAGGACCGTCTCGATCAACACCTAGAACCTTAGGCATAAGGACCGAGGGAATTTGCGCAACCTCCTCTTCATGAAGCTGCACGAACGATACAAGTTCCCGCCGAATTTGAAAACACACGCCTCTCAGGGAATAAAGTGAACAGTGCCGCCCTCACGAAGATGAGCACGTCCCTGTCTACTTGGAGAAGCGCGGTGAAGAGAATGATAGATAAAGGTGATAGTTATGAGAAGATCAAGGCGAAATATCCTTTGATGAGCGAAGATGAGTACAAGGAGTTCAAGATCAAGTGCGAGAGCAGTGCAACCTCCGAATCAAGTCAGTGGGGGAAAGAAATGCGGGAGTTGAACTTAGGGGAACACAAACTCGGTCCCGACGGTTACAGAGTGGCGGAGCCTATATGGGACAAGGAGGACGCGGAGCGTGCTGAGCAAGGCCTACCGCCCCACTTCGAGAAATACAACGGTAACAAGCAGACCAGGAACTATGTCAGGGCCCAGTACAAGGAGGACCCGATAACAAAGGAGCTTACCACGGATCCGAAGACCAGGGCGCTTGAGCTTGTTCTGGTAAGGAATACACCCCCCGCGTATTTAGTTCCATATGGTTGCACTCTAATTAATCCCGAATATTTCTAAATGGTTCACGTTCCTTTCGCAGGACACTGAAAGCAGTAGTGCGGGGTCGTCTAAAAGCTCCCCTTTCGACACCCCTTTAAATAGGGCGTTGAACGTAATGAAAAACAAGGATAAGCTCACTAAGCCGACGTCAGCTGGTCGTGTGGCCGGCAAAGGCTTGTCCACAAAATGGAGGTCATACCATACCACTGGTGTGCGGAAGGAGACAAAGACCAGCTCGGAAAGCCAGACGCGCGAGGTTGAAGAACTCAAGGCACAAGTGGCGCGGATTCTGGAGCTTGTCCAAGAGCACGTGGAACAACAACTAGGAACGAAGCTCAACGCCATGGTGCCTACGTTGATTCATGGGCTGACGACGTGGATTGCGGGCGGCCAACAGGGGCCTCCCCCGGTTCCCAGCTTCACGGCCAGCAACTCGCACAGCGCGCAGGCGGCGCCATTGGTGTGTCCGGCGGCGCCATTGGTGTCTCCGGCGGAGGCGGTATTCGTGTCCCCGGCGCCGGCACGGGCATTGGAGCTTAATGCACCCGGGTGTACGCCGGCCAGCACCTCGCCAGCAAGCGCCCCCTCCGTTAGTTGCATGCCCGCCGTTGGCGGTGCCTCGACATTAGCCGAGCTTGACGGCATCACGGTAACTAAGCCTCTCGGCCGATGACTTCATCTCCTTGCCTTTGACTAGGCATCCCTGACGCCCTGTACATGTTTTCGCAGGGCGCCGCCGACGTTCCTTGCACTCTTCTGCACTTCGTGGGCGCCGAGTTGGTCGATGTCGCCAAGGGCAGATTCGTTCAACCGGGCAACCGCATATTCCACGGTAATCCGATGGCACCCACAGTGTATAGGGTTGAAGTGGTTCGGGTGCTGCCAGGCTGCGACGAGCTGTTACCTCCGATTCGACCCGCTGGGGCCGATGAAGAAGATGAGATGACCCTCAGCGCCTGCATAAACTGGCCCCTGCTTTGGCCGAAGAGCCAGATTCGTTTGGGGGCGGGGGACACCACCCCATAAACAAGACCGCCAGTCGTGCCGGCGCCAAGCCATGGCAAGAACGCCGCAACGCTACCGGACCTGCCGAACATCCCTATGGCACAGGATCTGGACAGCCCTATGGCACAGGATCCGGACGCGACGACAACGACGACGGTACATTTACCAAAGTTGATAAGTACTTTGCTGAACATGGGTACGCTGACGAGTTCTACGGGCCTCTTTCTCAAGAACCCAACCAAGACGACCGCGATCTAGCTGGTATGGCGGAGAAATCCAATTGCAACAGGCGTCATCTGGCGTTCAGTTCTCAGGACACGCCTCCAGCTCCCGCCTTCACCGAGCCTCAGATAGCTGAGGTGCGAAATATTATCAGCCCCAACACACTCAAGAAGGCGGTCTGTGAGCAGAACTCGGTCCCATTACAGGAGATCAAGAAGAAGGGGCGGAAGCGAAAGACTAACAAGGGCGCCGGTGCGAGCCAGCCGGCACCGAGTTCGATCCGTGCTCAGGACGGGCCACCTTCACCTAAGGATATCTCGAGGAGGGTGCATGTGGCGGGTAGGGCGATGCTACCGCCAAATATGCTGAATGCTGCATCCGGTGCTATGCGGAGTCTGCACGACAGTGTTCTTTTTTTGGAGAAGCTGCATCTCAGAGAGAACGATGTGGCATACCCGGTTTTCGTGGCCAAGGTGCCAGAGGGCAAGGGCTTTGTGGATGGCGACATCGGGGGTACGATCGTCCTACGGTTTGATGACATCTTTGCTATGTTTAACCTTCATCCGCTGCACTACACCATCGTTCGGCTGTTTTCGCTGAGTATGGAGATGCGGATCATTAGAGACAAGACCCCGGACATCGTGATAGTCGGCCCCTTCTACATGCGTGCCAAGCACTTGAGCAGCGCTGGGGACCGCCAAGTTGCGAGTTCACACCTCGAAGGCGTCATTCTGGCAAACCCAGATAAGGATAACTTCCTTGTGGCTTACTTTCCCGAGTAAGTCATCCCTTAACCGCCCCGTAACATATGATTTCTTAGATTTCAATCGTTCTTTCTTTTTCTAACTTTCTGTGTTTTGTGCAGTGACACACATTGCACACTCATCCTCTTAAGCCCGAAATATTCCATGGCCACGTATTTCGACCCGAACCGTAACTCCAAGATAGACTACACAAATGTCAAGAAAGTTCTTGATGATGTTCTCCCCGGCTACGCCAAATCTGGAGGCACCTTCACCAGGGCAGTTTGTAAGTACAACAAGCACACCTTCTCACACAATACGAATTTCTGCTGCGTCAAGCAGCCGCCTGGCGGTCAGAAGGATGCCTACTACGCCCTCCATCACATGCGGGCGATCGTAAGGGACCATCATCAACTTCTGCTACCAGATAGTCTCAAAGATTGGGCCACGAGGTTGTCGGCAACCCAGGACACGGACCTCAGACAAGAATTCTTTCGCATCCAGTCGGAGTTTGCGGACATCATCCACCAAGATGTCCTTCATACCTCGGGGCAGTTCTACCTCAGATATCAACCGTCCAATAGTGAGATAGATGGAACGCTACAAATGCAGGGTGACAACGACCGCGATTTCATGACCATCACGACAGACGACGGCTTCATCCATGCTCCTGTCCGATGAGTCATGTCGAAAGTAGTGATGTGTAGTTCTGAAACATTGATTGGCTCATGTTTTAATTAAACTTTAATGAATTCGTATGTCTCTTTGGTTTGGACAGTCATTCAACTTAGATGTAATCGATGCTATTTATTAGTAGGATCATGAGTCGTGCTATTAATGTCTTGCTTTTCTCTTCCGATCCTTTTGTTGCATACTTACATATTGCTTATGTATTGTCTGTTGTCTGTTGTTTGGCTTGTGCATAGAGATGTCGTCGTATGTCGTGTACAAGGGTAAGGTTCCCGGAGTCTACGACGACTGGGAGGAGTGTCGGAGGCAGGTTCACCATTTCAGCGGTAACAGTTACAAAGGGTATACCACTAGGGCGGAGGCCGAATCTAGATACGCCCGCTATCTAGCGGGAGAGAGGAGGGAGCGTTGGAGGAACCGGATGAAGACCAGTTTGATCGCGATGATGCTCATCGTGATGACCGCAGCTCTCTTTTATGTGATGGTAGTTTAGATGATCGATATCGACTTGTAATGTGAAGACAAACTCGATACTCGCGGTCTTGAGACTTGTAATGTTTTATCTTTGTTCGATCTTTTGAATTCGGAGACTAATATGATGAATTGTATTCGGAGACTAATCTTCTATTGTATTCGATGAATCTGCTGTTGCTGTGTGCTGCTGTCTATATTCTGTCCAATAATATATTTTGTAACCTGTGCAAAAATCAGAAAAGCAAAAAAAAACCAAATATTCATACTAATGGCGCATCAAGGCAGAGTGCGCCATTAGTAAGCCAAAGGATTCTAATGGCGCATCAAGGCAGAGTGCGCCATTAGTATGACAAAGCACATGGTTACATATGCCCCCCCGGGAGGCATACTAATGGCGCATGGTGTTACATACTAATGGCGCACTACTTGGTGCGCCATTAGTATACCAGATACTAATGGCGCACCAGTGGTGCGCCATTAGTAAAAAATTCTAGTGGCGTGCTACTAATGGTGCACCGGTAGTGCGCCATTAGTAGGCAAAACCGGTGCGCCATTAGTAGGCCTTTTCCTAGTAGTGCTCAACTTCAGTTGTATCGATTTCACCTCTTCCATCACTGGGAACATGGATATCCTTGGTCTGATGAAGAATAAGCTCTATATTTTTGCTCTGAACCAGCAAATCAATTCAGTATGAAATTGTCCAGGGCAAAACATGACTGTATCAAATTGTCCAGTGCAAAACATGACAGATGCTAAGCGGAAGAGACATGTTTAAACCAAAAATACAAGGTGGGGTATATGTTTACTAGCTGCTTGATATTTGTGCAGACAAAGATGTCTGCCCGTTGCTATTTGGCAAACAAACAAAGTGACCACAATTTTGGTTGAACTGCACAAGAGAATAGTATAGTCACTGCATGCAGTGCCATTTGAAAATAGACACAGAAAGATTGGATAGTCACTTCATGGACTGCTGAAAAGTAGTACTGTACTATTTATTTGCCAACACTAGGTGCTTGATTGCTTTGGTCTGATTATACAATGGGCATCATTTTTCCTAAGTTAAACTTTGTATTCTGAAAATAGTCTTGTCGTGTGATCGAGAGAAGACCAAATAATATTGCATTGGATGTTCCTCCATCATGTGTGGTTCATTCCCATGGTTCCAGCTGCTGGTGAAACTACTTATGTTTGCAAGAGGAATTGTAGACTTCAGAAACAAATTTGTCTTTTAGTCTGTACTGAATGTTGCCCAAGAGAAGCATCCATGTTAGTAGGAAGAACAAATGTTTTTTCTAGATCTTTGCTTTTGGAGCTACATATTTGTATATGATCTGTGAATCATTGAGATGCATTAATAGTTCCTTATTTCTGTTCGCTCAGTGTTTACAAGTTATTGAATGATCACTAGCTAGCCTACTAATGCGCTCCTGGCAGTTTTAGTTGCGACGGAAGATCCGAAGTGGCAGTTTTTTGAATAAAAATGCCTACCTCTAAAGAAACTAACAAGCTGCTCTGAAGAAAATGCCATGCAAATCTAAAGAAACTGCCAACAAAAATGTTCGCAAATGCCTTATCTCCCAGCAAACGTTCATCAGCTAATGCGATCATACACGTACACCATCCGACCTACTTGATCCTACACGTACACTATCCGACCTACTCGATCCTACACGGATAAATAGCGGATCACACACATACTACCTCCTTTCCGGTTTGCAGGGCTCAATTCAAGAAACAACCTACTTGATCCTACATGAATAAATAGCGGATCACGCACGGTCTAGTACCTCCTTTCCGGTTTGCAGGGCTTAATTCAAAAATCTCACCAACCAAGGTACTCCCTCCGTTCGGATTTATTAGTCCCATGAGCCAAAGCAGCAAGACCAAGGCATGGCAATAATTAACTGCATGCAGAAGTTTAAGCCTAATTAATTCCAGCGATTTAAGTGGCTACATGCGTGCCCTCGGCTGCGACTCATTGCATGCTGCTCCGCGTAGTGGCTGCGAGCGATTCTAAGTGCCTCCATGCAGCCAACCATAATTAAGGCAGCTAACTGATGCGAAAAAGATGCGCTTTAATTGTTGCGGGCCTTTTAAATCTATGGAATCATTATTGACAAGGAGGGAGTACCTCATTTGGATGATTCGAGTGCACTCGTTTGACCGTCATGCCGGCGTGCGACCCAACACGGACGGGACAGGACGACAATCATAATTTCAGTTTCTCTAGTTTTCCACGGCAAGCTGGCGCGCTAAGCCATGCCTGCTTATGCATTGAATTCCGATGATCGTCGCGCTACCTTCGGCCTATAAGTACTGTTTCCCGGCCTTCTCCGGTGGCACCGTGACGCAACTCGCTCTATCCTCATAAGTCCCCACCGGCCCAACGTCGCTCGCCACTTATCCTCGCTCTCACCACGTCTGCCATGCCCCCGCCCGTCCGCGATAGGCGAGGCCGGAGGCGGTCACCGCCGGAACTAGTGTTCGGTTTTTCACCGGAAGGCAGACAGAGGGAGGACGCATTCTATCGGTCTTTAGATGGCAATGCAGAGATCAAGGACTTGTTGGAGCGCGACCGCCTGGCGGAGGAGCAGGAGTTGTTGGAGCGTGACCGCATGGCGGAGGAGCAGCGTATCGCTGATTTGCATCGCCAGCGAGACATGGAGCAGCAGCGCACCGACACTCTGAGTCGCGAGCAGAGTGCCCGCAACTGGGCCGACTATGTGGAGGACGGCTCCCGGCGAATAGCCCTGGAGGCTGACGGGCACACACGTGTTCGTGACACCGATTTTTACTACCAGCTCGTCAAGTGGGTTTCCCGCTTAGAAGCCGAAGCTTCGGTGGACCATGCCGGCATGGAAAGGGCCAACGCGCGCGAGCAACGCACCCTATCGCACCTCTGGCAAGTCCAAGGCGAGGTGGAGGATGCCAGTGTCGGTGTTTAGCGTGTACCGCAGATGGCGGCCGACAACGTGTAGTTAGCTAAGAGTAAGTTAGTACTTGTACGCTACTAGAGTATTAGTGGGAGTAGATAGTTAACTTGGCTATGATGGTTGTCAACGTGGAAGTTCAGTACTCTATATGTGGATCAGACCTATTACTTTGCTCTGAATGTTGAACTTTCCGTTTGAACGTATGGAATGGGTTGTTATTTTTTTAATGGATTGTATTTGTCCGTCACAGGTTTAGAGGCTGACTTGTGGGCCTACCAACTTGACACGTACACAATCAAGAGATGATTGTACGTGGAGAGGATGACAGCAGGGACCCGCCAAGGTCATGGCAGTACGCAAGCAAGTGCCTCCTTATTTCAAGCCAATAAAAATTTGGTGTTTTCGATAAATGCCACTGCAATTTCCAAACTTTGAAAAATGCCATTTCATGCCATTTCCAGTGGCATTTGTTGAAGTCTGAAGTGGCGTTTTTCAAAGTTGGCAAATTGTAGTGGCGTTTTTCAAAGTTTGCAAAAATTGTAGTGGCATTTTTCAAAGTTTGGAAGTTGCAGTGGCATATTTATGAATCGCCATAATTGGAGTGGCATTTATCTAATTTGTTTTTGAGACGGAAGCAGGGTGTCAACTGGGCTGTGCGGGGCACTCTGGCCTGTCTAGACAGCCTTTTCTTTTATGTTTACCACAGACCAGCCCAGTAGTTCTTTTTTCTTTCTGAAAATGGATAGCCCAGTTTTTTTGTGATTTGTCAAGTAAGTCGCTTTGTCAGATCTGTTGGGCTGCAAATCTTTCAAGACAAGAGAGCTTCATTCGGCTAGCCGAGAAAATGGCCTATCAGTAATGAGAAATGGGCTGTATATTTTTAAAACACATCAAACCGGCAATTTGTTTCAAATTTCTTTTTTTCATTTCAAGATTTTAAATTGCATTGATTTTTATGCGTGGACAATTTGTTGGATTTTATATTGATATACATTTATTTTTAAAATCAGTTTGAATGTGACTCAAAATTTCGGGATTAAAAACAGTTCGGACCGCACCGTAATATGCAAAATTTCATATAATTTTTTAACCGTGGCCACAATATGGGCTGTAATGCTTACAAAAAGAATATGGGCTCCAAAAAAACCTTAAGAATTAGCAAATGGCCTGTAAGTTATTAGAAATATTGGCAGATGGGCTATATGCTGTTTTCCACAGATTTGAGGCTTTCCTAAAAAAAGGTTGACGCACAAGCAGTGACTGTTGGATGTCCATCCAACAGTCGCCGTGCTTCTTCAATCTCTGCTCTTCCTGCTCCAGCCGCTCAAACAAGCACCGGCGGGACTGCCTGCTCCCTCCTCCTTGTGGTAGGCTGTGCTGCTGCGCAGGCCTCAACGCCCCACCGTACTCCCATCGCTGGCCTAGCCATCCCTCTACTCACCCACACATGTTGTTATTCTTCGGCGATGGCAGGCGAACCAGTAAACCCTCGTACAGTCATACTCCCCTCCATGTGGGAAACAATTGCCAAGTCTTCCCTGGCTCCGTGTCGTTCCCTTCCTAGGCCTCGCCGTCGTGCACCGCCCTGGTGCTGTCAGCGTAGCATGGTCAACATGGTCAACGACAGACATGCATCTGAAGTGGACTGTACGTGGAGAGGTAGACAGTTGGGTCTACGGCCACACGCAAGGAAATGCCTCCTTATTACGCGCAAAATAATGATTCCTCCACCTGACATCTGGGACCCACCGAAAGGGCCTCTAAATTTCGCGAAAAAACGTTACCGCCGCTGACAGCTCGGACCCACCAGCTATATCTTTGCACGCAAGGAAGTGCCTCCTTATTACGCACAAAAAAATGAATACTCCCCTTGCTAGCTGGGACCCAGTACAGTGGGAGGCTGACTTGGTGGGCCTACTAAGTTGACGGGGATGGAGAGATTTGTCATATTAGTCAATATGCACGATTCTAGCTCCAGTGACTGTACAATGTCCATCCAACAGCCATAGTACTTCTTCAACCCCTGATCTTCTTGCTCCAGCCACCCAAAGCAGCGTCGGTCGTGCCGCCTGCTCCTGCCTCCCATGGACGACTGTGCTACCGCGGAGGCCTCACCGCCCCCTACTACTCCCACCGCTGGCCAGGCCATCCCTGCACTCACCCACACCCCCACTTATTCTGCGGCGACGGAAGCCTCACACCGCAACCGAACTAGTGAACCCTCGTACTCCTCTCCGTGTGGGCATCCACTGCCGAGTCTTCCCCAGCTCTGCGTCGTCCCCTTCCTAGGCCTCGCCATCGTCCACCCCCGTGGTGCTCTCGGCGCAGCATGGTCAATGTAGTCAATGACCGACTTCCATCAGAAGAGTACTGTATGTGGAGAGGATGACAGCTGGGTCCACGGCAGCTGCAAGGAAGTGCCTCCTTATTACGCGCAAAATAATTATTCCTCCACCTGAAAGCAGGGACCCATCGGACGAGCCACCGTATTCGCGAAAAAAATGTTTCCTCCCTGACTGTTGAGACCCACCAGCTATATCTTTGCACGCAAGGAAGTGCATCCGGGCAAAAGAAATGATTCGCCCCCTGACTGCTGGGACCCACCAACTACATCTTCGCACGCAAGGAAGTGCCTGACAGTCAGGACCCACGTGGTCAAAGCGTACGTAGCGTTGTCATTCTGGTCACGAACGTGTATGTATATACAGGTCGATGTAGAGGCGCACACGTGTCGTAGTAGAGGCGTGCACGTAGCATGTACACGTACGTACATCAACCAGGGTGCAAGAAAGTAAATACGGCCACGTACGTACATACGGGCGGGGTCTCGAACGCCTGCTCGCGCATACGTACGGCCAGGGCTCGTGTACATGGATGGGTCGGAACGGAGAAACTGCATCGCCGTCGTGTTCATGGGGAGGCAACGGAATGCTCGTGTTCATCGGGAGGCAACAGAACGTGTCACAACCCTAGAGTTTGTTTGTAACTAGTGGCATTGCATCCATGCATCATGTTTAAATTTCATGAAACTTGAAATGGGGATTGATCCAAGCCCTAGCAGCTAATGAATTCAACTAGGGTCAAAATAAAATGTTTTGAACCCAAAATGCCCTCTGAAAATGTTCATGATTTCTGGTAAAGGTGAAAACCTCTGCCAAAAATGATGCACATATTTCTAGGCCATTCTGGATTTTTGAATTAACACATATTGTATTTGAGTTGGAGCAAATATATGTTATATATATTTTTAATGCTTCAATAATTCTGATATTTTGTGAGGGGCTCTATAATATTCGTTTTAGTCCCTGCAAAAATTATTGGAAGAAACAAAATGGTTTAGTGCTTGAACTAAATCAAAACAGATTGAAATAAATAGAAAACAACAATTAAAATAGAAACAGAGAAGGAGGGAGTACCTGTTACTTACCTGGCAGCCCAGCCAGCCCACCACTGTAGCAGCCCAGCCGGGCAAAGCCAGCCCCGCCCACCAGGGGCAGCACTGTCGTCTTCCTCCTCTGCCAGGAGGATAAGCAGCTGTGTGCGGCGCGCACAGCCACCCGCGGCCACCTCCTGCTTGCCGCTTCGCTCTGGCCTTCTCCGGCATCGCCACGCGCACCCCCAGGCCCTCTCACTCTCTTCCATGCCTTCTTCCCTTTTCTCTTGCTCTCTCACTCACCCGACCGAGAACCACCGTCTCCGCCGCTCGTCGAATTCGTAGCCACCACCGTCGTTCCACCCCACCAGAGTGACCAAAGGCTCCACCTCGACGCCCCCGACCTCTCCATGGAGCTACAAAACACCGGGAGCCCTGCATCGCCGCCCACGCCATCTTCCCCATCTCCGGCTGCCCGAGATCGCCGGCTTCGCTACGTCGCCGTCCGACCTCCCCCGAGCTCGCTGTCTGCTCCAACCGACTCGCCGTGAGCCCCTGCCTCCTCTCCCCTTGCTCCCGTGCTCCTATTCTCGCCATGGACACCGTTCCGCCGGTGACTGATTCGCGCCGCCGCCTGAGCTCCTCGCCGCCGTGGCGAGAGGCCGTGTTCGTCGCTCCTGGGCACGTGACCGTGCTCTAGACCTCGCCAGGAACCCAACCCGCACCCCAACTCGCTCTCTCGAGCGCTGCAGCCGCGTTCCCGCACCCGGCCGAACTCCGGCCGCCGCTCCGCCCGTTGCTGCCGCCGCTACACTGCACCCTGGCACCTCCCGCTGCCTCCTTTAGATGCACCGCACCGCCAGCTCACCGTAGCCGCAAACCACGTGCGAAACGGTGCTCGTTAGCGCCGTTCCGAGCAACTCCGGCGATCCTCCGCCGTTGGGTTTGGTCGCCGGCGTCCGACTCCGGTGGCTGGTGATGTGGCACCGTCATTAGCACCTAACTAACCCCCCCTAGGGTCACTGATAGTGGGACCCGCATGTTTAACTCAGCGGGCTAATTTTCCTGGTTAAGATTAGTTTATTAACCCAGGGGACCCACGTGCAAGAGTTGATGGTGCTGACTTGGCAGTTGACCAACCCCACACGTCAGGTTTGACCTGGTCGACGCCTGTTGACCGCTGACGTCGTAGTGACATAGTGCTGACGCAATTAGTTATTTTCTGGATTTAATTTAATTCAAGAAATTCCAGAAAATTGTATAAACTTCTAAAATTCATAGAAATTCAACCGTAACTCCAAACGAAATAATTTATATATGAAAAATGATCAGAAAAATCCAATCTATCCATCTGTACCATTTTCATGCGTGTTTGAACAACCTAAGGTTGCTATATATGGCAATTTGCATAATTGGCATTTAAATAAGCACATATGGAGTTTGAATTTGAACCCTTGGTTCAAACCAACTTGATTTAATCTGTTCTAAGTTGCATTAGCCAAAACACACTCATTTTGCCATGTCATGATCATGCATCATATTGTGCATTGCATTGATTGTGCTTCTTCTTTGTTTGTTGGTGCTTGTCCCCTCTCAGTAGACGTGTACCGACGATGTGATCGATGACAGCGATGAAGAACTATACTATCTTCAGAAGTGCCAGGCAAGCAAAACCCCCTTGTTCACTCCAATACAATCCCACTCTCTCGCTCCTGCTCTATTTACTACATTAGGACAACAACGATACAACTGTTATTTGCTGCGATAGTTGAACCCTTTTATCCTCTGCATGACCTTTCATTGCCACAGTAAATAGATGAAAACCACTAGCATGAGTAGGAGTTGTTTGAGCCCTGATGTGCCTACTCATTCATGCTTGTTTGTCATTCCTGTTACTGCTTAGAGTTGAGTCAGGTCTGATTCATCGGGAATGAATCGGAGGTGTGTGGACATGTCCTGCTGTGTGTGAGCTAAGTGTGTGAACACGATTTGGTAAAGGTAGCGGTGAGAGGCCGTGTAGGAGTACATGGTGGGTTGGCTCATTGCAGCCGTCCTGAGGAACTGAGCTTTGTGTTTGTGATCCATGAACAGCTACTACCACACATTGGGATCCTTAATTGACTCTCTCGACTTATTTATCAACGTGATCTCTGTCCAAGAGTTGCAACTAGTTTCTGGTGTTTCTAGGTAGTGTTAGTAGCTACCAAGTTGCACCCGGTACAGGTGGGCTAGGGACAGACTAGGCACAGTGGCACGGTGTACTAAGTGGCACCCGGATGGTGGGCTTGGGAACCCTACTCACATCTTTTGGGGCCGTGAGCGACACCCCGGCCGGATCTCCTTGCGGATGGAACCCGAATAGGCGATCAACCTGGACGAGAGACTTGTGTGGTTAGTCAGGTCTTGGCCGACACCCTCGCTGGGCTTCCGCTTGAAGGTTGCCGAGTACATGTTGTGTAAACGGCGGTAAGTGGTGAGAGCGTGTGTGAAGAAGTACACCCCTACAGGGTTAATATGATCTATTCGAATAGCCGTGTCCGCGGTAAAGGACTTCTGGGTTGCCTGTACAGTTCATAGACAAGAGAAAGTGGATACTCTAAAATACGCAAGATAAGCGTGAGTGCTATGGATGGCGTTCTCGTAGGGAGAAGGAAGCGGATCCATAGTGGTGTATTGATATGGTGAATATGTGGACTCGTGTGCGCCACCTCAAAAGAGTTACTTGCAGTCGTAGTTTAGGATAGCCACCGAGTCAAAGCTGGCTTGCTACAGTTAAACCCCACCATCCCCTTGTTCATAATGATGCATATGTAGTTAGATCTGATGTAAGTCTTGCTGGGTACATTTGTACTCACGTTGCTTAATTTATGTTTATGCAGAGAGACTTTAGTCTTGCTAGTAGTACCGCGTGGACTTCGACATTTAGCTTGTTACCTCAGCTACGATCTTGTGCCCTCGGCAGGATCTGATAGATAGTCAGGCTTCTCAGCCTTTTTCTTTTGTAGATGTCTGTACTCAGACATGTTAAGCTTCCGCTTGTGCTTGACTT
Organism: Triticum dicoccoides; assembly: GCF_002162155.2. NCBI lineage: Eukaryota > Viridiplantae > Streptophyta > Magnoliopsida > Poales > Poaceae > Triticum > Triticum dicoccoides. The sequence continues at coordinate 657,053,538 of NC_041389.1, read as the reverse complement.
GTTTGCTCTGAATGTTGGGTCATGAGACTCATGATTGTAATATCTCGCTCCTCGGAGCCTATTGAATAAAATGCTTGAGTTATAGAGTCATGTTGTGATGCCATGTTGTATTTGCACATATCGAGCATATTGTGTGTATGTTATTGAAATGCTTGGTATGTGTGGGATCTGACTATCTAGTTGTTTATCCTTAGTAGCCTCTCTTACCGGGAAATGTGTCCTTGTGTTTCCACTGAGCCATGGTAGCTTGCTACTGCTCCGGAACACTTAGGCTGACCGGCATGTGTCCTTCTTCGTTCCTGTGTCTGTCCCCTCAGGGAAATGTCACGCGATGAATTTCGGAGTCCTGTTAGCCCGCTACAGCCCGGTTCACCGGAGTCCTGCTAGCCCAGTGCTATAGCCTGGATTCACTCGCTGATGACCGACACGTTCGTTGTTGGGTCATGTATGCCTGTCCCTGTAAGTTAGTGCCACTTTGGGTTCACGACTAGCCATGTCAGCCCGGGTTCTTTGTCATATGGATGCTAGCGGCACTATCATATACGTGAGCCAAAAGGCGCAAACGGTCCCGGGCCAGGTAAGGTGGCACCCGTGGGAATACTGTGCGTGAGGCCGCAAAGTGATATGATGTGTTACATGCTAGATCGGTGTGACTTAGGATCGGGGTCCTGACAGCTTTGGTATTAGAGCTTGACTGCCTGTAGGATTACCAAGCCAAACTGGTCGAAGTTGAGTCTAGAAATTCTATAGTTATGTAAGGGAATTGATTGTGGGATGGAACGTAAGGCTCTTTTTACTCCTTATACCTTATGCCCTTCTGATCTGAGTCATCTTACCTTTCCTACGGGGTTAAGGAACTAGGCTCTCTCTTCCTTCTATCAGGATCACGTGTTACTAATCCGTAGACTTGTAGGATTGATGGTTCTAATCTTCAGTTCGGTTCCTACTACTCCTGTGTATTCATAGTTGGCCTCGGAACCTTGATATTGTGCTTCTAAGTGGTTATGCCACCATTTTTGTAGCATGTCCCAAATCTTTTTGAGCATTTACAGCTGTTATGCTGTCCGAGTCATCCCAGGTTTCTAAATAGTCTGATGCATTTGCAAATCCCTTCTTACCGATCCGGTGTTCCTTTGGCCAGATTAACCACACCAACTAGTGTGTTGAGGTACTTCATTGCCTCGGTATATATGTTGGAATTATTATTATGGCCCTAGGTGTCTTGGAGTATTACCTAGTAATCTAGCCATGTTTTGTGTCCCAGTGTGATGATTCTGGCCATTATTCTCAATAGCATCCCGTGATGCCATTTAGTTGGTAGGTATTCTATTCCTGGGTTTCCGAACCAAGATTCACCCTACTTACTTCATGTTGATAGTGTTGCTGGTTCCTTTAGGTTATTAGTAACCTTTGCATTAGTCCTCGAGGTTCGTGGTACATCGTTCTTCCAAATACCATGAACTACTTATGGCAGTAGTTCCTTGTCAAACCAAAAGATCACAACCAGAGTGCTCTTGATGAGTTCTCGATTCTATGTTGTGACCCTGCCAGTCCTACCTTTCTGCATGGGTTATCCGGAAGAAATATGTTGAACTCGTTCGACATGCTAATCTATGCACCCACAACTCAAAAAATCATATGTTCCTTTGAGTTGTCCCTCTTTAGTTGTGTTCTAGCCCTCGCCTATCCATCGATAGTCAGGAGTAGTTATGCATTCGTGTTATCGATGCCTGTTATTTTTGTGGTCCGTCAAATCATTCTATTCCAGAATGACTAGGAGAAATGAACTCCAGTACCTCATCCATATCTAGGATTGGGTCAAAGTAGTCATACTCCGCAGATCAAAATACTAATCCAGTTTTTGTTCTGTTCTACCTTGGAGTGTTACCATCTTTATGTCCAGAGTGTCATGAGAATTGCAGCATCTCTTGTGAATTCTTGACGTAGTGATACTTCTCACCATCATTGTTCATTCCTTGGTTCCCGTGTTATTATAACCGGAATGCCGACAAGTGTACCGTGATGTGCGAAATCAATAATCCTAGCAACTCCGTTGCTTGGTAGTTAATGGACAATAATTTCATTCTTAGCGTGTTGGTTTTTGAATCATCATTCTAAGATAGATTGTGCTACCTAGTCCTTATCCTTAGTGCACTCTTCTATCAATGAGTTAGGATTGTGTCAATCCCTCGCTCTCTGATCATATCGTCTTGCCCTAAAAAGCAAGATTGTTCTCGAGCTTAGTAATGTATCGGTGGTTCGTGATTTTCCGAACATCTTCTCAGAAGTATGACCAGGTTTCACCTGACCGCTATGTTGAGTTCGTGATCATGTTGGTTTTCTTCCAAACCACCCATTCTCCAAGATTCTGTGTTGGATACCCCGAGCTAGTTGGTTAAGCTAAACAACAACTTGGAGAGTTGGAAGATGGAAGCTTGTCCGACTTAGTTCATCACTAAGGGATATCCTTGAGTTTGAGTGTGTGTGTGTTGAAGAAAGATGATATCTTCATCGACTGATCCCCGTGATCAGTTGTTGGATCTATTGTCTTGTCAAAACTTTGATTTGAGTATGGGCTATCATCAAATCAAATCAGAACCAACGATATTCGTAGTGTTGTCTTACTCCTGGTTTCTCCTCGAGCATACACCATTACATCTTTTGGTCTGACCAGTGCTATCCCTGTGTTCACACAATTGTGGAACTTCAATTATATGGAAATCTAGATGAATTATTGTTGAGCCCATTAGCAACATTGTTATCTTCTCCATGATTCGTGTTGAACATCCAGCTAGTATTGGAAACTTTTATAAGCATTATCTTCATGACCCGCTCATGGAGCATATGTCCGGATGAAAGAAGTGACCTCCTCTAATTCATGTGCATTTGATGCAAGTTGCCGCCGTGAATTCGAGAAAGTCAATGTTGCCTCCTCTGGAACCATCTCAAGTCAGTCATGCATGTGCGAAGTATGCTATGGTTTGATAGGCTCGCTACCTCCATTCTATATGTGTCCCTAGCACACCAAGCCACTGATTGACTTGTTCAAGGAAGAGAAGTCTATGCTTGGGATCTAATCCATGGACTTGCATAAAGACTTCGATATCCTCGCTGAGGGTTCCTCACCTGAACTTGGTAGTGTTTTATTATAAGGCTAGTACGTGGCCATGCTTGTCTGGGACAGTGTGTTCACATGTGTGTAGCAGAACTAGCTCATGTTTTGGAGCTTGCTATTGTAGTTCATTTCCCGAGAATCTCGCAACATCATCTCGTCGAATTGCGTTGCAAACTTCCATTTTTCTTTCTAGACTCGATGAGTCTGGATTGTTCTGACACCAACCAGATCTGAATCTCTGGAAGATATGATGGTTGGAGCATTTTTCCAAGAACTATAATATTGGTCCCTCTGTAACCGGTAAAGAGGATGTCGTGGCCAACATGTCTAGCCGGAAGACCTATTACTGTAGTATCTTGATTGAGGAAGTTGGCCACCTCCCCATAAGGATTTCGTAGGATTTACTCCCTAGTTGTTCCTTATGGATTTTTGTGTTCCCGAAGTCCGACCTTTTACTTGATGTTTTAGATATCAAACCATATCTATGAATGGGATACACTAGCACATCAAGGATAACATTAGAAGCGGAGTGCTAAATGACTCTCGGTCGATTATCCAGATCTTGCGACCTTGGCATTACTAAGGTGAAATCTGAGAAGGTGTCATCTTCCTTTGCATCTGCATCTTCCACCGGTATTCATCATGGTAGTATGATGTGCTGCCAGGATCCTCGCTTTGGAAATTGGTAAAACCTTGATGAATATGGAAATGCTCAAGTTCTTGAGAGCACGCGCAAGCAAAATCATCCCTTGTATTGTTTTCAACAAGGTAATCCACATCATCCATTCTAATCTGGGTACGCCATTCTACCAAACCCCTACTAACGATCGCTCGAGAATTGCCTTAGGCTGGTATAAAGAGTTTCGATGATCTCTGAATCAAAGGTAATTCTTTTTGCCACTTAAGGGATATTCCTACGAGTCACCTTCCCTAAGGTGCCCCGTTATGGTTTCATGGCAACTCAACTCCTCGCTACGTTGACAATCGTTTACCACCTTCTTAAGTGTGGAATTGTTGTCTACCTAGTGAACCCCCGTCATCTGTTCCACTCCATCCCTCTAGATGTGTGCCTCGTGACTCAACTCGAGAGATGTTGCTATGTCTCATTCCTGGAGTTGATCCTAAGTTGTTCCACCTTCAATAAGATCGATCCTTTTAGATTTTTGCCCTATCCTCTCTTTGTCATGTTGGCTGGAGTTCTCAGAGCAAGACAACGAGACAAGATGGTGATTGAATCAACATTCATTTGAAGTGCAACCTGGGTCGTGAAGATTGCGTTAGTTGCGTTTCCCCTTTATTCTACCCTATGCTTGAATCTCGGGACGAGATTCTTGTTTAGTGGGGGTGAGTTGTCACAGCCCTAGAGTTTGTTTGTAACTAGTGGCATTGCATCCATGCATCATGTTTAAATTTCATGAAAATGGGGATCGATCCAAGCCCTAGCAGCTAATGAATTCAACTAGGGTCAAAATAAAATGTTTTTCATTGAACCCAAAATGCCCTCTAAAAATGTTCATGATTTCTGGTAAAGGTGAAAACCTCTGCCAAAAATGATGCACATATTTCTAGGCCATTCTGGATTTTTGAATTAACACATATTGTATTTGAGTTGGAGCAAATATATGTTATATATATTTTTAATGCTTCAATAATTCTGATATTTTGTGAGGGGCTCTATAATATTCCTTTCAGTCCCTGCAAAAATTATTGGAAGAAACAAAATGGTTTAGTGCTTGAACTAAATCAAAACAGATTGAAATAAATAGAAAACAATAATTAAAATAGAAACAGAGAAGGAGGGAGTACGTGTTACTTACCTGGCAGCCCAGCCAGCCCACCACTATAGCAGCCCAGCAGGGCAAAGCCAGCCCGGACCACCAGGGGCAGCACTGTCATCTTCCTCCTCTGTCAGGAGGAGAAGCAGCTACGTGCAGCGCGCACAGCCACCCACGGCCACCTCCTGCTTGCCGCTTCACTCTGGCCTTCTCCGGCATTGCCACGCGCCCCCCAGGCCCTCTCACTCTCTTTCGTGCCTTCTTCCCTTTTCTCTAGCTCTCTCACTCACGCACCAAGAACCGCCGTCGCCACCGCTCGTCGCAGTCGTAGCCACCACCGTCGTTCCACCCCACCAGAGTGACCAAAGGCTCCGCCTCGACGCCCCCGACCTCTCCATGGAGCTACACAACGCCGGGAGCCCTACATCGCTGCCCATGCCGTCTTCCCCATCTCCGGCCGCCCGATATCGCCGGCTTCGCTACGTCGCCGTCCGACCTCCCCCGAGCTCGCCGTCTGCTCCAACCGACTCGCCGTGAGCCCCTGCCTCCTCTCCCCTTGCTCCCGTGCTCCGTTTCTCGCCATGGCCACCGTTCCACCGGTGACCGATTCGCGCCGCCGCCTGAGCTCCTCGCCGCCATGGCCAGAGGCCATGTTCGTCGCTCCTGGGCACGTGAACGTGCTCTAGACCTCGCCAGGAACCCAACCCGCACCCCAACTCGCTCTCTCGAGCGCTGCAGCCGCGTTCCCGCACCCGGCCGAACTCTGGCCGCCGCTCCGCCCGTCACCGCCGCCGCTACACTGCACCCCGGCACCTCTCACTGCCTCCTTTAGATGCGTCGCACCGCCAGCTTGCCGTAGCCACAAACCACGCGCGAAACGGTGCTCGTTAGCGCCGTTCCGAGCAACTCCGGCGATCCTCCGCCGTTGGGTTTGGTCGCCGGCGTCCAACTCCGGTGGCTGGTGATGTGGCACCATCATTAGCACCTAACTAACCCCCCCTAGGGTCACTGATAGTGGGACCCGCATGTTTAACTCAGCAGGCTAATTTTCCTGGTTAAGATTAGTTTATTAACCCAGCGGGACCCACGTGCCAGAGTTGACTGTGCTGACTTGGCAGTTGACCAACCCCGCACGTCAGGTTTGACCTGGTCGACGCCTGTTGACCGCTGACGTCATAGTGACGTAGTGCTGACGCAATTAGTTATTTTCTGGATTTAATTTAATTCAAGAAATTCCAGAAAATTGTATAAACTTCTAAAATTCATAGAAATTCAACCGTAACTCCAAACGAAATAATTTATATATGAAAAATGATCAGAAAAATCCAATCTATCCATCTGTACCATTTTCATGCATGTTTGAACAACCTAAGGTTGCTATATATGGCAATTTGCAGAATTGGCATTTAAATAAGCACATATGGAGTTTGAATTTGAGCCCTTGGTTCAAACCAACTTCATTTAATATGTTCTAAGTTGCATTAGCCAAAACACACTCATTTTGCCATGTCATGATCATGCATCATATTGTGCATTGCATTGATTGTGCTTCTTCTTTGTTTGTCGGTGCTTGTCCCCTCTTAGTAGACGTGTACCGACGATGTGATCGATGACACCGATGAAGAACTATACTATCTTCAAAAGTGCCAGGCAAGCAAAACCCCCTTGTTCACTCCGATACAATCCCACTCTCTCGCTCCTGCTCTATTTTACTGCATTAGGACAACAACGATAAAACTGATATTTGCTGCGGTAGTTGAACCCTTTTATCCTCTGCATGACCTGTCATTGCCACAGTAAATAGATGAAAACCACTAGCATGATTAGGAGTTGTTTGAGCCCTGATGTGCCTACTCATTCATGCTTGTTTGTCATGCCTGCTACTGCTTAGAGTTGAGTCAGGTCTGATTCATCGGGAATGAATCGGAGGTGTGTGGACATGTCCTACTGTGTGTGAGCTAAGTGTGTGAACACGATTTGGTAAAGGTAGCGGTGAGAGGCTGTGTAGGAGTACATGGTGGGTTGTCTCATTGCAGCCATCCTCAGGAACTGAGTTTTGTGTTTGTGATCCATGAAGATTTACTACCACACATTGGGATCCTTAATTGACTCTCTCGACTTATTAATCAACGTGATCTCTGTCCAGGAGTTGCAACTAGTTTCTGGTGGTTGTAGGTAGTGTTAGTAGTCTACCAAGTGGCACCCGGTACAGGTGGGCTTGGGACAGACTAGGCATAGTGGCACGGTGTACTAAGTGGCACCCGGATGGTGGGCTTGGGAACCCTGCTCACATCGTTTGGGGCCGTGAGCGACACCCTGGCCAGATCTCCTTGTGGATGGAACCCGAATAGGCGATAAACCTGGACGAGAGACTTGTGTGGTTAGTCAGGTCATGGCCGACACCCTCGCTGGGCTTCCGCTTGAAGGTTGCCGAGTACATGTCGTGTAAACGGCGGTAAGTGGTGAGAGCGTGTGTGAAGAAGTACACCCCTGCAGGGTTAATATGATCTATTCGAATAGCCGTGTCCGCGGTAAAGGACTTCTGGGTTGCCTGTACAGTTCATAGACAAGTGAAAGTGGATACTCTAAAATACACAAGATAAGTGTGAGTGCTATGGATGGCGTTCTCGTAGGGAGACGGAAGCGGATCCATAGTGGTGTATTGATATGGTGAATATGTGGACTCGTGTGCGCCACCTCAAAACAGTTACTTGCAGTCGTAGTTTAGGATAGGCACCGAGTCAAAGCTGGCTTGCTGCAGTTAAACCCCACCATCCCCTTGTTGATAATCATGCATATGTAGTTAGATCTGATGTAAGTCTTGTTGGGTACATTTGTACTCAGGTTGCTTAATTTATGTTTTTGTAGAGAGACTTCAGTCTCGCTAGTAGTACCGCGTGGACTTCGACGTTTAGCTTGTTACCTCAGCTACGATCTTGTGCCCTCGGCAGGATCTGATAGACAGACAGGCTTCTCAGCCTTTTTCTTTTGTAGATGTCTGTACTCAGACATGTTAAGCTTCCGCTTGTGCTTTACTTGTTTGCTCTGAATGTTGGGTCATGAGACTCATGATTGTAATATCTCGCTCCTCTGAGCCTATTGAATAAAATGCTTGAGTTATAGAGTCATGTTGTGATGCCATGTTGTATTTGCACATATTGAGCATATTGTGTGTATGTTATTGAAATGCTTGGTATGTGTGGGATCTGACTATCTAGTTGTTTATCCTTAGTAGCCTCTCTTACCGGGAAATGTCTCCTTGTGTTTCCACCGAGCCATGGTAGCTTGCTACTGCTCCAGAACACTTAGGTTGACCGGCATGTGTCCTTCTTCGTTCCTGTGTCTGTCCCCTCGGGGAAATGTCATGCGTTGAATTTCGGAGTCCTGTTAGCCCACTACAGCCCGGTTCACCGGAGTCCTACTAGCCCAGTGCTACAGCCTGGATTCACTCGCTGATGACCGACACGTTCGTTGTTGGGTCATGTATGCATGTCCCTGTAAGTTAGTGCCACTTTGGGTTCACGACTAGCCATGTCAGCCCGGGTTCTTTGTCATATGGATGCTAGTGGAACTATCATATACGTGAGCCAAAAGGCGCAGACGGTCCCGGGCCAGGTAAGGTGGCACCCGTGGGAATACCGTGCGTGAGGCCGCAAAGTGATATGATGTGTTACATGCTAGAACCGGCTTGGACGGAACAGCCGATGGAAATGAGGCCTGACGTACTGTAGAACAAAGGAAACGGCCTTGTGTTCGACTGGCACGTTTGAAATGGAATCCTGTTCATCAGGAGGGGTCTGGCGTACTGCAAGACAGAGGAAACGGACTTCTGTTGGACCTCCTACGGTCGAAACAGGGTCCTGTTGATCGGGAGGGGTGTGGCGTACCGCAAAACAGAGGAAACGGACTTGTGTTGGAGCCCTACGGTCGAAACGGGGTTCTTATTCATCGGGAGGGGTGTGGCATACCGCAAAACGGGACTCCACGAGATACTGTTCATCACCACCGTCGACCTCCTCCAGCCTCCATGGGCTATTGTTCATCCACCGTCGACCTCCTCCTGCCTCCACCTGCGACTGTTCATCCACAGGCTCCTGTTCAACCACCCCTCCACGGGCTACTGTTCATCCAGCCCTCCACCGGCTATTGTTCAACCAGCCATCCACGGGGTCGTCCTGTTCATCCAGCCCTCCATGGGGTCCTGTTCATCCAGCCCCAACCGGCTCGATTGATCGGGGTCATGTTCATCCAGAGGCAACACCACAGGGTCCTGTTCATCCACTCCCACCGGGAACTGTTCATCCAAACCCCCGAGCAATGCTCACTGTTCATCCAAACCCCCCAGCAACACTCACTGTTCATCCAGAGGTAGCATCGATCGGCTTTAGTTAGCAGCAGCAGCGAAGGAATCGCTCGATCGCTCGGGTTCAGTAACGCGTAGCCTGCAGTGCAATCGCTTGGGTTCAGTTTAAGCGATGCCTCACTCGGGTTCAGTTAGAGCCCAACGCCTCACACCCACGCGCGTACGATACGAGAGAAATGCACATTGCTCGGCCCCCGACCACCCTCTGTAACCGGGAACTCCCCGAAAGTTTCCTCGCCCTCGCTTCTACCATGGTATTTTCTGTCATGGACGGCCCAAAGAATGTCATGTAGCTGCGTCTCCGACCCGCCCAGGACGAAAATCACATTTTCTGTAATGATTTTTTGTCATAGAAGTAGGATCCCACCACATCTATGATGATACCGGGTTTTGTCATAATTATCGTCATAGAAGTGTCATAAGTATGACATAATTTTTTTCGTTCGGCCCAAAATGTCATGGATGTGTCTTTTTTTGTAGTGATCTCCATAGCCCGTTGATACGCCTAGTTGGTGTGAGACTATCTTCTCCTTTTTGTCTTCTCCACAACCACCATTCTATTCCACCTATAGTGTTATGTCCATGGCTCATGCTCATGTATTGTGTGAAAGTTGAAAAAGTTTGAGAATACTAAAGTATGAAACAATTACTTGGCTGAAACCGGGGTTGTGCATGATTTAAATATTTTGTGTGATGAAGATAGAGCATAGCCAGACTATATGATTTTGTAGGGATAACTTGCTTTGGCCATGTTATTTTGAGAAGACATGATTGCTTTATTAGTATGCTTGAAGTATTATCGTTCTTATGTCAATATTAAACTTTTGTTTTGAATCTTATGGATCTGAATATTCTTGCTACAATAGAGAAGATTACATTGATAAATATGTTGGGTAGCATTCCACATCAAAAATTCTATTTTTATCATTTACCTACTCGAGGACGAGCAGGAATTAAGCTTGAGGATGATTGATATGTCTCCAACGTATCTAGTAACAATAATCATGCTAAATCCAATATTGTTGCTTCTAGTAGTTCTCTTGGTTCCACTAATGATTCTCTTAGCCAAGTTACACTTGAGTAACAAAATAGCTTATTGAAGGGAATTATAGAGAAAGGTGTTTACAAGAGCCTTGCCGGAAGTAAGCAATTTGAGGAAATTGTACGCAAGCAAGGAAGGCACCGGAAGAATCAAGGTGTTGGCTTTGAATGAAAGTTCAATGCCAATGGAGTTGAGTGGGAACAAGATCAATACCCCAAGACGAAGTTTGTTCCTCAACAAGAGAAGTATGATCCTACTTCCTCCAAGGGAACACAAGCTCAAGCTGATCTTCCACCACAAGACCACAAGCTAAAAAGCAAGGACAAGCTTCAAGAGGAGATTGATGCATTTGAAGATGCTCCAAAGGCCTTGGTCAAGTGGGTTCCCAAGACTACATCAAGTTCTACTTCATCAAGTACATCTAGAACCCCCTTGAGGGTGACTCCGCCAACATTCTTCACTCATATTCATTTTGGCAAGGACAAGTGCAAGCAACTTCCGCATCTTGCACTAGTTCAAGGAGTCACAAACCCTCTTGTTGGTAAGACAAGGGACAAGGTAATATAATGCTTTCATGGACATCATCATGTGTGTGCTTCACTCTATGTCTATGGATATCCTTGTTTGTTCCTTGTGGGACTAAACCATGTAGGTATTGAAAGTGCAACTCACTCCAATGGATTGCTCCAAATGATCTACATCGACAATGAGCATCCGCATCTTCAACATCTACATGAGGTCATCATCGACAAAACCCAAGGTTAGTTCATCCCTCTTAGGGGGGATATCACATCTAAGGGGAGCTTTACTCTAAGAGTTGAGCTAAAGCAACTCTAATGGTGTGAACATGACAATGCTTTATGTAAAAGTGGTAACCCCACTTGTGCTTAAACGATGAGTATGACCTACGATCAAATGTTCTCATTTGACTCCTAAGTCAATATACTCATATATAGATGACCTAGTCGTCGCCAATTGCTTGATAGATGCTAGAGTGATTGTGCATGCTTTGCCACATATTTCATTTGCCTTTTTATTGTGTGAGCATGTTGATTGCATAGTTTTCTCATTCGAGGACATCCATTGGTTACTTTGATTGTTTGGCTCTTCTTCTTTTGCCAAATGGATGGACAAGAATGCCTAAGAACTCCCTCTAGCTATCTATGATTTTCTTGTCTCAAACTCTATTCATGCTACATCACAAAGTTTGAACAAGTCAAATTCGAACCCTCTGGGTGAGGAGCACTCGGAGTCACCGATTCATCATAGACTTAAACTTCCAAAGCCTCTCTGTGCATTTCGGTCTGACCGATTCATCCTTTTCGGTCATACCAAGTTCACTGAGTTGATCTAGTTTTCAATCTCGGTGCAACCGATTAGAACTTTTCGGTCACACCGAGTTGCAGTAACCGCTTGCGATTCTGCATCTTGGTGCCACCGAGTTGTTCCACTCGGTCACACTAACAGTGTCAGGATATATATACCGATGGGTCAAATTTTGGAAATTTCTTCGAAACCTATTCGCCTGCGCGTGTCCCGCTCTGCCGACTCGGGTCTCTGGATCGTCCTATTGTCGCCAGAGACCTCCTGCAGCTGGTCTCCGCCGCCGTTAACGGAAATCTTCACCTATGTTGCCGCCGTAGCGAGCTCATCGCAAGGTTAGGGTATGAGTTCGACACTTTGTGCAATATTTTACCTCTGATTCTTAGCGCAAAGACAATGCCATGTTTCTTACCAAGTATGAGATCAATCTATCCATTCCTTTAGATTAGTTTTGATTCAAAAATTTAGGGTTAGGTTTCTGCCGAACTCATCTCGGACCGACCGAGTTGTAGAAATCGGTCTCACCGATTTGGCTTAGGCCATTTCACATGTAATTTTTGGTCTGACCAAAAGTTGCAAATCGGTGTGACCGAGTTCAGAACTTTATGAAACCCTAGCAAACTTGGAGTCACCGAACTGTGTCTCGGTCTGACTGATTCCACTAGTTTAGACTCCAAAGTTGCTTCGGTGTCATCGAGTTTAACAAATCAGTAGCTCCGAAATGCTTTCTATGAAAAACTAAAACTAAGTTTTTGACTCATTCATTTTGCAAAAACTCTGCACTTTGTGATGCTCATCCACTCTATCTCATCTATAATTATTCACAGGGTCAGCTCTCAGTTTGAAGTGACAGTATGTCTGATTAGAGTGACAGCCAGAACAAGTCTGAGGAGCAGATGGATCTGAGTGAGGGCACTAGTCCCTCTGGCAGCTTTGATGAGGGTAGCAGGAGCACTCCCAGCAACCTGCCTAAGGCAACAACTAGGCAGAGAAAGAAGAAAACTTCAGATTCAGAGGATGAAGATTTTCAAGTTGAGGAAGTCACCTCAAAGAAGAAAGTGCTCAAGAAAGAATATGCTGCTGCTGCTTCCACCAAGCCAGGCCAGGACAAGAAAGCACCTGCCAAGAGAGTGCCAATGTCAAAGGCCAGAGCATCGACACAACAGATAATGGAATTTACTCTTTAGCCCAGAGAAGATGGAGATGGAAAGAAAAGAAAAGAATAGAAAAGAAAGGGTCAGGAAAACTGTTGCAAGAGTGAATGGAAATCCATCAATGAGGAGAGATTCTGCAGGAGAAGAAGAAGAGGATGCTGCACCAGCACCCAAGTCTCAAAAGCTGATGGGGATGCCATCAAGTTTGGGGCTGCACCTTCGAAGCCCAAGACTGCCCAAAGCTCCAGCTCAAACTTCCAAACCTACACCAAAGAGAAGCACAAGGAACATTCCTGCTGCAGAGAAGAACAAGGCCCCAGTGCCTGAGGTTGAAGAAGAAGAAGATGAAGCCCAAGTGCTCAGGAAATTAAAGCCAAACTAGACCATGATGACAATCATCCAGTGGCGGAGAAAATGAAAGAGAGAAAGGATGCAGGTCTCAGACTACGGAGACAAGCAGATCCCTATGCTGTGAGGAGAAGAACTGCTGTGGACTACAGGTTTCACACTAAAGAAAAACAAGATTTCTATGAGACTGTACTTCTTGACAAGAAGCCCATTGTGTGTGATATGAAGTGGGTTGATTGGAAATATATTGATGATAATGAAGATCACTTTCCAGGAGTGCATGAAAGCTTCAGACTCAATGAAGTTGACAAGTTTGTGGGTCAGAAATTGACCAAGTGGAATGATGAGCTCATTATGCAATTCTACTCAACAACTCATTTCTATCCTGATGGAAAAATTGTCTGGATGTCTAAAGGTACTAGGTACCAATCTTCTGTTGATGAGTGGGCCAAGCTCATAAATGCCCCCAAAGAAGCTGAGAAAGACATTGATGTATATGCTGAGAAGAAGAAGGATCACAACTCCATGGCCAACATGTACAAGGAGATACCTGACAAAGCCTTGGAGACACACAAGCTAGGCTCAGTGTATTACTTGATGTCTGGATTGGCCACCATGAACACCATTCTGAGGCACACCTTGTTGCCCAAATCAGGAGTTCACAGGATGATCAGAGGCCACTCCATCAATTTGCTTCAGCTCTTTGACTTGCCCCGGAAGTTCAAAGTTATGAGCTTGATTGTTGAGACCATCAAGAGAACAGCTGCTGACCAAAAGAGGTCATGTGGGTATGCTCCACACATACATATGTTGATAAATTCCAAGATTAGCAAAGGTGTCTACTTGTTGGACAAAGAGAATCTTCCCTTGAGGCCTGACTTTGAGGACAACACTGTTGTCATGAATGCTGAAGATCCCACATCTGTGGAAGCTCAAGAGAAGAGGCAGAAAGCAATAGCTGACAAGCCAGCGAAGATGCCAAGTGCTGAAGAGGCTTCACAAGTGTTCCTCAAGTCAAAGCAATACCAACTTGGATATCTTATTCAAGCTACCTTGAGGATTGAGAAAGGATTGGCCACCCTAACTCAGAACCAACGGAGCCCGGAGAGGATCATTGAAACAAAGTTCTATGATCTTGACTTGAAGGTGACACAAATTCAAACAACAGTTGAGCAGCTCCAAGAAGAAGCAGAAGAGAGGAAGGGAAAAGCAACCACTTAAGTATTTCAGAGAGTGCCTAGGTCATAGAGATTTGCAGCAGTGCCAGTGCCAGACACTAGAGCTACAACATCAGCACCTGCAGCCACAGCTCCAACTTCCCCTCCAGTGGAAACTCCATTAGCTCCATCAACTTCAACAAATGCTTTCATCCTTGGAGTCCTCTCAACAACACCTCCTGAAGATCAAGCTTAGAGAGTCGCATAGCACTATGCATTTTCAAGCGTTTTGGTAACTTGTTGCCAAAGGGGGAGAAAGTGTATAGATCATAGGCTTCAAGAGAGAGAGAGAGAGCTTTGCTTCTTTTGCTACTTATTTGCTTGCTTGCTTGGTTGATACTTTATGTTTATGTGTGTGAGATACTTCGTATGATCATGTGTTTGATCATATCATGCTTAATGGTTGTGCTTGGATGATGATATTATCTATCTTTTATGTACGATCATTCACTTTGCCTTGGTGATGAGTGCTTGTTCCTATTTCTATCATTTAGAGCGCTCCAACAAGATGTATGTGACATGGAAGAGTAACCCACAATCCTAATTGGTTGTGCATTTGCATCCAAAAGAAAATCTTAAATAATGCACAAATTTAGGGGGAGCTCTTTCTTATCACATACTTCTCAAAGCGACGATGTTTTTCATTCTTATTATCATTTGTCGAATCTTTCATCTATATGTTGTCATAAATTACCAAAAAGGGGGGGATTAAAGTGCAACTAATCCTAGGGTGGTTTTGGTAATGCTTAACAACATATAGCTCATTGAACTAATGCTCTTTCAAGATGATCATTTCAGAAAGTTCAATGATTGGCATGGCATGGACTAGAGATGTGGACCCCTCAAAATACTAAGGACACATATTGGCAACAAGCTCAAGACTCTACATTTTCTTTTTAGTGATCCAAGATCACATTGAGTCCATAGGAAAGCCAATACTATTAAAAGGGGATGAGGTGTTGCTTAATGGCTTGCTTGCTCAAAATGCTTAGTGATATGCTCCAAAACCCTCAACCACTATCTCATTTCCACATATGTCCTAAACCTAAAAGTCAAACTCGGCCCCACCAATTTGATCAATCCAGCGCCACCGAGTTCATTTGACATAGCCACTGCCACACACCCTAATCAGTTCAGTTTCACCGATAGGGGTCTTGGTCTCACTGAGGTGGGATTGCAAACTCCATGTTCCCTTTGTAACGTTTCGGTCTCACCGAAATGGGAGATCTGTCCCACCAAGTTTGCAATGCAAACTCCATGTTTCCTTTTCATAACGTTTTGGTCTCACCGAAATGAGCGAATCGGTCCCATCGAGTTTGCCTGGCCAACTCTCTATGTGCCTATTACTGAAGTCGGTGTCACCGAGTTCATGTGATCGGTCTCACCAAGATTAAGTTATGCCCTAACCCTAGTGCATCGGTCCCAATGAGTTGATCATATGGGTCCCACCGAAAACTCTAACGTTCATATTTTGACCTTAATCGGTCTGACCGAGTTTTACCATTAGGTATCACCGAGTTTGGGAATCTGTGTGTAACGGTTAGATTTTGTGTGGAGGCTATATATACCCCTCCACCCATTCTTCATTCATGGATAGAGCTATTAGAACGTGCCTACACTTCCACCATTCATTTTTTGACAGAGAACCACCTACTCATGTGTTGAGACCAATACATCCATTCCAACCACAAGAATCTTGATCTCTAGCCTTCCTCAAGTTGCTTTCCACTCAAATCTTCTTTCCACCATAGCCAAATCTGTGAGAGAGAGTTGAGTGTTGGGGAGACTATCATTTCAAGCACAAGAGCAAGGAGTTCATCATCAACACACCATCTATTACCTTTTGGAGAGTGGTGTCTCCTAGGTTGGTTAGGTGTCACTTGGGAGCCTCTGTCAAGATTGTGGAGTTGAACCAAGGAGTTTGTAAGGGCAAGGAGATCGCCTACTTCGTGAAGATCTACCCAAGTGAGGGAAGTCCTTCGTGGGCAATGGCCATGGTGGGATAAACAAGGTTGCTTCTTCATGGACCCTTCGTGGGTGGAGCCGTCCGTGGACTCGCACAACCATTACCCTTCATGGGTTGAAGTCTCCATCAACGTGGATGTACGATAGCACCACATATCGGAACCACGCCAAAAATCGTTGTGTCAACATTGCGTTTGCTCCCTCCAAACTCCTCCCATTTACTTTCTTGCAAGTTGCATGCTTTACTTTCTGCTGCTCATATACTCTTTGCATGCTTGTTTGAATTGTATTGTGAATGCTTGACTAGTTCTAAGTTGCTAAAATCTGCCAAGAATTGAAATCGAGAAAAGGCTAGGTTTTTAATTTGTCAGGTAGTCTAATCACCCCCCTCTAGACATACTTTCGATCCTACAACCCCCCCTCTTAACAGTACAGATTTTCTACAACCAAAGAAATAAAAGCCAAAAATGCCGTCTTCACTCTTTTCCCTCCAGAGGGGTACCTAACCGTCTTGTGCCATATAAACATGCATGTGTAGCTCATGCACATGGTTAGTCCGCAAAATGGGTTGTAATCAACATCAAAACACTTAAGCCAGAAAATGTCCTTTCAACCACGACCGAGGCGACCCCCTCTAACCGCCAGACCGTGCACAGGACTCTAACCTATTGTGCCTTCACAGTTCCAACAAAACAGGCAAGTAGACTATCGTGGTACTAAGTCTGACAGTAAGAATAGGGGGTACGTATGAGGAGACGAGTCCCTAGCTACGGCGAGGTTGTACACACGAGTTTACGAGTTCAGACCCCTCTCGGAGGAGGTAAAAGCCCTATGTCTCGGTGCCATGAGGCGGTCGACTGCAATATAGGTGTGTGTTACAAAAGGTGAGAACCCTTGTCCCAGAGGAGGGGGTGGCTTATATAGAGTATGCCAGGACCCCAGCCGTCCTCCGTTACGAGGGTTCAATGTACATTAAGGTAGGGCGTTACTAGTAACACCAGCTATAAAGTGCCATCAATGATCTTTAAGACTACAGAGTGAACGCTTGACCGTTGCCAGCCTGAGTGACTCTAAGTCTTTTGTACTCTGAGTGGTTTCCTGTATGGTTGAATGACCCCATCCAGGTCGAGTGAAACTGGGGGTATCCGAGTGAGGTGGCTAGTCGAGTGGATTGCACTCGACCGTTTTCAGTTGATTCTTCCTGTTGTGCTTTGAATGTCCTTGCTTCTAGGGTAGTGACCTTGGGTAGGGCGTATAGGTCAGGCCTATGACCCAACCCTAGGTCTATGGCATCGTCATCAGCCCCCGAATGGATTGAGGTCCGAGTGAAAAGAAGGTTGAAGTTGGTCCTGCCTTGACTCTTGTGCTTCACATGTATTCATACTAGATTTGAGGTCCATGCTGAAACTTCGAATTCATTTCAGTCGCCTTGATCGATTCAGAAGTTGTCGAGTGAACTTACGCTGGTGCTCTTCGAGTGTTGCTATGATGCAAAATCTTTGGCGCGATTGGTTACTGCGGATCCCGGATCTCACAGGATTCGAGAATCTAGGGAAGCGCACGAGGCGGAGCGCACCACAGTAAACAGGGTGGATAGACAGGGGCGCCTTGATTTCTGTGCCACCTTTTTCGCCACTTATCTGGTGCGCGACTATTGTGGGATTTGACAGGTTCGCTCGGACCCATGTTTCAGCCACTCGGAAGTAGGACCTTAAAAGGCGTCGAGGCCGAGGCGTCTGTATTGTACGCTCCCATTCTTCTCCTTCTTCCTCTGACTCTCCACCGCATCCTCTTTCGCCCTCGGTGCCGCCGCTCCACCAGTGTGCTGCCTGCCACCATGGTGAAGGACAAGACAGCTGCGCTGGAGCGCGCTAAAAAGGCGACGTCAACAGCGAAGGGCAAGAAGATGAATCGGGTGTCATTGTCGAGGTCCGTGCTACCACCGGGTTGGATTCAGGGAGACTGGATCCGATCTACACTCCAGCCTGAGGATCTGGAGGATCTGGCCGCCACTGGTCTGATCGCCGCCGGGGCTGCGAGGTTGCCGGAGGGTGAGATAGAACCTTGCTACGTCTTGAGCTAGCGTTGGTTTTCCCTGAAGAGGAGAGGGTGATGCAGCAAGTGTAGTGTAAGTATTTCCCTTAGTTTTTGAGAACCAAGGTATCAATCTAGTAGGAGGCTCCTCAAAAGTCCCACGCACCTACATAAACAAACTGAGAACTCGCAACCAACGCAATAAAGGGGTTGTCAATCCCTTCACGGCCACTTGCGAAAGTGAGATCTAATAGAGATAGTATGATAAGATAAATATACTTTTGGTATTTTATGATATAGATGCAAGAAAGTAAGGATGAAAATAAAAGTAGATTGAAAGCAAATATGATAAGAGATAGACCCGGGGGCCATAGGTTTCACTAGAGGCTTCTCTTGAGAGCATAAGTATTACGGTGGGTGAACAAATTACTATCAAGCAATTGATACAAAAGCGAATTATTATGACATTATCTAGGCATGATCATGTATATAGGCATCACATCCAAAACAAGTAGACCGAGTCCTGCCTGCATCTACTACTATTACTCCACACATCGACCGCTATCCAGCATGCATCTAGAGTATTAAGTTCATAAGAATGGAGTAACGCATTAAGCAAGATGATATGATGTAGAGGGATAAACTCATGCAATATGATATAAACCCCATCTTGTTATCCTCGATGGCAACAATACAATACGTGTCTTGCAACCCTTTCTTTCACTGGGTAAGAACACCGCAAGATTGAACACAAAGCTAAGCACTTCTCCCATGGAAAGAAAGATTAATCTAGTAGGCCAAACCAAACCGATAATTCGAAGAGACTTGCAAAGATAACTCAATCATACATAAAGGAATTCAGAGAAGATTCAATTAATAACCATAGATAAATCTGAACATAAACTCACAATTCATCGGATCTTGACAAACACACCGCAAAAAGAGATTACATCAAATAGATCTCCAAAAGAGAGGGGGAGAACATTGTATTGAGATCCAAAAAGAGAGAAGAAGCCATCTAGCTAATAACTATGGACCCGTAGTCTGTGGTAAACTACTCACAACTCATAGGAGGGGCAAGGATGTTGATGTAGAGGCCCTACATGGTCGATTCCCCCTCCGGCAGAGTGCCGGCGAAGGCTCCAAGATGGGATCTCGCGGATACAGAACGTTACGGTGGTGGAAATTGTGTTTCATGGTGCCCCTGGATGTTTTCGGGGTCCGTAGGTATATATAGGAGGAAGAAGTACATCGGTGGACGCCAGAGGGGCCCACGAGATAGGGGGGCGCCCTACAGGGGGGGCGCCCTCCTATCTCGTGGAGCCCTTGGAGCTTTCTTGACTTGCACTCCAGGCTCTCCGGATCAGATTTGTTCCAAAAATAAGCTCCCGAAGGTTTCATTCCGTTTGGACTCCTTTTGATATTCCTTTTCTTCGAAATACTGAAATAGGCAAAAAAACAGCAATATGGGCTGGCCCTCCGGTTAGTAGGTTAGTCCCAAAAATGATATAAATATGTAGAATAAAGCCCATAAGCATCCAAAACAGGTAATATAATAGCATGGAACAACCAAAAATTATAGATACGTTGGAGACGTATCAAGCATCCCCAAGCTTAATTCCTGCTAGTCCTCAAGTTGGTAAATGATAAAAAGAGAATTTTTGATGTGGGATGCTACCTAGCATAATTCATAATGTAATTTTCTTTTATTGTGGCATGAATGTTCAGATCCAAGTAATACAAAATAAAAGTTCATATTGATATAAGAAATAATAATACTTCAAGCATACTAAGCAAGTAATCATGTCTTCTCAAAATAGCATGGCCAAAAGAAAGTTATCCCTACAAAATCATATAGTCTGGCTAAGCTCTATCTTCATCACACAAAGTATTTAATCATGCACAACCCCGATGACGAGCCAAGCAATTGTTTCATACTTTAATAATCTCAAACTTTTTCAACTTTCACGCAATACATGAGCGTGAGCCATGGACATAGCACTATATGTGGAATAGAACGGTGGTTGTGGAGAAGACAAAAAAGGAGAAGATAGTCTCACATCAACTAGGCGTATCAACGGGCTATGGAGATGCCCATTAATAGATATCAATGTGAGTGAGTAGGGATTGCCATGCAACGGATGCACTAGAGCTATAAATATATGGAAGCTCAACAAAAGAAAACTAGTGGGGTGCATCCAACTTGCTTGCTCACGAAGACCTAGGGCATTTTGAGGAAGCCCATCATTGGAATATACAAGCCAAGTTCTATAATGAAAAATTCCCACTAGTAAATGGAAGTGACAACATATGAGACTCTCTATCATGAAGATCATGGTGCTACTTTGAAGCACAAGTGTGGTAAAAGGATTGTAGCATTGTCCCTTCTCTCATTTTCTCTCATTTTTTTATATTGGGCATTTTATCTTTTTTATGGCCTCTTTTTTTTCATCCGGAGTCTCATCCCGACTTATGGGGGAATCATAGTCTCCATCATTCTTTCCTCACTGGGACAATGCTCTAATAATGATGATCATCACACTTTTATTTTTTTACAACTCAACAATTACAACTCGATACTTAGAACAAAATATGAATCTATATGAATGCCTGTGGTGGTATACCGGGATATGCAATGAATCAAGAGTGACATGTATGAAAGAATTTTGAATGGTGGCTTTGCGACAAATACAATGTCAACTACATGTTCATGCAAAAAGCAATATGACAAAAGTAATGTGTGTCATATGAACGGAACGGTGGAAAGTTGCATGGCAATATATCTCGGAATGACTATGGAAATGCCATAATAGGTAGGTATGGTGGCTGTTTTGAGGAAGGAGTATGGTGGGTGTATGGTACCGGCGAAAGTTGCACGATACAAGAAAGGCTAGCAATAATGGAGGGGTGAAAGGAGTGCGTATAATCCGTGGACTCAACATTAATCAAAAGAACTCATATACTTGTTGCAAAAAATTAGAAGTCATCAAAAACCAAAGTACTACACGCATGCTCCTAGGGGTATAGATTGGTAGGAAAAGACCATCGCTCATCCCCGACTGCCACTCATAAGGACGACAATCAATAAATAAAATTATGCTCCAACTTCATCACAAAGCGGTTCACCATACGTGCATGCTACGGGAATCACAAACTTCAACTCAAGCATTATTTAAATCCATAATCACCCAACTAGCATGACTTTAATATTACTACCTCCATATTTCAAAACAATTATCAAGCATCAAATTGATCATAGCGTCCAATTCACTCTCTATGATAGTTTTTATTATACCCAACTTGGATGCTCATCATTATAGGACCAAATTAAAACCATAGCAAATACCATGCTGTTCTAAGAGACTCTCAAAATAATGTAAGTGAAGCATGAGAGACTAGCAATTTCTATAAAATTAATCCACCACCATCCTCTAAAAGATATAAGTGAAGCACTAGAGGAAAAACTATCAAGCTCAAAAGATATAAGTGAAGCACATAGAGTATTCTAGCAAATTCTAATCAAATAGGCTTCTCCAAAAAGGTGTACTACAGCAAGGATGATTGTGGTAAACTAACAAGCAAAGACCAATATAATACACGACGCTCCAAGCAAAACACATATCATGTAGCGAATAAAAATATAGATCCAAGTAAAGTTACCAATGAACGAAGACAAAAGAGGGGATGCCTTCCCAGGGCATCCCCAAGCTTAGGATTTTGGCTATTCTTAAATATCTTGGGGTGCCATAAGCATCCCCAAGCTTAGGCTCTTGCCACTCTTTATTCCATAGTCCATAAAAGCTTTACCCAAAACTTGAAAACTTCACAACACAAAACTCAACAGGAAATCTTATAAGCTCCGTTAGTGAAAGAAAACAAAACCACCACATAAGGTACTGCAATGAACTCATTCTTTATTTATTTTGGTGTTAAAACTACTTTATTCCAACTTCCTTATGGTTTATAAACTAATTTATTAGCCATAGATGCATTGAAATAAGCAAACAACACACGAAAAACAGAATCTGTCAAAAACAGAACAGTCTGTAGCAATCTGTAACTAACGCAAACTTGTTTAACTATAAAATTCCTAAAAAAATAGAACGTAGTGGAAAATTTGTTTATTGATCAGAAGCAAAAAGTATCAATGAAAAAGCTCTTTTATGTGATTTATTGAATTTTTTCTCGTGAGCGCAAAGTTTCTGTTTTTCAGCAGAATCAAATCAACCATCATCATAGTTTATCCTATAGGTTCTACTTGGCACAAACACTAAACAAAAGATAAAAACACATCTAAACAGAAACTAGAAACAAAATTTAACACTAAACAGGAACAAAAACAAAGAACATAAAGAAAATTGGGTTGCCTCCCAACTAGCGCTATCGTTTAACGCCCCTAGCTAGGCATAAAATCAAGGATAGATCTAACGAGTGCCATCTTTGGCACTTGATTCATAAGTAGCACCCATGATAGATTCATAAGGTAATTTGACTTTCTTTCTTGGAAAGTGCTCCATGACTTTCCTTAAGGGAAATTGGAATCTAATTTTCCCTTCCTTCATATCAATAATCGCACCAATCGTTCTAAGGAAAGGTCTACCAAGAATAATAGGGCAAGAAAGATTGCAATCTATATCAAGAACGATAAAATCTACGGGCACCAAATTTCTATTAGAAACAATAAGAACATCATTGATCCTTCCCATAGGCTTTTTAATGGTGGAATCCGCAAGGTGCAAATTTAAAGAGCAATCATCAAGATCATGGAAGTCTAGAATATCACATAAAGTTTTCGGAATTATGGAAACACTAGCACCCAAAATCACACAAAGCAAAACACTCAAAATCTTTAATTCTAATCTTTATAGTAGGTTCCCACTCATCATTAATTTTTCTAGGTATAGAAACTTCCAAATTAATTTTTTCATCATAAGATTGCATCAAGGCATCAACAATATGTTTGGTAAAAGCTTTGTTTTGACTATAAGCTTGAGGAGAATTATCAACGGATTGCAACAAGGAAATACAACTTTTTAAAGAGCAATTATCATAATCAAATTCCTTGAAATCCGAGATAGTATGTTCAATATTATTAGAAGTTGAGGATTCTCCAATCTCTCTTTTACCAAATTTAGCATTAAGATCTAAAGACTCCGAATTTTTGGGACGCCTTCTAGGCAAAGTTGATTCATCATCAGTCCCATAATCATTAAAATTCATATTGTGAAACATAGATCTAATAGGAGACGCATCAATAACTTTAAGATCCTCATCATTATTTTCGTGTAGATTAGAAGAACACGCTTTTATAAAGCTTTCCTTTTTAGCACGCAATCTAGCGGTTCTTTCCTTGCACTCGTCAATGGAGATTCTCATTACTTTGAGAGACTCATTGATATCATGCTTAGGAGAAGAGGATCCAAGTTTAAGAGAATTAACATCAAGCGAAAGTCTATCAACGTTCCTAGCCAAATCATCAACTTTGAGCAATTTTTCTTCAAGCAAAGCATTAAAATTCTTTTGAGAAGTCATAAATTCTTTCACACTATTCTCAAAATCAGAGGGCATCTTATTAAAATTACCATAAGAATTATTGTAGGAATTTCCATAATTATTACAGGGATTACTAGGGAACGGTCTAGCATTAAAATTTCCTCTATAAGCATTGTTTCCAAAATTATTCCTACCAACAAAATTCACATCCATAGATTCATTATTATTCTCAATCAAAGAGGACAAAGGCATATCATTGGGATCAAGAGGAGTATTTTTAGTAGCAAACATCTTCATAAGTTCATCCATCTTTCCACTCAAAACATTGATTTCTTCTATAGCATGCACTTTTTCACTAGAAGATCTTTCTGTGTGCCATTGAGAATAATTAGCCATAATATTATCAAGCAATTTTGTAGCATCTCCTAATGTAATTTTCATAAACGTGCCTCCCGCGGCCGAATCTAAGAGATTTCTAGAAGCAAAGTTCAAACCGGCATAAAATTTTTGTATGATCATCCATAAATTCAAACCATGAGTAGGGCAATTGCAAAGCATCAATTTCATTCTTTCCCAAGATTGGGCAACATGCTCATGATCAAGTTGTTTAAAATTCATAACATCGTTCCTAAGAGTGATGATCTTAGCGGGAGGAAAATACTTAGAGATAAAAGCATGTTTGCACTTGTTCCAAGAACCAATACTATTTTTAGGCAAAGATGAAAACCAAACTTTAGCATGATCTCTAAGTGAAAATGGAAATAACTTCAATTTGACAATATTGTTATTCGTATCTTTGTTCTTTTGCATGTCGCACAAATCAACAAAATTGTTTAGATGAGTAGCGTCATCTTCACTAGGAAGGCCGGCGAATTGATCTTTCATAACAAGATTCAGCAAGGCAGTATTGATTTCACAAGACTCAACATCATTAAGAGGAGCAATCGGAGTATTAAGGAAATCATTATTATTGGTATTCAAAAAATCACACAACTTGGTATTATCTTGCGCCATGGCAACAAGTAATCCAACGCACAAGCAAACAGAAAACAGCAAACGGAAAAGAGAGGAGGAGATTGGGAAAGAGAGGGCGAATAAAACGACAAGGGTGAAGTGGGGGAGAGGAAAACGAGAGGCAAATGGCAAATAATGTAAATGCGAGGGAGATGAGTTTGTGATGGGTACTTGGTATGTTTTGACTTGAGCGAAGACTTCCCCGGCAACGGCGCCAGAAATCCTTCTTGCTACGTCTTGAGCTAGCGTTGGTTTTCCCTGAAGCGGAGAGGGTGATGCAACAAGTGTAGCGTAAGTATTTCCCTCAGTTTTTGAGAACCAAGGTATCAATCTAGTAGGAGGCTCCTCAAAAGTCCCACGCACCTACACAAACAAACTGAGAACTCGCAACCAACGCAATAAAGGGGTTGTCAATCCCTTCACGGCCACTTGCGAAAGTGAGATCTAATAGAGATAGTATGATAATATAAATATATTTTTGGTATTTTATGATATAGATGCAAGAAAGTAAAGATGAAAATTAAAGTAGATTGAAAGCAAATATGATAAGAGATAGACCCGGGGGCCATAGGTTTCACTAGAGGCTTCTCTCGAGAGCATAAGTATTACGGTGGGTGAACAAATTACTGTCAAGCAATTGATAGAAAAGCGAATAATTATGACGTTATCTAGGCATGATAATGTATATAGGCATCACATCCAAAACAAGTAGACCGACTCCTGCCTGCATCTACTACTATTACTCCACACATAGACCGCTATCTAGCATGCATCTAGAGTATTAAGTTCATAAGAATGGAGTAACGCATTAAGCAAGATGATATGATGTAGAGGGATAAACTCATGCAATATGATATAAACCCCATCTTGTTATCCTCGATGGCAACAATACAATACGTGTCTTGCAACCCTTTCTTTCACTGGGTAAGAACACCGCAAGATTGAACCCAAAGCCAAGCACTTCTCCCATGGCAAGAAAGATCAATCTAAATGGCCAAACCAAACTGATAATTCGAAGAGACTTGCAAAGATAACTCAATCATACATAAAAGAATTTAGAGAAGATTCAATTAATAACCATAGATAAATCTGAACATAAACTCACAATTCATCGGATCTTGACAAACACACCGCAAAAAGAGATTACATCGAATAGATCTCCACAAGAGAGGGGGAGAACATTGTATTGAGATCCAAAAAGAGAGAAGAAGCCATCTAGCTAATAACTATGGACCCGTAGGTCTATGGTAAACTACTCACAACTCATAGGAGGGGCAAGGATGTTGATGTGGAGGCCCTCCATGGTCGATTCCCCCTCCGACAGAGTGCCGGCGAAGGCTCCAAGATGGGATCTCATGGATACAGAAGGTTACGGTGGTGGAAATTGTGTTTCGTGGTGCCCCTGGATGTTTTCGGGGTCCGTAGGTATATATAGGAGGAAGAAGTACGTCGGTGACGCCCGAGGGGCCCACGAGACAGGGGGGTGCGCCCTACAGGGGGGCGCGCCCTCCCATCTTGTGGAGCCCTTAGAGCTTTCTTGACTTGCACTCCAGGCTCTCTAGATCAGATTTGTTCCAAAAATAATGCTCCCGAAGGTTTCATTCCGTTTGATATTCCTTTTCTTCGAAATACTGAAATAGGCAAAAAAACAGCAATATGGGCTGGGCCTCCGGTTAGTAGGTTAGTCCCAAAAACGATATAAATATGTAGAATAAAGTCCATAAGCATCCAAAATAGGTAATATAATAGCATGGAACAATCAAAATTATAGATACGTTGGAGACGTATCAAACCTCAGCCGCGATCGGGGTGAGTGTGTCCTTCTTGCTACCCACGTCGAACGTGGCTTTTCCCTTCCTCCGCATCCTTTCTTTTGAGGTTTTCTCAACTTCCTCGGTGCTCAGCTTCACCACTTTTCTCCCAATACCATCACATATCTCGCGGAGTTCGTGTCTATGTGTGAAAAATTCTTGGGTTGTCGACCGCACTGGGGTCTCTTCAAACACATTTTCACAATCCTCTCACAAACCGTGAAGAAGACAAATTCGAGCGACGAGAGGACGCACATGATCCAGATGTGCAGGGGTTTAGGGATCCAGATGAGGGAGAGGAGTGCTTTTCCTACCATGACACTTGCAGAGTCGGTCAGGGGCCTGGTTCTATTGCCAGGATATTGCGACCCCCGGTCAGTCGACCGGTCTTCCTCCTTTTTCCCTAGATCGAGCTCAGCAACCTTCTTCACTGACCGTGACTGCAGCGGAGAAAGTAGAGACGGACATGTTGGTTGAAAGGGTAGTTCAGCTGGTCTGCCAGGGGGTAACTAGCATGGATTTGCTGGAGGTGTTTCTCAGTCGACGCATCCAACCGCTCCAAGCTCGTGACCATCCGATGTGGATATACTCGGGCTCTAACGACACCGCTCGGTCCACCCATAGGAGGTTTCCGACGAGACGGTAGCCCTGTGGTTGAGGAGAATCACCGGGAACAAAGATAACCCCAGGGGGCCAGGAGAGTCGATCCATTCGACGCTGACAACCAGCCGGACAAGGTCTGATCCTTGCCATCGAGTGTACTTTAATCTGTCTTGCGACTGTTTCTCAATCCGACTGATGTTTGGTCAACCTCTTGCCTTGCAGGTTTACACTGAGATGCATTCGATGACGAACGGGGAACAAGCCTAGGAGCAAGCCCACGAGGGAGCGGATAGCGTAGAAGAGAGCGGCGACTGGCAATCCCCTGATGACGATGATGAAGAAGAGAGTGATGAGTCAGACAATGAAGAGGAGGTCAACTCACCACCTCGCACCGAGCGCCGATAGAAGAAGTTCCATGATCCAGCAGGCGGGCGCGGCAAGGCTGTGGCTCCGAGTATGCAAGCGCATAAGCGCACTTGGACTTGGACTCTAGAGTCGTCAGAGAAGGTCGCCAAGCTGTCCAAGGTTGCTCCATCAAAGTCTCGGAAGGCCTTGCCCAAGAACAAGATGGATGTTCTTGTTGCTTCTGTGTGAGTGCTTTATCTTTCTGTGTTTCCCTACTGACTCGTTCCTCTTTTCTTACGACTGGGTTATGATCTCTTCAGTGCCGCAACTTCTGGAACCTCCACGGATATTGACAAAGCCCAAGGTGACGAAGAGACTGAGGATGCGGCAACTTCCAAAGCTGGTATGATCTTGCAATCCTGAACTTGTGTTGTCGACTGGGTTGTCGGTCGATTGAACTCCTATGGTTGCTTTTTGTTGCAGCTCCGCGAGACGTCATTGAGCTTCCAGACAACGAGGAATAAGTGCCTCTGAAGACTATGGGAAGGAAGGGCAGGGCTTAGAGCAGGAGGACGGCCGTAAGTGAAAGTGCAACTATCCCTAGGTGGTTTTGGTAATTCCTAACAACATATAGCTCATTGAGCTAATACTATTCCAAGACAAATATTTCAGGAAAGCTGAATGAATGGCATGGCATGGATGAGGAAAGTGGATCCCTCAAAATACTAAGGATAAAAGGATTGGCTCAAGCTCAAAAGCTCAAGACTCTACATTTTATATTTTTGTGATCCAAGATCACATTGAGTCTATAGGAAAAGCCAATACTATCAAGGAGGGATGAGGTGTTGCTTGATGAGTTTCTTGCTTCAAGTGCTTAGTGATATGCTCCAAAAACCCTCAACTACTTTCTGATATCCACATATGACCTAAACCAAAAGTCAACTCGGCCCCACCGATTCTTTCTATCCGGCGCCACTGAGTTCAGATGTCATAGCCACTGCCACAAACCCTAGGCAAATCGGTCTCACCGATAGGGATCTCGGTCTCACCGAGATGGGATTGTAATCTCTCTGTTTCCCTTCGTAACGTTTCGGTCTAACCGAAGTGAGCGATCGGTCCCACCGAGATTGCAATGTAAACTCTCTGTTTCCCTTTCGTAACATTTCGGTCCCACCGAGTTTACCTGACCAACTCTCTGGTTAGATAATTACCAAAATCGGTCTCACCGAGTTTGTGTAATCGGTCTCACCGAGATTACTTTATTCCCTAACCCTAACCATATTGGTCCTACCGAGTTGCATGTCGTTCCACCGAAATCACTAACGGTCACTAGGTTTACTGAATCGGTCCGACCGAGTTGCTTGATTGGGTCCCACCGAGATTGGTAAATTGTGTGTAACGGTTAGATTTTGTGTGGAGGCTATATATACCCCTCCACCTCCTCTTCATTCATGGAGAGAGCCATCAGAACAAACCTACACTTCCAACTTACCATTTCTGAGAGAGAACTACCTACTCATGTGTTGAGGCCAAGATATTCCATTCCTACCATATGAATCTTGATCTCTAGCCTTCCCCAAGTTGCTTTCCACTCAAATCTTCTTTCCACCAGATCCAAATCCTGTGAGAGAGAGTTGAGTGTTGGGGAGACTATCATTTGAAGCACAAGAGCAAGGAGTTCATCATCAACACACCATTTGTTACTTCTTGGAGAGTGGTGTCTCCTAGATTGGCTAGGTGTCACTTGGGAGCCTCCGACAAGATTGTGGAGTTGAACCAAGGAGTTTGTAAGGGCAAGGAGATCGCCTACTTCGTGAAGATCTACCGCTAGTGAGGCAAGTCCTTCGTGGGCGACGGCCATGGTGGGATAGACAAGGTTGCTTCTTCGTGGACCCTTCTTGGGTGGAGCCCTCCGTGGACTCGCGCAACCGTTACCCTTCGTGGGGGTAAAGTCTCCATCAACGTGGATGTACGATAGCACCACCTATCGGAACCACGGCTCAAAAATCACCATGTCTCCAAATTGCGTTTGAAATCTCCAAACCCTTTCCTTTACATTCTTGCAAGTTGCATGCTTTAATTTCCGCTACTCATATACTCTTTGCATGCTTGCTTGAATTGTGTGAAGATTACTTGACTTGTGCTAAGATAGCTAAAATCTGCCAAAGACTAAAATTGGGAAAAGGCTAAGTTTTAAATTGGTCAAGTAGTCTAATCACTCCCCCTCTAGACATACTTCAAGGTCCTACACTAAGACAGGAGCCTCAGTAGACATCGGTGCCGGAGGTGGTGGTCCTGATCTCCGGAGATCCAGCTCGGGCCAATGTTTCTTTTGCCAATCCATTGTCGACTGATTGTCTCTCGTCGTTGGCTTCTCAAGTCACTGCTTGGCCTGCACAGCTCCATGCTTCAGATCCTATGATCGCTCCGACTGAATTGCCGTCATCGCTCTTTGCTGCATATCATACTCCAGACGACCCGACGAGTGCCCTCAGGGAAGCCCTTCTCCAGGCAAACCTTGTGATGGAGCAGATGAAGGTGGTGCACGAGGCCAGTCAGGTTGCCTACAATGCCAGCACTACTCTGCAAGTCAATGTCAAGGTCAGTTGGTTTCTGACTGGTCTCTCAATTAGTGGTAGTTGCAACTGTTGCTTCATTGTTCGTAAGGTGTCCCTGGATGAGCGTTTTGGAACCTTTATGTGCATCTATCATGGGTCTGTATTTCACATCCAATCACCCACTGGGTGTTTTCAATTAGTGTTGAATAGTACTTCTGCTTGAGTCGACCAGGTCGAGTCGAGTGTTTTTCTGAACCAGTGGGGGCACGCAGAGTGCACCCACTGGGTGTAGTCCCTGAGAACACCATCGGGTGTTTGATGCAGCAAGCGCCTTTGTCGAATGTTATTTCATTGTTCTTTCGCTCGGTTGAATAGCTCGATCCGAGTGGAACCCAGATCAGTGGGGGAACGCTGACTGCACCCACTGGGTGTAGTCCGTGAGACCGCGGTCGACTACTGGTAGTTGGCTGGGGTCTGAGAATCTCTTTTTTTGCATACTCATGCTGGGCAGACCATGCAGAGTGGAAAATCGGACCAGTGGGGGCACGCCAAGTGCACCCACTAGGTGTAGTCCCCGAGACTACTGTTGAATGTTTGATTCGGCGGTAGTCTTAGAACAATTTCCGATGTGACTGACCTTTGTTTCTGTCAACTGACATATCTTATTTGCTGACCGCAGAAATCTTGTGATCTTGGAGCCCAATTTGTTGAACTTGAGAAGAAGCAGACCAGCCTCAACTTGGACTTGGAGTTGGCCAAGAAAAATCTCCAGAAGGCCCAGGAAGAAGTAGCTACCATGGGAGATAATAACTCGTCAACTGTCCTCCTCATGATTTTTTTTCTTTTAGTCTCTTGAACCGAGTGACTCCACTTGAACATATGTGCGTAGTGAAAATCGTCAACTCCAAGCTCGTCTGAAGAATGTTATTTCTTTAGAGAAAATAAAGCAGGCTCTGGAGAAGAAGGATCAAGACCTTATCGCAGCCCAAAAGGAGGCGCGAGAGAAAACGGCACTTGCCGATGAGAAGATGGCCTCGTTCAACAAGTTGGAAGAAGAGAAATCCAAGCTGAAGACCGCTGTTACTGAAGCTAATCAGGAGGTCGCGATACTGAAGAAGGACAAGGGGACCATGACTGACAAAGTTGGAAGTATCACGACAAAGAAGGGCGAACTGGAGGCTTATCTAGGACAGCTTGCTGAGAAACTGGTCTTGAAGCTTGAAGGTATTTCTTCTTATCCGATTGATTCGCCTTTGTCGACTGACACATCTTATTTAACTGTCGACTGACCACTCTTCCGACTGTGCAGAACTCTGTCAAGACTTTGAAGCAGATACTACGAGGATCGAGACAGGTCTTGATCCCATAAACACTCCTATCAAAGATGATGTCGCAATGAACGTGCTGCGGTTGGAATCTCGTCTGGACAGTGCTGTGGATTATCTTGCTCGTCTGAAGGTGGCGGTGTCGCGGATCGACACGAAACTCTAACCTCAAGCGGAACTTCAGAACAGTCTTGAGTCTCTCATGACTCGACTGAATGAGATCCCTGGTCGAGTGCAAGAATGGAAGAAGTTGCCTGCTCGTTGCGGCGCCGACGTGGCTCTGTCGTTGGTCCGAGTCCATTGCAAGGATGTCAGAGAAGACAAGCTGGCGGCTCTCTAGGTTGCCATAACCAAGAAGCTCAACTTTCAATCCTTCATGGACACCTTCATCGATGCTGCTACTCGTATTGCAGACAGCATTAATCTTGACAGCTTCGTCGAGCCAGCAAGTCCTCCTCCTGCCGAGTGAACAAACATTATGCCCCACCTTTATTTGCCTCAGAATGCCGAGTGGTTATGTAACCGTTAAACTCTTTCAGGCCTAATGCCTGAGTACTTCTGCCCATCATGGTTCTGAACTTTCGCGGGGATTTATCTGAACTTGGTTTTCTTTGAATACGATGGCTTTGCCTTTACCGCTTTTGGATGTTTTTTGATTTTGAGTGGAACTTGACCCTTCCACCTCGTCATCCTCGCGGATCGGGATGGAGCGTACGTTGTACTTGTGATGCAGCTCCAACGATGTGTTCAGTCGACACCTCGTCGTCCTTGCAGATCGGGATGGAGCATACGTTGTACTTGTGATGCAACTCTGACAATGTGTTCAGTCGGCACCTCGTCGTCCTTGCGGATCAGGATGGAGCATACATTGTACTTGTGACGCATCTCTGACGATGTGTGTGACTTAGGCGAGTACGGGGTCGCAGCTAAGCCCCCGAGTGGGAGGATTGTGTCGGATACCGGGTTCTGGCAAAACCCTTAAGGTTCGAACACTGGGCTGCGCATGAAGATTCCCCCTATCAAATCTCGCTCTCAGACTCGCCGCAATCCCTAAGCTTAACTAAACGAAATCACAGCATGAGAGACACAAGGTTTATACTGGTTCAAGCCACCATTGTGATGTAATACCCTACTCCAGTGTGGTGGTGGTGGATTGCCTCTTGGGCTGATGATGAACAGTACAAGGGGGAGAACAGCCTCCTGAGGCGAGGTGTTCTTGTGCTCGGTGGGTGGTTCTAGTTCGAATGGATCCCTCTGGTTTGTCTTTGCGTATGGTGGTGGCTAGTCCTATTTATAGAGGCCCTGGTCCTCTCCCCAAATATTGAGCGGGAAGGGATCCAACAATGGCCAATTTGAAGGGTGACAGCTAGTACAAGCTATCCTGACTAAAGGTGGTCTTTGCCTGCCAAAGGCTCCGGTGATGATGCCGTCTTGGGCTCCACAATGACCTCCTTCTTGCCGTCCTGCTAGTCCTGGTCTTGTTGCACCGATATGGAAACCTTTGCCTGATGCCTTGGTACTCTGCACCTGCGCTTGCCCCCTTAGCACCAAAGGGGAAACGAGTACACTGGACGCTGGCGCCCGCCTGGCCTTGGTCATCATTGCTTGCGTCACAGGAACCTCGTAAGGTACCCCTTGCCTTGATCTCTCTGCCTCCCTCGTTAGCCTGCCTGATGCGGCCGCTCTTGAGGAGGCCTTGCGTCATCCACCCCGCGAGGCTTGGCCCCTCGCGAGGGTCTTGAATGCTTGGTTGATGAAGAGGGCCGCGCTGGGCCGCTGGTGGAGCCACGCCGCAGGCCCTAGGCAAGCAAGTCTGGGGACCCCCGTTCCTAGAATGCCGATAGTAGCCCCCGGGCCCAAGGCGCGCTCGGACTTGGCTTAGCGGCGAAGCCAAAGGGCAAGTGCGCAGCGCCGTGGGCCCTCAAAGCCTGCGGCCTTGGTTGATGCGTGGCGATTGATTGGAC
The DNA here is from genome assembly GCF_002162155.2 of Triticum dicoccoides. Taxonomy (NCBI): domain Eukaryota; kingdom Viridiplantae; phylum Streptophyta; class Magnoliopsida; order Poales; family Poaceae; genus Triticum; species Triticum dicoccoides. The sequence continues at coordinate 657,020,089 of NC_041389.1, read as the reverse complement.
GTGGGCGTCTCCACTTCCCCATGCTACCTCGGCAACTGCACGACTTGACGAGTCCCTGCTGCATGCAAAAAGGGTTATCATTACCTGCGATTGTGGAGGTCGACGATTGGCCTCCTTTGGGCAATAAATGAGGAGGGGTGAAAGCCCCCATCGCCCATCTCTTCCCATTCCGCTCGCCTCTTCTCCCTTGCTCCACCTCTAGTCTCGATACCAATGGCGCCGATCCGTAGATTCTTGGCCGAGGAGAAGGGGAAGGCCCCCCGGGAGGGGCCTGATCCACTTCCGCCGAAGAAAAGGTCGGTCCACCGCCGCGATGGGGTCGCGTTGGATGACGAGGCCTTGGTACGAGCTGTCACCTCCTGGGTACCCACTACCCCTGCGTGCCCTAGCCTGGGGCTCGGGAGAGAGGGGCGGCGAATAGCACCGCCAGCATTGCAGCCATGGTCGGCGCGTCGTGACAATGCGCGCTGTCGCCCCCGAAGTCCACGCCGCGGACTCCTCTCACGACCTTGTGCTCCATGCGGCGATGCCTCCAAACACCTGGATTCGCTTCCCTTCGTTCTTCTCCACCAAGATGCCACCAAGGGGGCCTCTCAAGCTTTGGCTGCAGCACGCCGACTACGGCACTCCGGTGACCGGAGCGGAGGTCAAAGTCGTCTCTTCAGGCAAGATCTTCATGACCCGAGGCTGGGGTGAGGTTGCCCGGGTCTGCCGAACGGAAGGCGCCCTCGTGATTCATTTCGAATACGACGGCGCCTCCACGTTTTTATTCAAGGTCTTAAATGCGGAGGGCCTCCGCCTGGAGTGCTGCCAAGGAGAGGACAGTCAGGGCATCGATGCGGCAAGGGCTGGGCCTGCCATCCTCTCCTCCAGCGGCTCCTCCTGCAGCAGCAGCGACGCTCAGGAGTCCAGCAGCTCTCCCGAGCTCTACGAGACCCCAGAGACGAGCGACGACAGCTATGCTCCCCCGAGCTCACGCCGCGCCCGGAGCAAGGCGGCAGCATCGGGCCGTCGCTGCCACTGATCCGGATGTGGTTGGCGCCGGTCCTCCGTGGCCCATTGTTGATGATGTCGTAGGCCACGAAGGCGTCCATAGTTAGGGTTCCTCGAAGCTCTCCTCTTTTGTTCCCTGCAAGGAATCAAGCAATACCCCACGGGGGCGTGTAAAGGGTCTACGATGTCTTTCGTTGATGTTATCCTTACTATGAAATCGTGTGAGAGTTCGTCATGTCCCGGCTTGGTTCCCCCTTTCTAACCTCGCGATGACTCAGTGCTCTACTCTAACAGGTCCCGGTCCCCAGGTAGGCTACAGCCGTCGTTGGTATGCCAGGTCGCGATGTTGTGGTCAAGGCCAGGAGGTGAGCGGCCCGAGGTCCAATAAGAGCCCTCGAGTCATGATGCTCGAGAGGTCCCCTTTAGCATGCAAGCAGTCACCGAGTGGTGAGAAAGGAACGTAATGTCGCCGTCACAGGGCCGCACCAAGTGAGAATTGTACGCTGTAGCGATCAGCTGTTCCAGACGTGAAACTTATCTTGGTAGTATGGAGTCATTCCCTCGTGTTGCGCCAGACCTGAGCGTCGGTAGCGGTAGCGCTGCTAGGTTGGGCCCGTGCGAGCCTTCCCTCTTCTTTCCTGCACTCTCCTTTGTGCTCTACATCCTCAGGTCCCGGCCCTCGAGCGAGCTCAGCCGCCGCTGGTATGCCAAGTCGCGATGCCGTGGTCAAGGCCAGGGGTGAGAGCTGGAGAGCCAGTAAGAGCTCCTGAGTCATGATGCTCAGGGACCCCTTTTAACGCGCAAGCGGATCGTATGGGAAAGAGAGGGAGCTCATGGTGCCGCCCGTTGTAGTCCTCAGGAAGTTCCTGCAAATCAGCATGAGAAAGGCACGAGTTGCCATTATGATTGCCAGCCGACCATCGGTTGCTCCGAGAGAAAGGGTGGGGGCACTGAGGGCTTGGTGAGGTGACGCGCGCGGGGCTGCCTGATGTCTACTACACAACCCTCTTCTTGTAGACATTGTTGGGCCTCCAAGTGCAGAGGTTTGTAGGACAGTAGCAAATTTCCCTCAAGTGGATGACCTAAGGTTTATCAATCCGTGGGAGGCGTAGGAGGAAGATGGTCTCTCTCAAGCAACCCTGCAACCAAATAACAAAGAGTCTCTTGTGTCTCCAACACACCCAATACAATGGTAAATTTTATAGGTGCACTAGTTTGGCGAAGAGATGGTGATACAAGTGCAATATGGATGGTAGATAAAGGTATTTGTAATCTGAAATTATAAAAACAGCAAGGTAACAAGTGGTAAAAGTGAGCGTAAACGGTATTGCAATGGTAGGAAACAAGGCCTAAGGTTCATACTTTCACTAGTGCAAGTTCCCTCAACAATAATAACATAATTGGATCACATAACTATCCCTCAACATGCAACAAAGAGTCACTCCAAAGACACTAATAGCGGAGAACAAACAAAGAGATTATGGTAGGGTACGAAACCACCTCAAAGTTATCCTTTTTTATCTATCTATTCAAGAGTCCGTAGTAAAATAACATGAAGCTATTCTTTCCTTTCGATCTATCATAGAGTTCATACTAGAATAACACCTTAAGACACTAATCAACCAAAACCCTAATGTCACCTAGATACTCCATTGTCACCTCAAGTATCTGTGGGCATGATTATACGATATGCATCACACAATCTCAGATTCATCTATTCAACCAACACAAAGTACTTCAAAGAGTGCCCCAAAGTTTCTACCGGAGAGTCAAGATGAAAACGTGTGCCAACCCTTATGCATAGATTCCCAAGGTCATGGAACCCGCAAGTTGATCACCAAAACATACATCAAGTGGATCACGTGAATATCCCATTGTCACCACAGATAAGCACGACAAGACATACATCAAGTGTTCTCAAATCCTTAAAGACTCAATCCGATAAGATAACTTCAAAGGGAAAACTCAATACATTACAAGAGAGTAGAGGGGGAGAAACATCATAAGATCCAACTATAATAGCAAAGCTCGCGATACATCAAGACGTGCCATAGAGAGAACACGATAGAGAGAGATATCAAACACAAAGCTACTGGTACATACCCTCAGCCTCGAGGGTGAACTACTCCCTCCTCGTCCTAGAGAGTGTCGGGATGATGAAGATGGCCACCGGTGAGGGATCCCCCTCCGACAGGGTGCCGAAACAGGGCCCCGGTTGACTTTTGGTGGCTACAGAGGCTTGCGGCAGAGGAACTCCCGATCTATCTTCCGTTCCGATGGTTTTAGGGTATATGGGAATATATAGGCGAAAGAAGTCGGTCGGGGGAGTCTGAGGGGCCTACGAGATAGGGGGGCGCGCCTAGTAGGGGGCGCCCCCACCCTTGTGGCTTCCTCGAAGCTTCTCTGACGTGAACTCCAAGTCTCCTGGATCATGTTCGTTCCAAAAATCACGCTCCCGAAGGTTTCATTCCGTTTGGACTTCATTTGATATTCCTTTTCTTTGAAACACTGAAATAGGCAAGAAAACATCAATATGGGCTAGGCCTCCAGTTAATAGGTTAGTCCCAAAAATAATATAAAAGTGTATAATAAATCCCATAATCATTCAAAATAGATAATAAAATAGCATGAATGCTTCATAAATTATACATACGTTGGAGATGTATCACTGCCGTGAGCCAGAGCTCGACCGCTTAGATTTGCCGGTGTTGCAGGGACGGACCCATGCGCAAGTGTCGTGCCAGCGTGAGCAGCTCCCATGGTAGATGGCAATCGAACAAGTGATAATCGCAAGCAGATTAGGCATGAAAGGCAAACCAGCTTAGGTAAAGGCAGAACGGATACATGCCACTGGGTCAGACCCAAGCGGCTTGGGGATGATGCAACCCGAGGGGCGCCCCCAGCAAGGTAAGCTAAAAGCATAAGAAAAAGGGATACATGCCACACGGACGGACCCACGCGGCCTGGGAATGATGCAGCCCTGAGGGCGCTCCTAGCTGAAATGAACTTGGGGATGTCACCTGGTTCCGTTGTAGATGGGGGGGTGTTGGAGTAGCTGACGATGCTCGGTGAGGAGGCCGTTCCTCACGAGCCACCGGGGCCCTGAGCCTTGAGAGGCTCTGGGACTCCAGGCGGTTCCTTGAGGATCATCTCCATCTCCGCTAGGACCGCGTGGTGCCTGGCCTCATGAGCCACCAGAATGCTCTGCAGGTGTTGCTGGTGGATGGCAGCCACGTTCGGCAGGCTGAAAGGCATGCGAACGTAGCTGTGTGGCAGGCCCTCGCAACGTCCCATGCGCGAAGGCCAGAAACACTCCAGAGATGCGGCTCGGTTGAGCCCTAGGATGTCGATGCAGATGCGCAGCCCGCCATCCTCGCCTGGATGGGGAGCCACGCCAGGCATGCGGCGATCGCCGCGCATGGCTCTTGCTTCCTGAAGCTCCTGAGTGGTCTTGGTGATGAATTCCTGAATGATGGGCTTCCCTTGCCCCACGCCTTCCTGAGGGAAACGTGCCGTGAAGCACGCCTCCAAGTGGTGCCCGAGCGCCTCCCTCATGATGTTGGCAAGGTCTGAGGCCCTCCAGAAGAGAGCCCCCGAGCCTTTCCCGAGGAGGGCGCTGGGCGCGCCTTCCTATGCGATGGAAGAAGGCACCCCATGCACGGGCGCCGATCCTGACGTGGCACCACCCAAGATGCCGACCTCCTGAGGCCTCGGGTGAAGCGGTTGTTTCTTCTTCTTGGGGATGGCCTCCGGAGGGTTCTCGCCTTTGCTGCTTGGATCCTTGATTGATGCGGCTTGAAAGGCACGCTCGAGGGAGCACACCGCATCTCTCTCTTCACAGGGAAACGTGATGATTCCGCCGCTTCCTGGCATCTTGAGGACGTTGTAGCCATGGTGGGTCACCGACATGAACTTGGCCAGGGCTGGATACCCTAGGATGGCATTGTATGGCAGGTGGATGTGGGCGACGTCGAAGTCGATGAGTTCGGTGCGGTAGTTGTCGTGCTGTCCAAAGGTGTTGGGTGTTGGAGCCGTCGGTAACTCCTGAAAAAAGCTTGGTAGGCTGGAGCTGATCATATGGCACTTGGAGGTTGTCATACATCTCGACGGACAGGACGTTAAGGCATGCGCCGCCATCGATGAGGGTCCTGGTGACCTGCACATTGCTGATGACTGGGGAACAGAGCATCGGGATGATGCCGACAGTAGCCGTGCACATGAGTTGATCCACTGAACTCAAGGTTATGGCGCACTTGGACCACCTGAGCAGGCACGTGGCCTCGAGCTTGGGGAGGATTGCGTTCACCTCGCAAGCGAACTACTTGAAGATGCGCTGAGAGGCTGGGGCCTGAGCTCCGCCCAAGATGCAAGCGATAGCACGTGGCTCCTGGAAGCCCCCAGCCCCCTCATCCTAATGATGGTCGTCATTCCTTCTTGGTGGTGGTGGCAGTGCAGGAAGGCATGCGTTGCCCTGGGGGCAGTCCTCGCGAGGCTGATCCCTTCATGCGCCCTCACGAGGCTGATCCCGCTAGGCGCCCTTGCAAGGCTGGTCCTGCCAGCGATCCTCACGAGGTCGGTCACGCCACTCCTGGCGAGGGCCACGGTCGTCCCATCGTCCTCCGCCACGTCCTCCTCCTCGACCGTAGCCCCGGTCATTGCGCTCGGGGCATCGACTGAAGCGTCCTTCTCGGGCAGCCCTAAGCTCATGGCAATCGTTAGGGTTCTGGGTGTGGAGGTTGTGGTAGGTGCAGAAAGGTTGGCTGCCCTTGGACGACTCCGGCTGGTCCCTGCCGCACTTCGTGTCTGTTTCCGAGGCGAGCACGACTGCTCCATTGTGCTTGAAGTCCTTGGCCTTGATCTTCTTTTCTTCTGGGTCGCCAGCTGGGAGCTCGAGGAGGGAGAGGCATCCCTCCTCAGCCCTTGCTCACTTGGTCGCCAGGTTGAACAGCTCTAGGGATGTACACACCTCCTCGTGGATGGCCAGCTCCTCCTTCATCTTGACATCGCGGACACCATTAGAGAACGCTGAAATGATGGCCTCGTCCATGACCTTGGGGATCTTGACACGGACGCTGTTGAAGCACTGGATGTATTTCTGTAGGGTCGCCCCAGGCTGCTGCTTGATGCGGCGCAGGTCACCCACGGCCGGGGGGGCGGTTGCGAGTGCCCTGGAAGTTGGCGATGAAGTGACTACGTATCTCGTCCCAGGAAGAGATCGAGCTGGGAGGCAGGTTCAGGAGCCAGGAGCGGGCACTGTCCTTGAGCGCCATGGGAAGCCAATTCGCCATAACTTTCTTGTTGCTTTTGGCCGCCTCGATACTCAGCTCGTAGAGCTGCAAGAACTCTTCGGGGCCGGGGGTGCCGTCATAGCGAGGAGGCAGGTCCCGCTTGAACTTGCCCGGCCAGGCGACGCTGCGCAGCTCGGGGGGTGAAGGCGCGGTAGCCTGCTGTGGCCACCGGAGCCACTTGCTACTGTGGAGCTTGCTCTTGATGATGCCCGCGCACCGCTGCCATTGGCAGTACGCGGTCTTGTCGTGCCAGTGCAGGGAGCACGGGTGTCGGTGTCAAAACCGGAGGATCTCGGGTAGGGGGTCCCGAACTGTGCGTCTAAGGGTCATGGTAACAGGAGACCGGGGACACGATGTTTACCCAGGTTCGGGCCCTCTCGATGGAGGTAATACCCTACTTCCTGCTTGATTGATCTTGATGATATGAGTATTACAAGAGTTGATCTACCACGAGATCGTAGAGGCTAAACCCTAGAAGCTAGCCTATGGTATGATTGTTGTTGTCCTACGGACTAAACCCTCCGGTTTATATAGACATCGGAGGGGGCTAGGGTTACACAGAGTCGGTTACAGAGAAGGAGATCTAACATCCGAATCGCCAAGCTTGCCTTCCACGCAAAGGAGAGTCCCATCCGGACACGGGACGAAGTCTTCAATCTTGTATCTTCGTAGTCCAACAGTCTGGCCAAAGTATATAGTCCGGCTGTCCGGATACCCCCTTATCCAGGACTCCCTCGGTAGCCCCTGAACCAGGCTTCAATGACGATGAGTCCGGCATGCAGATTGTCTTCGGCATTGCAAGGCGGGTTCCATCTCTGAATACTTCAAGATAAATTCCGAACACAAGGATCATGTCCGGCTCTGCAAGACAAATTTCACATACCACCGTAGAGAGATAAATATTCCACAAATCAAATCTGCTGACATCATGACATCACACCATGTCTGAGTCATCGTTCGAGCCATTTTCACAGCTGTCCACCGCACATATTACGAGGCAGTTTCCTCGGCACGTCTTGTCGAAGCGGAGATCGTGTCCCCTTATCACGGGATCCTCATCAATACGGGTATGGGTAACCCAACCGAGCCATCAATCTTGGCGCTTGGAAAATGAGTAATTTCGACGGGCAAGCGGGGAGGCACACATTTTTTTCACCGCCTTTATAAAGGGATAAGGATCTTCCGCTTTCACCCATGCCTTCTTCCTCCTTGTACTCTCGAGCCCCAGCGCCCAAGTTCTCACCTTGTCCGTAGGACCATCCGCAGCATGTCTGGAGCGGGAGGCAAGTGGATGGCCTCCTCCGTCATAGAGGAGGATATCACCAAGCTTCGGGCATCTGGATACCTGGCCGAAAACATTGCGCACAGGCTTCCCGCGGAGGGACAGATCAACCCCACCCCAAAGTCTCGGGAGAGAGTAGTATTCCTCCCTCATTTCATCCGCGGACTAGGATTTCCACTCCACCCGTTCGTCCGCGGGCTCATGTATTACTATGGGCTAGATTTCCTTGATCTAGCCCCAAATTTCGTCCTCAACATCCCGGCGTCCATCATCGTGTGCGAGGCCTTCCTCTGCATCAGGCCCCACTTCGGCCTGTTGTTGAAAATCTTCTGCGTGAAGCCGAAGATCGTTAGTGGCCAGCAGGCGGAGTGCGGAGGCACCATGGTGGGAAGAATGCCCAACGTTACATGGCTTGATGGCTCCTTTGTGGAGACCATGAAAGGGTGACAATCAGGGTGGTTCTACATCACCGAGCCGCGTGACGCCAATTGGGTGGCGGCCCCCAAATTCTGATCCGGAATCCCCATGCGGCTCACCTCTTGGGAAAAGAAGGGCCTGGCCTGGGGAGAACCTATGGAGCTGACCGGACTCGAGACCTGTATCAAAAGTATGAGGGACAAGAAGATCAAGCTTGTCAACGTGGTCCAGGTAATGCTCGTCCGCCGGATCCTCCTGTGTCAAAGACGGGCATTCAATATGTGGAAGTTCGATCTGGTCGAACACCAGATGCTGCATGAGCTCTTCGACACGAGCATAAGGATGTCTGGAAGGTGCTATTCAAGACCGGCCAAGTTTCCCATTTCCGAGGACCGCGGACTCAGCGCTAAGCGCCTTGCCAATCCGGTAAGTCCTCTGAGTATCACAAGATGTATCTTTCCCAACGTGTTCGTGGGAGGACTTTAAGTCATCATACTGACAAAACAGGATTACGTGGAGATGGCGGAGTGGATCGACTGTCTGGCTCTGCTACCTGAAGATCCAGCGACCGCACTCCTGACGGAGATGCTGGCTCTGGCGCCTTACAAGGTGTCAGAGAAGAAGGCCGAAAAGAAGGCCACGAGGACCAGGAAGGTTCTCCGACGCGATGTTGCACTGGACGCCTCACCCGGAGACGATGAGGTGCACTACTCCCACGAAGGGGAGGAGAAGAAGAGGAAGGCCGCCCCATCCGGGGAGGCCGAAAGGTCCAAGAAAGCGGCCGCGGAGACCAGGAAAGGTCTCCGGCGGAGGGCCGTGATAGACTCGTTGTCCGAGGACGCCGAGGCAGTTTCCTCCCATGGAGACGGGGGGAAACATGAAGAAATGCCCCCTCCCCACACTTGGGGGGAGAAGAAAAGGAAAGCCGCCCCATAGGGGGAGGCCAGGACGCCGAAGAAGGCAAACGCATCCCTTCCAGATCACTCCACCATGGCCGCCTACAGCGACGAGGAGTGGCTGCCCAGGGGCAATCCCCGGGCGGGGTCGTAAGTATCCGCACTCTGTAATACCTTTCATGCGACTTTATCTTCATAGTTTGTAATAACGTCGAACACGTGTATGCAGTCCGGTCGGGTCTAATCTCGGGGTATCCTCTTCAGATGTGTCCTTGAGTGAGTCGGAGATGGATTCACTACCGACGGCCACCTCCCCACGACCTGCGGACAACACCGAGGTGTTGTCCCAAAGGATACCAGAGCAGGGGGCGACGGTTCTGGAGACGGCCCAAGGAAAAATCCCAGACGCCGGGCACATGGGGGGTAAGATCCCCATGGGTCATGCAGACGAGAGCCACAGCAAATCTGGCTCCCCGCTGGTTACTGTACCGGAGCCTCCACAAGTTCCGGATTCAAGCAGGCAGCCCATCGCTAAGGAGGGCGAGTCGGCCGTGCTGATGACCTCCGCCCAGTCGGAGGCATCGGATAATTTGCTGGAAGTGCTTCGCGGCGCTTCCATTGACGAAGAGCACCGTACTCTTATGAGTACGGTGATTGAGAAGGTCTGGTCTGCCAAAAGCGGATTGACCGAAGCCTGCACCAGCCTCCTAACAGGCTTTGAGGTAAGTAATGAAAAGTGTGAGAAAATATCACCCGACAGATAGTAGCCCCTGATACTCTGTTTGGTGTTCGGAAAGAAAAGCCAAACGGAGGGCCAATTTTTAATCCGCAGGAGTCTGGCAGTACTTGTCTATGTTAATAAGCAGGCGTTGCTGCTGACCGCCGCTGCACGCACATCTGAGGTCACCGGACTCCGGCAGGACCTGGGGAAGGCCAAAGAAGAGCTCGGCCTCGTGAAGAGGCATCTCGAGGAGAACAAAGGTAAGTGATACCGCGTCCGTGTGTCATATAGAGGAGAAAAATTGATGATGCTAACAAAAAGCATCATGATTTTTAATAGGGGCTACGACCGAAGTGGCGGCCCTGAAGAAAGCGTTGTCCGAGGCCGAAGCCAAGGCGGCCACAGAGCGCACCGAGCGTGAAAAGCAAGATGCTCGGGTGGGGAGGTACAACAAGAGCTCCAGGAGTTCGGCAAGAAGTTCAAGTCCTTGGAGCATGACTTCAAGACGCAAGCGTCCGAGCTTTCCAAAGCCCCCGAGAGCGCAAAAGATGCCAAGGCCGAAGCCCAAAAGGCCCTCCAGGAAATCCAGGCGGCCAAGAAGATAGCGGCAGGTAAGGCATTCATTATGCAAAGAAAGCATGTGGAGGAGACATTCCTTTTACTCACCCGCATTCAGAGCTCTCCAGGGGCATTCGCAGATCTGCCACGCAGCATATCGGATGCCGCGGAGTTCTACCGTGCCGAAGAGGGGAGCTCGACGAAGAAGCTGTTCTGGTCCCAGTATACTGGAGCCGAACACCCAATGTCTCTGAGTGACCAACTGAAGCAATTGGTCGAACTCCACAGGGCGGCCGAACTGGCCATGAAGGACCTCATAGTCCGGATGTGGCCTGGTGAGCCCCTGCCTGACAGCTACTTCAGCCTTATAAAGCGGATGGTAAGTGCCTCTCCGCGTCTTGAAGTTATCAAGCAGTCCGTCTGCATTGAGGGTGCCCGTCGGGCCTTTGCTCGTGCGAAGATGCATTGGGCCAAACTGGATGCTGAGAAGCTGGTGAAGGATGGCCCCCCAGAGGGTAAGGAGCATCTCTACCCCGAGAAATATAATGACGACGTTATGAAAGGCGCTCATCTTGTGGCCGATGAATGCACCAAGAACTTAATCTTTGAGTGAATGTACTCATGTCGTCTTTGTATTGTTTGCACTGTATAACACTTTGTTGATTTAAAATATTACCTTCTATGCGGCTGATGACTCACAAGAGTAGGGGATCTATCATAGTCCTTTCGATAAGTAAGAGTGTCGAACCCAACGAGGAGCAGAAGGAAATGATAAGCGGTTTTCAGTAAGGTTTTCTCTACAAGCACTGAAATTGTAGGTAATATATAGTTTTGTGATAAGATAAATAGTAACGAGTAACAAGTAAACAAAGTAAATAAGGTGCAGCAAGGTGGCCTCATCCTTTATGTAGCAAAGGATAATCCTGGACAACTTCTAATAATGATAAAGGAGCTCCCGAGGACACATGGGAATTATCATCAAGCTAGTTTTCATCACGCTTATGATTCGCGTTCGGTACTTTGATAATTTGATATGTGGGTGGACCGGTGGTTGGGTACTGCCCTTACTTGGACAAGCATCCCACTTATGATTAACCCCTATTGCAAGCATCCGCAACTACAACAAAAGTATTAAGGTAAACCTAACCATAGCATGAAACATGTGGATCCAAATCAGCCCCTAACAAAGCAACACATAAACTAGGGTTTAAGCTTCTGTCACTCTAGCAACCCATCATCTACTTATTACTTCCCTATGCCCTCCTCTAGGCCCAATAATGGTGAAGTGTCATGTAGTCGACGTTCACATGACACCACTAGAGGAGAAGACAACATACATCTCATGAAAATATCGAACGAATACCAAATTCACATGACTACTAATAGCAAGACTTCACCCATGTCCTCAGGAACAAACGTAAGTACTCACAAAGCATATTCATGTTCATAATCAGAGGTGTAATAATATGCATGAAGGATCTGAACATATGATCTTCCACCAAGTAAACCAATAAGTATCAACTACAAGGAGTAATCAACACTACTAGCAACCCACAAGTACAAATTTGTGGTTTTGGATACAAGATTGGATACAAGAGATGAACTAGGGTTTGAGAGGAGATGGTGCTGGTGAAGATGTTGATCGAGATTGACCCCCTCCCGATGAGAGGATCATTGGTGATGATGTTGGTGATGATTTCCCCTCCCGGAGGGAAGTGTCCTCGGCAGAACAGCTCCGCCAGAGCCCTAGATTGGTTCCGCCAAGGTTTCGCCTCGTGGCGGCGGAGTTTCGTCTCGTAAGCTTGCCCACGATTTTTCCAGGGTAAAAGCGATGATATAGCAAAAGATGGATACCGGAGGCCCACCAGGGGGCCCAGAAGATAGGGGGCGCGCCCTATCGGGGGGCGCGCCCCTCTGTCGCCTGGACATGGTGTGGGCCCCCTGGTGTATTTCTTTCGCTCATAAATTCTTATTAATTCCAAAAAGTTGTTTCATGGAGTTTCAGGACTTTTGGAGTTGTGCAGAATAGGTTTCCAACGTTTGCTCCTTTTCCAGCCAGAATTCCAGCTGCCGGCATTCCCCCTCTTCATGGTAAACCTTGTAAAATAAGAGAGAATAGCCATAAGTACTGAGATATATTGTGTAATAACAGCCCATAATGCAATAAATATTGATATAAAAGCATGATGCAAAATGGACGTATCAACTCCCCCAAGCTTAGACCTTGCTTGTCCTCAAGCAGAAGCCTAAATCGAAAAATATGTCTACATGTTTAGAGATAGAGGTGTCGATAAAAATAAAATACGGACATGAGGGCATCATGATCATTCTTATAACAACAACATATAAAGATTCCATTATATAATTTCTTATGCTCAAGTAACAATCAATTCACAATAACAAGTATGGTTCACAAACTTCATTACGAACTAAGAAACTATAATCTCAGTCATTGAAGCAATCGCAATTTATCATAACATCAGAAAGAGTCAACAATAGAGCTTTTCAGCAAGTCCACATACTCAACTATCATATAGTCTTCTATAGTTGCTAACACTCACGCAATACTTGTGGTTATGGAGTTTCAGACGGACACTGAGAAAGATAGGGACTTATTGTGTTGCCTCCCAACGTATTCACCTTTAAGTGATGTCAACAATAATAGCCCATGCTAACAAACATCCAATTGGATATGTATATCACGATCTTTCAAACACGAGGAGCTTGCCAAAGGATAAAATGAAAAAGGAAAAGGTGGAGATCACCTTGACTCAAGCACAAAATAATAGCATAAAGTAAGAACATGAAGTAAAAGATAGGCCCTTCGCAGAGGGAAGCAGAGGTTGTCATGTGCTTTTAGGGTTGGATACACAAAATCTTAGTGCGAAAGAACGTCACTTTATATGTCACTTGTGTATGGACCTTTATTATGCAGTTTGTCGCTTTTATTGCTTCCATAACAAGATCGTATAAAGCTTATTTTCTCCGCACTAATAAATCATGCATATTTTGGGAGCAATTTTTATTGCTTGCACCGATGACAACTTACTTGAGGGATCCTACTCAATCCATAGGTAGATATGGTGGACTCTCATGGCAAAACTGAGTTTAAGGGTATTTGGAAGCACAAGTAGTATCTCTACTTGGTGCTGGGAATTTGGCTAGCATGAGGGGGAAAGGCAAGCTCAACATGTTCAGAAGGTCAATGACAACATACTTTAACTGAGATGTGAGAAAACATAAATTATTATGTTGTCTTCCTTATCCATCATCAACTCTTTTAGAATGTCATACTTAATGAGTGCTCACAATCATAAAAGATGTCCAAGATAGTGTATTTATATGTGAACCTCTCTTTCCTTATTATTTCCTATTAATTGCAATGATGACAAAAACTACGTTTATCAACTCTCAACAGCCTTTATGCCTCATACTTTCTATGTGTGAAGTAATCACTATCCATAAGATCAATACGAACTCTTTTATTCTTCTTATTTTTCTCAAGATCATAGCAACAAAGCAAAATCCCTTGACTCAACACTAATCTTTATTATAAATAACTCACGGACTCGATTACAAAAAGAGATCATTAAGCAAAACTCAAAACTACTTGATATCAAAACTTCAATCTACTAGATCAAGATACTACTAAAAGGATCGAACTAAGTAAAGCGGTAAAGATAGGAGTGTGATGGTGATACGATACCGGGGCACCTCCCCCAAGCTTGGCAGTTGCCAAGGGAGAGTGCCCATACCCAAGTGATTATGTCCTTGGAGAAGGTGAAGTATGGTTTTTTGATGATGTAGGCTTGTCGTCCATCTTCCAAGGCATAGGCTCACCATCGTAGAAGGATGATTGAGTCTCCAGGATCCTTAAATCTGCAGCCAAACTCACCCTTTTGAATCTATATTCATACTCACAGTTCTGGTTTTGCAGGTCATAGATCTGGGCTTGGAGGTGCTCGATCTTCTCTTGAAGCCTGAAGATGGTCTCCCCAATGACTTTGGCGTCTAGATTGTGGTTGTTGGTGAACTCTGTGATCATCATCTGGTTAGCGTTAAGTCCACGCTCCACCATCCCTTGGCACTTGAAAACTTGTTGTTCCATAGCTTCGAGCTTTGTCTCCATGCTTCTGGTACGCTTGGGTCCCTCCACATCACGGATGTGTAGCACCCCGTCATGCATCTCAATGGTTTGAGGGTGTTGCAGCACCTCCATAACCCTCTCGAAAAACTTGTCCTTGGGAGCGCTTGGAGATGCCATAATGCTCTAGATCTGTAATAGAAAACAGCTCGAAACGAAAATAGAGGATATTTGCGTGATACGGTGGTCAAAACCTCCGGGAGTATATATAATGAATTTTTACCGACCAAAATACCTAATATGCAAGAAAACGGAGTCCGGGAGGCACACGAGGTGTCCACGAGACAGGGGGCGCGCCCTACAGGGGGGCACTCTCCACTCTCATGGGAGCCTAGTGTCCCTTTCGGACTACTTCTTTCTTCCTAAAATTCTTAAATGATCCAAAACTGATAAAAAATGCCCTTGGAGTTGTTTCGGAGTCGGTTTACTTACCGTACCACATGCCTATTCCTTTTGGAGTCTGGAACATTCTGGAAAGTGTCCGTTATGTATTCCTCCGGGGTTACGGTTTCAATAATATTAGTTTTAACATTGATAGGATTACCTGAAATATAGTGTTTAATTCTTTGACCGTTTACCACCCTCGGACTTGTGCCTTCGAAGTTGTTGATCTTTATGGCACCAGAACGATAGACCTCCCCAATAACGTAGGGGCCTTCCCATTTTGAGAGAAGCTTTCCTGCAAAAAATCTTAAGCGAGAGTTGAATAATAACACATAATCTCCTACGTTAAACTCTCGCTTTTGTATCCTCTTATCATGCCAGCGTTTGAATTTTTCTTTGAATAGCTTGGCATTCTCATAGGCTTGGGTTCTCCACTCATCAAGTGAGCTAATATCAAACAACCTCTTCTCACCGGCAAGTTTGAAGTCATAATTGAGCTCTTTAATAGCCCAATATGCTTTATGTTCAAGCTCAAGAGGCAAATGACATGCTTTTCCATAAACCATCTTATAAGGAGACATACACATAGGATTTTTGTATGCAGTTCTATAGGCCCATAATGCATCATCAAGTTTTTTGGACCAATTCTTTCTAGATCTATTGCTCAACTCTACTTGACCACTAGACTGCGGATGATAGGGAGATGCGATTCTATGATTGACATCATACTTACCAAGCATCTTACGGAAAGTACCATGAATGAAATGTAAACCACCATCGGTCATAAGATATCTAGGGACTCCAAACCTCGGAAAAATAACTGCTTTAAGCATTTTAATAGAAGTGTTATGATCAGCACTACTAGTTGGAATAGCTTTTACCCACTTAGTAACGTAATCAACAACAACTAAAATATGTGTATAACCATTAGAGGCAGGAAAAGGTCCATATAATCGAAGCCCCAAACATCAAACGGTTCAATAACAAGAGAATAATTCATAGGCATTTCTTGACGTCTACTAATATTACCTATTCTTTGACATTCATCACAAGATAAGACAAACTTGCGAGCATCTTTGAAGGGAGTAGGCCAATAAAAACCAGATTGTAGTACCTTGTGTGCAGTTCTATCTCCAGCATGGTGTCCTCCATATGATTCAGAGTGACACTTGCATATGATTTGTTCCTGTTCATGCTCAGGTACACAACGTCTAATAACACCATCTACTCCTTCTTTATAAAGGTGTGGGTCATCCCAAAAGTAATGTCTTAAATCATAAAAGAACTTTTTCTTTTGCTGGTATGTGAAAGTAGGTGGTATAAATTTAGCAACAATGTAATTAGCATAATCAGCATACCAAGGAGCAGTATGAGAAGCATTGATGACTGCTAATTGTTCATCAGGAAAGCTATCATCAATAGGTAGTGGGTCATCAAGAATGTTCTCTAACCTAGACAAGTTATCTGCAATGGGGTTCTCAGCTACCTTTCTATCAATAATATGCAAATCAAATTCTTGGAACAAGAGAACCCATCTAAGAGTCTAGGCTTAGCATCTTTCTTTTCCATAAGATACTTAATAGCAGCATGATCAGTGTGAATAGTAAATTTGGAATCAACAATGTAAGGTCTAAACTTATCACATGCAAACACAACTGCTAAGAACTCTTTTTCAGTAGTAGCATAATTTCTCTGGGCAGTATCAAGAGTCTTACTAGCATACTGTATAACATTCAATTTCTTATCAACTCTTTGCCCTGAAACAGCACCTACAGCATAATCACAAGCATCGCACATAATTTCAAAAGGTAAATTCCAATCAGGTGGCTGAACAATAGGTGCAGTGATCAAAGCTTTCTTAAGCACTTCAAACGCTTCTACACAATCATCATCAAAGACAAAAGGAATATCTTTTTGCAATAAATTAGTCAGAGGCCTACATATTTTAGAAAAGTCCTTAATGAACCTCCTATAAAAACCGGCATGACCAAGGAAACTTCTTATACCTTTTATGTCCTTGGGACATGGCATCTTTTCAATAGCATCAACTTTAGCTTTATCAACTTCAATACCTCTCTCGGAAATTTTATGCCCAAAGACAATGCCTTCATTAACCATAAAGTGACACTTTTCCCAATTCAGAACGAGACTAGTGTCTTCGCATCTCTGCAAAACTCGATCAAGGTTTCTCAAACAATTATCAAAGGAGGATCCATAAACAGAAAAGTCATCCATGAATACCTCGCAAATCTTTTCACAAAAATCAGATAATATAGCCATCATGCATCTTTTCAAGGTAGCAGGTGCATTACATGAACCAAAAGGCATACGTCTATAAGCGAAAGTACCGAAAGGGCAAGTAAAAGTAGTTTTTGCTTGCTCTCCCGCTGAGACAGGTATTTGAGAGAAACCAGAATAACCATCTAGAAAGCAGAAATGTGTATGTTTGGATAGTCTTTCTAGCATTTGATCAATAAAAGGTAAAGGGTAATGATCTTTCTTAGTAGCTTTATTTAGTTTACGAAAATCAATTACCATCCTATAACCTGTAATAATTCTTTGCGGGATCAATTCATCTTTATCGTTAGGAACAACGGTAATACCTCCCCTTTTAGGAACACAATGGACAGGACTTACCCATTCGCTATCAGCAACGGGATATGTTATACTTGGCTCAAGGAGCTTTGGTATCTCCTTTCTTACCACTTCTTTCATTTTAGGATTTAGTCGTCGTTGGGGATCTCTAACTAGTTTGGCATCGTCCTCCAATTTAATTTTGTTGTGGTATAACATGGGACTAACGCCTTTACGATCATCCAGAGTATATCCAATAGCAGCTCGGTGCTTCTTGAGAGTTTTCAATAATCTTTCTTCTTCTTGCTCTGAAAGGCTAGCACTAATAATAACAGGATATATTTTCTTTTCATCAAGATAAGCATACTTAAGGTTATAAGGTAAAGGTTTGAGTTCAAACACGGGATCACCCTTGGGTGGAGGAGGATCCCCAAGAATTTCAACGGGAAGGTTATGTTTCAAGATAGGTTCATGTTTAAGGAATAATTCATCTATTTCCCTTCTTTCTTTCATAAACATATCATTTTCATGGTCTAGCAAATATTGTTCTAACGGACCAGTAGGAGGCACGACAATAGAAGCAAGACCAATTATTTCATCTTTACTAGGTAATTCTCTATCATGGGGTTGTCTATGAAATTTAGCAAAATTAAATTCATGAGTCATATCATCTAAGCCAATCGTAACAACATCCTTTTCACAATCAATCCTAGCTTTAACAGTGTTCAGGAAGGGTCTACCAAATATAATGGGGCAAAAGTCATCTTGAGGGGAAGTAAGAACAAGAAAATCAGCAGGGTATTTAACCTTCCCACACAAGACTTCAACATCTCTACCAATCCCAATTGGTGAAATAGTATCTCTATTATCAAGCTTAATTGTGACATCAATATCTTCTAATTCAACAGGTGCAATGTCATGCATAATTTCTTTATATAACTCACAGGGTATTGCGCTAGCACTAGCACCCATATCACATAAGCCATGATAGCAATGATCTCCTATTTTAATAGAAATAACATGCATGCCTATAACGGGCCTATGTATCTTAGCATCTGGTTTTGCAATATTAGCAGCTTCATCATAGAAATAAATAACATGCCCATCTAAATTATCATCCAAGAGATCTTTAACAATAGCAATACTAGGTTCAACATTAATTTGCTCAGGAAGTGTATAAGTCCTAGTATTACTCTTATGAACAATAGTCGAAGCCTTAGCAGGATCCTTTACCCTAACAGGAAAAGGTGGTTTCTCAACATAAGTAGTAGGAACAATAGGATCACTATAGGTAATAGTCTTTTCTTCGACTGTAATAGGTGCAACTACTTTAACTTCAAAAAGAGGATTACATTTAAACCAATTCTCTTTAGGGAGATCAACGTGAGTAGAAAAAGATTCACAGAAGGAAGCTACTATCTCAGAGTCAAGTCCATACTTAGCGCTAAATCCACGAAAAACATCGGTATCCATAAAAGATTTAACACAATCGAACTTAGGTGTCATACCTGACTCATTACCATCGTCGGAACCCCAATCTTTAGAGTTGCATTTAATTCTTTCCAATAAGTCCCATTTGAAATCAATAGTCTTCAGCATATAAGAACCAGCACAGGAAGTATTGAGCAGGTTGCGATTATCAAGAGAAAGCCGAGCATAGAATTTTTGAATAATCATTTCCCGAGAGAGCTCATGATTGGGGCATGAATATAACATTGACTTAAGCCACCCCCAAGATTGAGTGATGCTTTCTCCTTCGCGAGGCCAGAAATTATATATGTAATTGCGATCACGATGAACAAGATGCATAGGATAGAACTTCTGGTGAAATTCCAACTTCAATCGCTTATAATACCAAGATCTCGTATTATGACATAGCCTATACCATGTCAATGCGTCTCCCTTAAAAGATAAAGGGAAGACCTTCCTTTTGACAACATCATCAGGAATACCTGCAAGCTTAAATAATCCACAAACTTCATCCACAAAGATAAGGTATAAATCGGGATGCAATGTTCCATCGCCTGCAAATGGATTAGCTAGCAGTTTCTCTATCATATCCGAAGGAATCTCAAAATAAATGTTTTCATAAAGTTCAGTAGGTTGAGGAGCAACTCTTTGCTCTTCTGGTTGGGGTGAAGATACCTCAAACAAGCCCCTATACGGATTAGTTTCCATAGTGACAAGTAACAGAAAATTTCAGCACACTATATAAATGTTTCCTTACCAAGTTCCACTCACCAAAAGCGCTACACTCCCCGGCAACGGCGCCAGAAAAGAGTCTTGATGACCCACAAGTGTAGGGGGTCTATCGTAGTCCTTTCGATAAGTAAGAGTGTCGAACCCAACGAGGAGCAGAAAGAAATGATAAGCGGTTTTCAGTAAGGTTTTCTCTGCAAGCACTGAAATTGTAGGTAATAGATAGTTTTATGATAAGATAAATAGTAACGAGTAACAAGTAAACAAAGTAAATAAGGTGCAGCAAGGTGGCCCAATCCTTTATGTAGCAAAGGATAAGCCTGGACAACTTCAAATAATGATAAAGGAGCTCCCGAGGACACATGGGAATTATCGTCAAGCTAGTTTTCATCACGCTTATGATTCGCGTTCGGTACTTTGATAATTTGATATGTGGGTGGACCGGTGCTTGGGTAATGCCCTTACATGGACAGGCATCCCACTTATGATTAACCCCTATTGCAAGCATCCGCAACTACAACAAAAGTATTAAGGTAAACCTAACCATAGCATGAAACATGTGGATCCAAATCAGCCCCTAACGAAGCAACGGATAAACTAGGGTTTAAGCTTCTATCACTCTAGCAACCCATCATCTACTTATTACTTCCCTATGCCCTCCTCTAGGCCCAATAATGGTGAAGTGTCATGTAGTCGACGTTCACATGACACCACTAGAGGAGAAGACAACATACATCTCATCAAAATATCGAACGAATACCAAATTCACATGACTACTAATAGCAAGACTTCACCCATGTCCTCAGGAACAAACGTAACTACTCACAAAGCATATTCATGTTCATAATCAGAGGTGTAATAATATGCATTAAGGATCTGAACATATGATCTTCCACCAAGTAAACAAATAAGTCTCAACTACAAGGAGTAATCAACACTACTAGCAACCCACAGGTACCAATTTGTGGTTTTGGATACAAGATTGGATACAAGAGATGAAGTAGGGCTTGAGAGGAGATGGTGCTGGTGAAGATGTTGATGGAGATTGACCCCCTCCCGATGAGAGGATCGTTGGTGATGATGTTGGTGATGATTTCCCCCTCCCGGAGGGAAGTGTCCCCGGCAGAACAGCTCCGCCACAGCCCTAGATTGGTTCCGCCAAGGTTCCGCCTCGTGGCGGCGGAGTTCGTCCTGTAAGCTTGCCCACGATTTTTTCCAGGGTAGAAGCGATGATATAGCAGAAGATGGACACCGGAGGCCCACTAGGGGGCCCAGGAGATAGGGGGCATGCCCTATAGGGGGGGCGCGCCCCCCTGTCTCCTGGACAGGGTGTGGGCCCCCTGGTGTATTTCTTTCGCTTATAAATTCTTATTAATTCCAAAAAGTTGTTTCGTGGAGTTTCAGGACTTTTGGAGTTGTGCAGAATAGGTTTCCAACGTTTGCTCCTTTTCCAGCCAGAATTCCAGCTGCCGGCATTCCCCCTCTTCATGGTAAACCTTGTAAAATAAGAGAGAATAGCCATAAGTACTGAGATATATTGTGTAATAACATCCCATAATGCAATAAATATTGATAAAAAAGCATGATGCAAAATGGAAGTATCAGCGGCCGTTTATAAAAATTTGAAAGTAGGCCAGTCTTCGGCTTCCGCCCCCGTGTAGCTAGTACTAGGGTGTTCGTGGAAAACCCAAACACTCTTTATACAAGTTTTTGGTCCTTTAAGGAGGTGTTTGGCGCAGCGAACAAGGCAATCGGACTATGCGGCTTTATAACTCTCACTTGGCCATAGAAGTCTATAATTTTAAATTTCGGCGAAGCCCCTAGTATTCGGAAGGCCGAATTGGGGCGCTATACACGCCTAAATCGAACAAGGATGATTCCTCGCCTTAAGCGGAAAAAATCTTTAAGGATTTAGTACTTCTCGAACAGCGACCAGCTCTCGCCGCATCATGACAGTCAGTTTTCGTCTTCTCTACTGAGGTGCTCGTCCGGAAGAACCGGGACACAATCGCAGTAGTTCTCCCTGCGCTATCTTATACGATATAACGGAACGTAAGGTACCAAAACAAGGGAGCCGGGCTAACCCAACTATTGACCCAAGACATGATTTGGAGCTGATGCATATAATGCTATAAGTTCGGGGTGCCTCACTGTCAAAAGTGTTCGGACTTTTCTTGCCATGTTATGGGGCTCAGTAAAAATCTCTTGGCAAACTGATCGTACCAAAGTGTACGGATGCAATATCTCTACTCCTAATGGAGCAATTGGTAGTCTTCGCCGGTCAATTTTCGTCCCACCTTCACTGGTTTTTTTTTGTCCTAAAAAAATCTACGAAATTTCGTAGGTTAACCAGGGACAACTCCCACCTCCCAGGTTTTTTTTCATCCCACCTCCCATGGTTTTTTTGGTACCTCGTCCCACCTCACACTGAGCTGCCACGAACCACAAAAACCGCCTACCTTAGCCAAATCAACAAATCTCTCTCATTAATGCAATTTTCTTTAGGAAACAAATAATAGATTCTTTCCTACCTTAGCCTAATCAACGGATCTCTCCGATTAATGCAATTTGCTTTAGCAAACAAATAATAGATTCTTTCCTACCTTAGCCAAATCAACGGATCTCTCCCATTAATACAATTTGCTTTAGCAAACAAATAATAGATTCTTTCCTACCTTAGCCAAATCAACAGATCTCTCCCATTAATGCAATTTGCTTTAGCAAACAAATAATATATTCTTTCCTACCTTAGCCAAATCAACGGATCTCTCCCATTAATGCAATTTTCTTTAGCAAACAAACAATAGATTCTTTCCTACCTTAGCCAAATCAACGGATCTCTCTCATTAATGCAATTTGCTTTAGGAAACAAATAATAGATTTTCAGGAAACAAATAATCTCTAATCTCTAATCTCTCATCTCTAATCTCTAATCTCTATCTCTAATCTCTATCTCTAATCTCTAATCTCTAATCTCTAATCTCTACTAATAATAATAATAATAATAATAATCTCTACTCCTAATCACCATATATACTCACGTTAATTTTTTTGACCCTCACAATAAAAAGTTTCCTAACCTTTCCAAAGTTTCCTAACTAGACACGTTATAAACGGGCAGGAACTGATAGCACGTTACCAATCAATAAAATTTAGTTTCATGACAATCAATTCCAAATCCTAATTTTTCTAATATGTCGATCTTTCTCAAATCCTAATAAGCCCTCTTCCTCTTTCCTTTTTCACCGCTCCACCTAGAAAAAAAACCATCAATCACGCAACCCCTCCCTGCCTCTCCCTAACTCCCCAAGCGACAGCCTCTCTCCCCTCCCTGCCGTCCCCCAAGACGGCCTCGTCGGCACACTCTTCATTGGAGCGCCGTCCGCTGGAAGCCGGAGTCGGGAAGGAGAGCAGCCACCAGCGGGGGAGACCACAAGGGGAGGTGTTGGTTCTTCCTCCGATTGATGCATCCGCTCGTGGGGGCATTGCTGGTGGGGGGCGAGGAGCGATGTTGGTGGCCGTGCTGGGGCCCGGCGGCGTGGGCGGGCGCGCTGGAACTGGTTGTGTCGATGGCGTCGTTCCCGCCGGAGACCACGTTCGTGTGGGCGCTGGCCAGCGCCGGGTGCGTGGCCGGGTAGGTGCGCGTGCCTCTTGATGGTCTGCTCGAGCCGGCTGGGTCGGCGGCTGTACGGCTTCGATGTGTTGCGCACTGCAAAGGGCTTCCGTCACTCGACGAGGTCATCCAGCGGTAAGGGGAAAACCCCCCTTCGATCCCTAACACTACCCCACCACAACAATCCATTACTAAATTTTCTATGACTGTTTGGTTAAATTTGCAGGTCGGACAAGCTCGTTGGCCACATTGTATAGCTGCCGCCCTCTACTGAGATTGTTCACACCATGGATGAGATCTCCAACACTGTAAGTTACTCTTCTTTGGTTACGTTTTATTTAATCTGTGTAGTTTGATGTGGGTTGGCTGATGATTGGCTAGGTTTGCTCGGTCATTGATTCGGCGGAGCTGTGCAGGGACACGCACTCAGATAGGTGATTGGATGACGTCTGCTTGCTTCTTGTGTAATAATTTGGAAGCTCTGCAGCAAAGTGTTTTCAGTTTTCTTTTACTGAATATAAATATGTATGTGAACTAGGGAGTTTATGAAGGAAGCAGATAAGGCATCAATGATGAATTATGAGCATCTTCAAGTAAGGTCTATAACATAAATGGCATTTGTGGAAAGGGAGAGAGCAGAGTGAAATGACCAAACCAGAATGGTAACATTCATTTTCTGTGATTTTCTGCAGTACCTGAACACATATACTACTTTATAAAACGCGGCACTAAACACTGAGAGTGAAGGTGCCCTACCTACCAGAGGAATATGGGAAGGAAGCAAATAACTTGCGTATCGACTTTGAGAAAGGAGGGATTCATCTTTGTAACAGTTGCCATAGTGATAGTTATATTCTGTTGCGATTGTTAGCTTTGAATTTGAATTAGAAAGATAATGCTCTACCATTTCAGATAAAATCGAGCATCTTAATCAGCCGAACCTTGCAATTGCGCATCTGGGTAAAAGGTAGGTATTGGGCAGGCCGTTGCTAAGCTTAGTACTATCTTCACTGTCGAACTTGCATATATTGAAGTCAGCTGTAGTTCCAGTTTGGAATTTAGTACAATGCATATTAGCATATTAAGAGAAGCCTCATTGGTTCCATTGATTTGCTATAGAACATTTTATTAGACATGAAGGTGCCTGGCCTTTCTTTTACAAAAATAAGGTAAGACCTACTTTGAAGAAAAATTGCTTGTTATGTTTACGAGTGGAGCGAGAAAACAATTGCTAATCTCCTTTCATATACTCATTTTTGTAGCTTAGTTGTCCATCTGCAGATATTGGTGGTCATGCCTTGCCCCTCACTTCCCTCCAAGCATGTCGCCCTCACCCCCCTCTTTGAGGCAGCCGCCCGCTGCTCATCTCGGTGGCGTCAGGCGCGGCCGTACCCACCATGGCATCGGCGTGGCCCTCCCTGCAAGGAGCGGCGCCTCCTTGGTACGATCGCGACACTGATTCAGCTGGATCGGCGGGGGTTAGTAGGCTCATAGGCTGGCGTTTCCTCGGATGCATCGATGTTCTAATCATGATGGCATGACCATAGATCGTATGAGTCTACAAGACTTTGGGGCGGCTCATCTGCGTGGATGGTTGTGGCTGGGCACACAATCCATTAATAAGCTTTCAAATTTTCACACTGAAGGTCCCCTCCTTTTCCTTTTTGCATTTTTTTCTTTTTATTTTTTTAGATTTCTTGCGTTGGCAAATAGAAGAAAGACTCAGAATCCTAGATTTCTACTTTCTATCAGAAGCTTGTAACTGATCTATAAGCTCACCAGCCAAGCTATCCATTTGGATTTCAGTAGATATATGGAGTACATTTACTCACATTGTCCACGACTTGTTTGAAGAAATTTCTCTTCTGATTTGGTATTGCATTGCTGAGCACTTCCTGTGAATTACATGTAGCATGTGTCTGTTCTATAGCTTCTATTGTACAGTTTTCCTTCTTTTTTCAGGTTGTCCAGATGAGCACTGGCCACTGGGAAATGGCAACTTGGTTGAACTGAATCAGCTCTAATCTCCTAAATTTGTGCATTTATCTTAAAAAACACTGCAGTGCTACCTCCCCGTAGTAATAAATAAGTATATTATGAAGCTCATATATGATTATTACTATTATTTTTGCACGTTCAATCAATTCCACTGATAAATCATTTATGCATTTTTAGAACAAGCATCAAGCATCATGTGGCATTATAGTCATTGGTGAAGATTGACAATGCACTCAAATACAAGACTTATGATGGTGTTTCGTGACTTATAAAGATGATTGGAAAGGTGCTTTCCAAGCATAAGGTGAATCTTCTATATTTCACTTTTTAATATAATTTGGCCGGTACGATGTATATTTTCTGAAAACTATATAGCCATTGTGGGTTATCTGACTAAAATTACATTTTTTGCTTGGCACTGATTCATATATATTAATATGGGTGTCGGTGTCAAAACCGGCGGATCTCGGGTAGGGGGTCCCGAACTGTGCATCTAGGCGGATGGTAACAGGAGACAAGGGACACGACGTTTTACCCAGGTTCGGGCCCTCTTGATGGAGGTAAAACCCTACGTCCTGCTTGATTGATATTGATGATGTGGGTATTACAAGAGTAGATCTACCACGAGATCAAGGAGGCTATACCCTAGGAGCTAGCCTATGGTATGATTGTTGTTCGTCCTACGGACTAAAGCCATCCGGTTTATATAGACACCGGAGAGGGCTAGGGTTACACAGAGTCGGTTACAAAGGTAGGAGATCTACAAATCCGTATCGCCAAGCTTGCCTTCCACGCCAAGGAAAGTCCCATCCGGCCACGGGACGTCTTCAATCTTGTATCTTCATAGTCTTGGAGTCCGGCCGATGATGATAGTCTGGCTATCCGGACACCCCCTAGTCCAGGACTCCCTCAGTAGTCTTTGAACCAGGCTTCAATGACGATGAGTCCGGCGCGCATGTTGTCTTCGGCATTGCAAGGCGGGTTCCTTCTTCGAATAATTTATAGAAGATTGTGAACACCAGGATAGTGTCCGGCTCTGCAAAATAAATTCCACATACCACCGTAGAGAGAATGATATTTACACAAGTTCAATCTGCTGACGTATTTGGTGGCGTGACGTCACACCATTACCAAGCCTTTACTCGAATCTTTCTTATTGTACCACCTCAACGTGTTTAGCGAAGTGGTTTCCTTGGCACGTCTTGTCGAAGCAGAGATCGTGTTCCCCTTATTCCGGGATTCCCATAAATACGGACGTGGGTAACCCAACCGCGTCCGTTGCCACGCCCCCTCCATCGAAGGCGGTTTCCAAACGGTCACGGGGATGGCTCTTGGTATTCTTCCTCTTTATAAAGAGACCAAGGCCCATTCTTTTTCTTCAATCCTCAATCGAATCCGCCCCTCGCCCCGAGTTCCAACACCCAGGGCTCCAGATTTGGGTACTTTCGACCTTCGACAATGTCCGGCTCCGACCTACGAGGCCGGTGGATGCCCTCCTCCATCACGGAAGAGGACGTGCTAAAGCTGAGAGACGCCAGGTACTTAACCTACGATATTTCGCATAGGTTGCCTGCCCAAGGTCAAGTTATTCCTACTCTTGAGCCCGGCGAGAGTGTCGTGTTTGTGTCTCACCTCCGTCGGGGTTTAGGCTTCCCGATGGATCCCTTTGTGAGGGGGCTCATGTTTTACTATGGGCTGGAATTCCATGACTTGGCTCCGGAGTCCATCCTCCACATCTCATCATTCATTGTCATCTGCGAAGCCTTCCTCCGCGCTACCCCTCACTTCGGCTTGTGGCTCAAAACCTTCAACGTGGAGCCGAAGATGATTGAGGGGCGTCAGGCAGAGTGCGGCGGGGCGGTTATAAGCAAGAGGGCTGATGCTCCATGGCCCGAGGGCTCTTTTCAGGAGGAGCTCGGCTCGTGGCAACAGGAGTGGTTTTATATCACCGCGCCCAGGGGCAGCAGGCAGAGGCCGCCGCCCATCTTTTGCCCGGGCCCTCCACAACGGCTGACATCATGGGTTAACAAGGGGCTTGACTGGGGGCCGTCTAAAGACGTACCTCTGTTGCAGGACCGGATTCAAGGCCTCCAAGAAAGGGAGATCAATATGGTCGCAGTGGCACAGGTTATGCTGATTCGGCGCCTTCTGCCCTGCAAACGCCACCCCCTCCGCCTATGGGAATTTAATCCGGAGGGGCCACGGGCTCTCCAACACTTCATGGGTTTGACGCCCGTGGAGATGTACAAACTGTTCTTTGAATCGCAAGAGATGCGTCCGGACTTGACCGAGGATGCTGGCCTAAGCTGCAATCGCCCGGATACTCAAGTAAGTAGCCCTGTGTCCGGACACATTGTCCATTTATTTATCATGGGTTTGCCTTTTAACCAGCTATCCCTTGGACAGGAGTGGATAGCGCAAGCAAAACTGATACGATGTTCGCCCCCCCTCCCTGAGACCATTCCGGATCCCGTGTTAATCAAAATGTTGGAGGTTGCACCTTCGGAGGAGGGCGAAGGGGGGCACAGGGAAACTACCACCTCTGCCAAGGAGGCTTTCAGTAAGGGGGAATCGAGAGTCCCTTCTTCCAGGGGAGAAGAGGACCGCTTCCGGAGACCCGGAGGCCAAGGCCTCAAAGCGGGGAAAGAAATCTGCACCGGAAGGTCCTGTGCCGGGAAGAGCCCCGGCAGCACTGTCTCCTCAGAGGAATCAGCCCTCCAGCGAGCCGTAAGTAAAAAGGGGGAATTTTGTAATAGGGGACACCCCTGCTTTATTTCTAAGGGTAACCGAAGTTTTCACCTTGTAGTTCGGATCTCAGCCCATCTCACCAGAGCTCATCTACGGGGGACCTTTGTCCGGAGATGATGGAGAGCGAAACGCCTCCATCTGCCGCCCCGTCGGGAGGGGCGGACGACCCTGAGGTGTCGTCACGGAGGGTCTCCCCGAGTCCGGCGGGGCCGGGGAGTTCGGCACCCACTGGAGTACGACCGGTGGAGCTGCAGGATTTGCTCAAGAGGGCATCTATCTCAGAAGATCACAGCACATTAATGAGTATGGTGATTGAAAGGATCTCATCCACCGAGAGCGGGTTGTATGAGGCCGCCGGAAGTTTGCTGACGGGGTTTGAGGTACGCAAAAAATGACATACCTTTTGACAGTTTTGCACATGGAGTGCACCCTGTATAGATAGTAGCCCCTGAGACTTGGTATGCTGTCGAAAGCGACAGCGTGCCGAGGATCATAATCTCAGTTAAAGGATGTCGCCTTTCTTATGCAGGTGGCGGAACGTTCGGTGGTCAGCCGGACTGATGGAATTGCCGAGCTGAAGCGGCAACTCGACGTTGTGGATGCGGACATTGCGCTAGTCAATAAATGACTTAACGAGTCACAAGGTAGGTGGTTGCTCCGCGGTCACTTAGTAAGGGAGCTGATGCCCGTTCCTTACAATTTGTATGCTTGATGCAGATGGTGCCGCTGCTGTGGAAGACCTTCGAGCAGAGCTTTCTCGAGCCAAGGAGCAAGCTAGGAAAAGTGATGCGGCTGCCTTGAAGGCAGCGGAAGAGCTAAAAGCCGAAAAGGCTGCTCACTGCCGAAGCAGGGAGGAGATGGCCGGAATGGCCGTGAAATTAAAAGATGCTACCGACCGCTATGAGGTTCTTGAAAGAGAACGCCGAGCGGAGCAAGAGGACCTGAAGAAAGCCGCCGCCGAAGCCAAGGATGCTCGTAGTGCGATGCAGGCTATGAAGGAGGAACTGCGTCAGGACGGAGATATTACGGCTGGAAAGCCCTTTCTGCTGCGTAGGAAGTTCACGGATCCGAAGTATGCTCAGTTGGGCCAATTGTGTGGTGCGGAGGATCCTTATCTGGATTTGGCGGCGAGTGCGGCGGACGCGGTCGTGCACTTCCGAAGCCAGAAGGATCACGAAATGGAAGAGCTTTTTTGGTCTCAATTCCATAGTCCGGAGCGTCCACTTCAGTTGATTGACCGGCTGGCTGAGTGGGCTGAGTTGAATAGATTGTCCGGACTTGCCATGACAGGTGTGGTCGCTCATCTGTGGCCGGAAAGGCCCAAGACTGAGAGTTATTTTGGCTTGTTGCAGCGATTCCTTGGGGCGGTGCCGCATATCGAGGCGATGAAGCGGTCAGCATGCATAGAAGGTGCACGGATGGCTCTCGCCCGTGTTAAGACATACTGGGCGGAGATGGATGCCACCGCTGTTGCATCCCGGGGTTCGGACAAAGGCCGATTACCCGCCGAGCACAATTTTGAGGAAGTCCTGCAGGGCGCTCGTTTAATAGAGTCGCAGTGCTCGAAAGATGTTATGTTCAAATGACATGTATGATTTATGAGATCATGTTTATAATGCAGTAGCTTTTTATACTTGTGCGTTCAAGTATTGAACTATCTCCTGTGCGGCCGTGTATGTATTACCTGAAAGATGGCAGTCTTTGGCTTCAGCCCCCACGCACATGGTGCGGGGGTGTTTGCAAAAAGAAAAGCGCTTTTTCACACTTAATCCAACGTCTTGGTCCTTTGAAGGAGGTGATAGCGTAGCAAACTAGGCAACCGGACTATAATGCTTTATCACTTTCACTTAGCCATAGGAGCTCGAAGGTGGGGCTACTATATAGCCCCTAGAGGCACCGCGCTTCTCCGAACTCGGGGCGCGTATGTGCCTGACCGGGAAGCGGTCCTTCGTCAAAGCGGAGGAATTCTAAACAATCCAGTAGTCGATCGAGTGGTTGACCAGTCTCTCGCTATATCATGACAGTCAGTTTTCGGCTTTCTCTACTGAGGTGCTCGACCGGCCGAACCCGGGCACAATTGCAGTAGTTCTCCTGGTGCCGCGTTAGCCGATGCCGCGAACGTAAGGTAGCAAAACACAGGAGCCGGGCAAACCCAACATTTGACCAAAGACATGATTCGGAGCTGATGCATATAAGGCCTAACTCGACATGCCGAACACTCCCTGAGGTGTTCGGTCTTTATGATACCGGGCATGACAATGCCCTAAGCCCCTAGTGTCTAGGTACGGGCGGGAACTTCTGACGCGGCCGATGCCAAAACGCCAGCCTCCTCCTCGGTTATTGTCGGGGATATACCCCGTGGCGTAAACCAGCCGGAGCTTAACCCGGCCGGACTGGACGACTCACTGGTAACCCGCACGGAGCTTGGCGGTTCACGGGCTACCCGCCCGGTCTTGGCGGTTCATTAGTAACCCGGCGGGTGGGTTAGGGAGCGACAAGACCCGGTTTCCCAACTGGCAGTTCATGAAGGCCGGTTCATACTATGGTGGGCCGGTTTAAGAGGAAAGACATAAAGAATATTTACCTTACAAGGAGTTAAGACCTGGACTTGTATCCGGTTTGTATTAGAGATAGACTAGTCCTAATCCTAATAGGAATCCACATGTAACCCGCCCCTTCAACATATATAAGGAGGGGCAGGGCTCCCCAAAGAGGAGGAAGCTGCAAGCAAGAAGAAACAATCTTAGGGCTAGACACAAGAAGAGAGCCGGTTTACGGCGACTCCCTCGTGATGATAATGAGACCTAGCCTCAAACAGCATGTAGGGTTTTTACCGGATGATGTTTCCCGGGGCCCGAAGCTGTCTAAATCCCTGTCTTGTGTTGCGTCTCTCGATTCCGCTCAACCCCTCTCAAGCTACCACATAGATGCGTTGGCCTCGCGACTAAGTCCTGACACTAAGGACATCTAACATGTTAATTCCACGACAGTTGGCGCCCACCGTGGGGCCCGCGCACGGTGGTGTTGAGTTCTTGGAGGGATTTTTCTAAGTATCAAGAAGCTCGCGGTTAATCGGATGAAGAACAGGCGCAATCGGATCTGAATCATCAACGAGCGGCCGCCTGTTTGAGCATGTACAAGATTGTGAGCAAGAGATTTTTTAGGGGTTACCCGCTATGCGGCCACCGCACACGCCATAGAAATCCGCCGAGTCCAAGTTGAAAGAGAATTCCAAACTGGGCCGTGCCACTAAATTGTAAAAAGGAAACTAAGGTTGTGTGATGGTCTGCAGGATGCGCTGCCACAAGTCGCCGAGACCGACAAGATTTTTGCTGCTGATTCAACTCATAAGCAGAGATGGAGATCGATTCTTGGGTGGACAGTCCGCCGAGGTGAACACCAGTTTCTGCTACACCGCCACTATCAAATCGCAGGCCGTCTCCGCACCCACGCGTTCAAGTCCATCCAGCTGGTCCAGCAACAGTATCACTATCACATCTTGAAACTACAAGCCTGCCACCCACGTGAAGGGCCAAGCGCCAACGGGAATCAAAAACTAATATTACTAGTACTCCTACATGGGAAGGACAAAGATGTATGCACCAAGGGTCCCTCACGTGAGTTTGCCAAACGTGCTAGTTCACGTCAAAAAAAAACATTAAACCAGCTACGTCCTTAGCGGCCGGTCCCTGCACGGGCAACGAGCGGCTCACGGGCAGCAGTGGTGGCGGATCAAAGACAGTGCCTAGCTCCAAGTCACTCCAGCTCTACTTCGTCGAGGCTCTCTCGCTGCAGCCCAAGTCGCCGCTGGCCGGTCAAAGTTGCCGCAAGCAAGAACAACCAGGTGATATCTGTCCGGTTTTCAGCACATATTAATTTTTGTATGAACAATTACTTTGTCTTGCGATACTTTTTGATGCAGGACAATTGTTCATAACTAATGAGGTGTTATATTACGGTCCCTGTGATCGACTCACCCATCCATGCCGTTTTACAACGCCCCGGACGGATCGCCCATCCACCTGCGAGACCGGTTCACGCATCCACGACGGTTTACAACACGGAGGACAACTTGCTCGTCCGCACCCGCTTACAGATACCGTGGCCGGTTTATCTGTCTGCTCCCGCGGTGATTCACACGTGAGGGATTTCAGTTTCACCTAGGGATCATCAACTTCATGGCAGATTAATTACGGCCTAAACGCGCCAGGTGATATCCATCTAAAAATATATTAGCACATATTATTTTTGTCAAAAAGCAGTTTATCTTTGCCTTGGTCTGCAATATTGTTGATGCGGGACAATTGTTCACTACATCAAAACGACGCGATTAACTCGCCCGTCTGTGCCGGTTTACGACACCGGTGCCGATCTTCCCCGTCCGCACCGGTTTACAATGCCACGGCCGACTCATCTATCCGAGCTGCCTCTGATGTTGTGGCCGTTTTTGTCGTCCGTCTCTTGCGGCCTGGTCTACATCAACATACCGGGCCGCACCTGTCTGCATGAGCTGTTTATTGAGTATGAGCAAGTCACAGCTTGGGTAGCCCAGTTTTCTTTCAACAAAAAGGAGGCAAATTATCATATACTATCAACCGTCGTTTGCACTGGATGGCTCAATCGGCAGGCGCACAAGTCGCCGCCACTACAGTTTGGTTAACTTCAAGTCGCCAGTTGGAAGGAACCATTGGCCGAGTTGCTGACACGGCTCATACGGGATCATTTATAACCCGCCGCAGTCACCTCAACCTTCTGTGGATTTACATCGTGCTATCAACACCAATGATATACAAGTTATGTCGGTTTATATCATGGTCAAATATGAAGAGTTTCAAGCCAACTCCTCGAGTCACCTTGAGACTCAGGGGCTACGATGACATGACTAAGCAAATCTTGCCAGCAAATTTAAGAACCCCAGGACAATGGAGGGAAAGATAACCCGGTCCCGGAGGCTACTGTTATTTGAAGGCCGTCAGAAAATTTCCGGCTTAGTAAGTATATGACAGTTACAAAATCTCGGCTCAATGAAGAAGTTCCGGATCATCAGAAAGGATTCCGGTTTAAAATCCGGCTCAAGGAAAGTCAGTCTCACTAAAGCTCTCAAGTATCCGGTTTACAATCCGGTTCAAGGGAAATATATTCTCCCACAAAGCTCTCAAGCGCTCAAATCCGGTTTAAAAATGTCCGGTTCAAAAAGGAATTAACTTCTCGCAAGTTCGAGTTTAAAGACCGTCAGAAAATTTCCGGCTGAAAATGAAGATTCCGGTTTAAAATTCGGGTCAAGGGAAAGATGTCTCCCACAAAGCTTTGAGGCTCTCAAAATCCGGTTCAAGATCCCGGTTCAAGAAGAATTTATCTCTTGCAAAAAAGTTAAAACTTACCGAAGAGGACCTACTGCCATGATGCGCGGTTCAAACATGGGTATCCTGCCTTATTGGCCTAACATATTATTGATCACATGGGGGCTTC
Organism: Triticum dicoccoides; assembly: GCF_002162155.2. Lineage (NCBI taxonomy): Eukaryota > Viridiplantae > Streptophyta > Magnoliopsida > Poales > Poaceae > Triticum > Triticum dicoccoides. Next base: position 656,986,805 of record NC_041389.1, on the reverse strand, counting down.
TGCTTCATAAAGCGGGGTCTCTGTTCTTTTTTACATCATGCGTGGTTACACGGAGGTTCTGTCTTAAAGCGGCCTCCGGTTTACCCCTTGAAATTTGCTTTTCAAAAAAGTTTTGTGATATCACTTGGGGCCTTGGTCGTGTCCGAACCAATGCAACACCTTTTGATAGGCGAAAGCCACCAGATCACTTGGGGACATGGTCAAGTCCGAACCAGTCACGCCTCTTGATCGGCCTAAGGCCATAGAGTCACTTGGGGGCTTGGTCGAACCCGAACCATTGCCACGCCACTTGATCGGCATAATGCCACAGTTTTAGTTGGGGACCTGGCTGACTTGAACCATAGCTACACCTTATTGGGAGCTTGGTCATGTCCGACCATGGTAACACCATCTGATCGGCTCAGTAAAGCCTCTTTTTGCAAATGGTTTTATCATTGCCTTTGCTTCCATATTTTTTTCATAACTGTCATTTGATTTTTGTTGCGTTTTTAAACCGACATTGTTAATCCGTTTCAAACTATCAACAAATTAGCGGAACAGGTCAAATCCTAAACCGGAGACTATCTGCCTGGTTTGATTTTATGTTACCATCCTATTATGGAGTAAACCGGCGTTCATTAACCCGGCTTGACTTTCAATTACAAGTTGTCAATACAGGATCAAGTTATAATCCGTAGACTATCAGCCTGGTCTGGTTTGACTATGAGTCGCCAGTATTATATATGGTTAAACCGGTGTTTATCACAACCCGGTACGGTTTATCATCAACCGGCACAGTATGAAAGGAGTTATCATTACTCAAGATTGGGGTTATCACTATTACTACAAAAATTTGGTAAACCAATGATGTGATTCAATGTCACACGTATGATATATTTCATATTTAATTATTCTTAAGTGCAGCCTTGGTTATAAACCCCGGTTATATGTTGGGCATTATGACCCGTCCGGCGGTAAACCGCCAGGACACTTTAAACTTGTTGTATGCAGAAACAGGTTGAATAAAGCATGATTATAAATTATCCGGTGTTTATTAAACCGGCCTGGCTTTTGACTATAAGTCGCCAGTATATATTTGGATTGCGCCATTGGAATCATGCGCTTATAAGTCACTGGGTTATATTATTCAAATAGCCAAACTTAGCTGAATTTTCATTATGATATTGAATGAATAAGGTTTTCATACTGGATTATATTATCTTGAATAGCCAACATGGCTGGATTTTTATTATGGTTATTAATAACCGGTATTATTGAGGTTTTCAAAGTCGCTGTAGCGCAATGGCTATTATTTTATCAAAGGATATGCTTTATTCTACAATGGAAGGAATAGTCCCGAGTTGCTGCAGGCTTACAACCCGGCACTTGGGGGCTACATTATTGAAATTAAGATTACATGCAAGTCTCATGTCGCTGCAAGCATGCACCATGACACTTGGGGGCTAATGCAAAGTCATTTTTTGCTTCTTATTGAAGACCCAACTCATCATATCATAGTGAGCCGGCCCTTGGGGGCTACCAATTGTTCCTGTCAACAATTGAAGGTACAAAGATTTTTATTCATTATATTGAAGGGTGCACTGCTCAATTGGTACAGCACAAGGCTCTTAACCTTGTGGACGTGGATTCAAGTCCCATGATGGGGGTTACATCATATGATGTTATTTTCATTGAAGTATATATCAAGTCCCAGCTCAATATTATCTTACTGAGCCGGCCCTTGGGGGCTACACATCATTGCTCAAATCTACAAGATTATACCTACAAAGTCCCTGCTCATTATTGCATAATGACCCGGCCCTTGGGGGCTACACTAGTTGAAGTTTTTATGAGTATAAGACAATTACAAGTCCCAGGTTGCTGCAAGCATGACAACCCTACACTTGGGGGCTACATAATATGGAGTATTCAGTTTTTACTAAGTGACTGGGATGAGAAACATGGATTTCTTCTTAAGTGGCAGTATTTATATTGAAGCAAGTCTTAAGCAATCACTTTGTTCGGCTCAAGACTTGGGGGCTACAGGTATTATTTTATTATTGAAGAAATATTGTCAAATTCTCTGATTGAGAAAACTAGGTTGACCCCGCGTCACCAATCATTATGACCCTGTGGCTGCAACCCGGCGTCATTAATAATCATGAACCGGCGTTGGCAACAATCATGAACCGGTGTCTGCAACAATCATGACTCGAAATTATCAAGTTTTTATAACCCGACAGTCTTTGGCAATGATAAAACTGGCAAGTTCTGCATCTTCTAACCGGTTGAATATCAGATGAGTATTTCAAGACCAATATTTCTTAAACCGGCGCTTTGGAAGCCGACTCAAGTGGATTATTCTTCACAATATTTTTTCTATAAGAAGCCAACATCAGCAATTTGAGTATGAAGCTGGTTGTTGACCCGGATTTTCTAGAAGGAGGAAATGACAAAGGACTTAAGGACGATCAGGTGTCGATCTACAAGAATTCTTAACCCGGAGCACAACCTGCCAAATTTGTTCTAGTGTTTATTTTGCAGCATAAGTTTACCATGGATAAATCCAAGCTAAACTTGGGGGCTAATGTCGGGGATATATCCCGTGGCGTAAACCGGCCGGAGGTTAACCCGGGTGGACTGGACGACTCACTGGTAACCCGCCCGGAGCTTGGCGGTTCACGGGCTACCCGCCCGGTCTTGGCGGTTCATTAGTAACCCGGCGGGCGGGTCAGAGGAGCGACAAGACCCGGTTTCCCAACTGGCGGTTCATGAAGGCCGGTTCATACTATGGTGGGCCGGTTTAAGAGGAAAGACATAAAGAATATTTACCTTACAAGGAGTTAAGACCTGGACTTGTATCCGGTTTGTATTAGAGATAGACTAGTCCTAATCCTAATAGGACTCCACATGTAACCCGCCCCTTCAACATATATAAGGAGGGGTAGGGCTCCCCAAAGAGGAGGAAGCTGCAAGCAAGAAGAAACAATCTTAGGGCTAGACACAAGAGGAGAGCCGGTTTACGGCGACTCCCTCGTGATGATAATGAGACCTAGCCTCAAACAGCATGTAGGGTTTTTACCGGATGATGTTTCCTGGGGCCCGAAGCTGTCTAAATCCCTGTCTTGTGTTGCGTCTCTCGATTCCGCTCAACCCCTCTCAAGCTAGCACATAGATGCGTTGGCCTCGCGACTAAGTCCTGACACTAAGGACATCTGACGTGTTAATTCCACGACAGTTATGGTAAGAAACCAGGGGATGTGTATCAACAAGAGACAGTAAGAAAGGTTTACGCAGGGTCTTAATATGAAAAGAATCCTTGTAACGGGTCGCTGCTGCACGTCTGCGCCTGTGTCTCCGTTGTACTGTATCCTGGACGTGTGTAGCACGTGCTTCATCTGTAAAGGAGAAGAACTTAGTTTGGAAAAGTATCGTGCAGAAGGTGTAGTTAAAATAAATTATGATGAATTTGAGCTTTATTGGCTCTCATTGTTTGTACGTGCAGCCCCTTGTAAAGGGGTATGTGGCGGTGAAGCCCCTTGTTTATTTATGCCGGACTCGCCTAACCGTGTCCAAGGTCTGAATGACCTGTTTTAGGGCTTTGACCAGCAAGGTCGGATTAGTGTGCGGCTGTCAAAGCAGTCTCACATTTTCCGTGGTCGAGGAACACTCAGATTTACCCTTTGCTGAGATTATGCCGTATGGACCAGGCATTTTAAGCGTAAGAGACGCATAATGCGGTATTGCGTTAAAGTGGGCGAATGCTTCGCGTCCCAGTAGTGCTTGATAGCTACTTTTGAATGGGGCGATATGGAAAATGAGCTTTTCGCGACGGAGGTTGTCGGATGAACCGAACACGACCTCTAGTAGTACAGAGCCTGTATATTTGGCGTAAAGGCCAGGCATCACTCCTTTGAAGGAAGTGCTGCTATGGTGAATTTCGGTAGGGTCTATCCCCATTCTGCGGACGGTGTCCTGGTATAGCAGGTGCCGCACTATGTTTCCGTGTTATCACATGGAGTGAGTTCACTATTTTGACTTCTAGTGGGAAAGTCTTCTATTTTCCGGCGTGCTGCTTGTGGGGTTCGTCGTCTTCGCTTGGTGTGTCGGACCCCTTGCGTTCGGCGTTAAGTCGGCCGGACTGCTTGAAGACCCAACAATCTCTGTGGGTATGGTTTGCAGGCTTCCCGGGGGTACTAAGTATTTGACATATCCTATCCAAAATTTTGTTTAGGTTGGTTAGCTCGTCACTGTTGTCCTTGAGGGGCAGTGTTTTATTATTCGGCCGAGAGCTTTTGAATCCGGCGTTGGCCGCCGTGCTATTTGGGCCATTTTCCTTATTCCGGCGCTGATCTTTTCTGCGTCGTGATTTCCCATTTCCATCCCTGACTTCGGATGTACTCGGGTTGCTAGTGCTGCGTCTAGCTAGCCAGCTGTCTTCCCCCGCGCAAAAGCGGGTCATGAGGCTTGTTAGTGCGGCCATTGTTCTTGGTTTTTCCTGGCCGAGGTGGCTGGCGAGCCATTCGTCTCGGACGTTGTGCTTAAAGGCTGCTAAGGCTTCGGCGTCCGGACAGTCGACTATTTGGTTCTTTTTGGTGAGGAACCTATTCCAGAATTTTCTTGCTGACTCTCCGGGCTGTTGAGTTATGTGACTTAAATCGTCTGCATCCGGAGGGCGGACATAAGTCCCCTGAAAATTTGCTCGAAACGCATCCTCGAGCTCTTCCCAACTTCCAATGGTATTTTCTGGTAGGGTTTTGAGCCAATGCCGAGCTGGCCCTTTGAGCTTGAGGGGTAGGTATTTTATGGCATGGAGATCGTCTCCTCTGGCCATATGTATGTGTAGGATATAATCCTCAATCCAGACTCCAGGGTCAGTTGTTCCGTCATATGCCTCTATGTTGACGGGTTTGAATCCCGCTGGAAATTCATGGTCCAGTACCTCGTCGGTGAAACATAGTAGGTGTGCGGCGCCCCTGTATTTAGGTGTGCCATTGTCTTCAAATACTCGGCGGGTTGTATTGCTCCATGTAGTCTTCTTTTTTGGCCCATAGATGGACCTAACCGGGCCATCTTTTTTGCGAGGATCTTTATGTGGATCGTATGCCGGCTTGTGTGCGGCGCCCCTTGCCGCTCTTAGCCTGTCATTGTTGGGAAATGTAGTAATTTCAAAAAATTTCCTACGCACATGCAAGTTCATGGTGATGGCATAGCAACGAGAGGGGAGAGTGTTGTCGACGTACCCTCGTAGACCGTAAGCGGAAGCGTTAGCACAACGCGGTTGATGTAGTCGTACGTCTTCACGATCCGACCGATCCAAGCACCGAACGATCCGTAGATCAACTTGTGTGTCCATGGGTTGCCCCCCGCCCCCGTATATAAAGGAGCCAGGGGGGAGGAGGCGGCCGGCCAAGGAGGGCGCGCCAAGGGGGGAGTCCTACTCCCACCGGGAGTAGGACTCCCTTCTTTCCTAGTTGGAATAGGAGAAGGGGGGAAAGAGGAGGAAGAGGGGAAGGAAAGGGGGGGCGCCGCCCCCTTTCCCTTGTCCTATTCGGACTAGGAAGGGGAGGGGCACGCGGCCCCCTCCTGCCTCCTTCTCTCTTCTCCCTCGAGGCCCATGTAGGCCCAATAACACGCGGGGGGGTTCCGGTAACCTCCCGGTGCTCCGGTAAAATGCCGATTTCACCCGGAACGATTCCGATGTCCAAATATAGGCTTCCAATATATCAATCTTTATGTCTCGACCATTTCGAGACTCCTCGTTACGTCCGTGATCACATCCGGGACTCCGAGCAAACTTTGGTACATCAAAACTTATAAACTCATAATAAAACTGTCATTGTAACGTTAAGCGTGCGGACCCTACGGGTTCGAGAACTATGTAGACATGACCAAGAACTATTCTCGGTCAATAACCAATAGAGGAACCTGGATGCTCATATTGGTTCCTACATATTCTACGAAGATCTTTATCAGTCAAACCGCATAACAACATACGTTGTTCCCTTTGTCATCGGTATGTTACTTACCCGATATTTGATCATCGGTATCCAATACCTAGTTCAATCTCGTTACCGGCAAGTCTCTTTACTCGTTCCGTAATGCATCATCCCATAACCAACTCATTTGGTCACATTGCTTGCAAGGCTTATAGTGATGTGCATTACCGAGAGGGCCCAGAGATACCTCTCCGACAATCGGAGTGATAAAACCTAATCTCAAAATACGGCAACTCAACATGTACCTTCGGAGACACCTGTAGTACTCCTTTATAATCACCCAGTTATGTTGTGACGTTTGGTAGTACCCAAAGTGTTCCTCCGGTAAACGGGAGTTGCATAATTCTCATAGTTACAGGAACATGTATAAGTCATGAAGAAAGCAATAGCAATATACTAAACGATCCAGTGCTAGGCTAACGGAATGGGTCATGTCAATCACATCATTCTCCTAATGATGTGATCCCATTAATCAAATGACAACACATGTCTATGGTTAGGAAACATAACCATCTTTGATTAACGAGCTAGTCTAGTAGAGGCATACTAGTGACTATATGTTTGTCTATGTATTCACACATGTATCATGTTTCCGGTTAATACAATTCTAGCATGAATAATAAACATTTATCATGATATGAGGAAATAAATAATAACTTTATTATTGCCTCTAGGGCATATTTCCTTCAGTCTCCCACTTGCACTAGAGTAAATAATCAAGATTACATAGTAATGATTCTGACACCCATGGAGTCTTGGTGCAGATCATGTTTTACTCGTGAGAGTGGCTTAGTCAACGGGTCTGCAACATTCAGATCGTATGTATCTTGCAAATCTCTATGTCTCCCACTTGGACTTGGTACCGAATGGAATTGAAGCGTCTCTTGATGTGCTTGGTCCTCTTGTGAAATCTGGATTCCTTTGCCAAGGCAATTGCACCAGTATTGTCACAGAAGATTTTCATTGGTCCCGATGCACTAGGTATGACACCTAGATCGGAAATGAACTCCTTCATCCAGACTCCTTCATTTGCTGCTTCCGAAGCAGCTATGTACTCCGCTTCACATGTAGATCCCGCCACGACGCTTTGTTTAGAACTGCACCAACTTACAGCTCCACCGTTTATTAAAAACACGTATCCGGTTTGCGATTTAGAATCGTCCGGATCAGTGTCAAAGCTTGCATCGACGTAACCATTTACAACTAGCTCTTTGTCACCTCCATATACGAGAAACATATCCTTAGTCCTTTTCAGGTATTTCAGGATGTTCTTGACTGCTGTCCAGTGATCCACTCCTGGATTACTTTGGTACCTTCCTGCCAAGCTTATTGCTAAGCATACGTCAGGTCTGGTACACAGCATTGCATACATGATAGAGCCTATGGCTGAAGCATAGGGAACATCTTTCATTTTCTCTCTATCTTCTGATGTGGTCGGGCATTGAGTTTGACTCAACTTCACACCTTGTAGTACGGGCAAGAACCCTTTCTTTGCCTGATCCATTTTGAACTTTTTCAAAATTTTATCAAGGTATGTGCTTTGTGAAAGTCCTATTAAGCGTCTTGATCTATCTCTATAGATCTTGATGCCCAATATATAAGCAGCTTCACCGAGGTCTTTCATTGAAAAACTTTTATTCATGTATCCCTTTATGCTATCCAGAAATTCTATATCATTTCCAATTAATAATATGTCATCTACATATAATATCAGAAATTCTACAGAGCTCCCACTCACTTTCTTGTAAATACAGGCTTCTCCAAAAGTCTGTATAAAACCATATGCTTTGATCACACTATCAAAGCATTTATTCCAACTCCGAGATGCTTGCACCAGTCCATAAATAGAACGCTGGAGCTTGCACACTTTGTTAGCACCTTTTGGATCTACAAAACCTTCTGGCTGCATCATATACAACTCTTCTTCCAGAAATCCATTCAAGAATGCAGTTTTGACATCCATTTGCCAAATTTCATAATTATGAAATGCAACAATAGCTAACATGATTCGGACAGACTTAAGCATCGCTACGGGTGAGAAAGTCTCATCATAGTCAACCCCTTGAACTTGTCGAAAACCTTTCGCAACAAGTCGAGCTTTATAGACAGTTATATTACCATCAGCATCAGTCTTCTTCTTAAAAATCCATTTATTCTCAATGGCTTGCCGATCATCGGGCAAGTCAACCAAAGTCCATACTTTGTTTTCATACATGGATCCCATCTCAGATTTCATGGCCTCTAGCCATTTTGCGGAATCTGGGCTCATCATCGCTTCCTCATAGTTCGTAGGTTCATCATGGTCAAGCAACATGACTTCCAGAATTGGATTACCGTACCACTCTGGTGCGGATCTTATTCTGGTAGACCTACGAGGTTCAGTAGAAACTTGATCTGAAGTTTCATGATCAATATCATTAGCTTCCTCACTAATTGGAGTAGTTGTCAGAGGAACCGGTTCTTGTGATGAACTACTTTCCAATAAGGGAGTAGATACAGTTATCTCATCAAGTTCTACTTTCCTCCCACTCACTTCTTTCGAGAGAAACTCCTTCTCTAGAAAGGATCTGATTTTAGCAACGAAAATCTTGCCCTCAGATCTGTGATAGAAGGTGTACCCAATAGTCTCTTTTGGTTATCCTATGAAGACACATTTCTCCGATTTGGGTTCGAGCTTATCTGGTTGAAGTTTCTTCACATAAGCATCCCAGCCCCAAACTTTAAGAAACGACAACTTTGGTTTCTTGCCAAACCATAGTTCATAAGGCGTCGTCTTAACGGATTTTGATGGTGCCCTATTTAACGTGAATGCGGCCGTCTCTAAAGCATAACCCCAAAACGATAGCGGTAAATCAGTAAGAGACATCATAGATCGCACCATATCTAGTAAAGTACGATTATGACGTTCGGACACACCATTTCGTTGTGGTGTTCCAGGTGGTGTTAGTTGCGAAACTATTCCGTGTTGTTTCAAATGTAGACCAAACTTGTAACTCAAATATTCTCCTCCACGATCAGATCATAGAAATTTTATTTTCCTGTTACGATGATTTTCTACTTCACTCTGAAATTCTTTGAACTTTTCAAATGTTTCAGACTTGTGTTTCATCAAGTAGATATACCCATATCTGCTCAAATTATCTGTGAAGGTGAGAAAATAACGATATCCGCCGCGAGCCTCAACATTCATTGGACCACAAACATCAGTATGTATGATTTCCAACAAGTCAGTTGCTCGCTCCATAGTTCCGGAGAACGGCGTTTTAGTCATCTTGCCCATGAGGCACGGTTCGCAAGTACCAAGTGATTCATAATCAAGTGATTCCAAAATCCCATCAGTATGGAGTTTCTTCATGCGCTTTACACCGATATGACCTAAACGGCAGTGCCACAAATAAGTTGCACTATCGTTATTAACTCTGCATCTTTTGGTTTCAACACTATGAATATGTGTATCACTGCTATCGAGATTTAAGAAAAATAGACCACTCTTCAAGGGTGCATGACCATAAAAGATATTACTCATATAAATAGAACAACCATTATTCTCTGATTTAAATGAATAACCGTCTTGCATCAAACAAGATCCAGATATAATGTTCATGCTTAACGCTGGCACCAAATAACAATTATTTAGGTCTAAAACTAATCCCGATGGTAGATGTAGAGGTAGCGTGTCGACCGCGATCACATCGACTTTGGAACCATTTCCCACGCGCATCGTCACCTCATCCTTAGACAATCTTCGCTTAATCCGTAGTCCCTGTTTCGAGTTGCAAATATTAGCAACATAACTAGTATCAAATACCCAGGTGCTACTGCGGGCATTAGTAAGGTACACATAAATAACATGTATATCACATATACCTTTGTTCACTTTGCCATCCTTCTTATCCGCCAAATACTTGGGGCAGTTCCGCTTCCAGTGTCCAGTCTGCTTGCAGTAGAAGCACTCAGTTTCAGGCTTAGGTCCAGACTTGGGTTTGTTCTCTTGAGCAGCAACTTGCTTGCTGTTCTTTTTGAAGTTCCCCTTCTTCTTCCCTTTGCCCTTTTTCTTGAAACTGGTGGTTTTGTTAACCATCAACACTTGATGCTCCTTCTTGATTTCTACCTCCGCGGCTTTTAGCATTGCGAAGAGCTCGGGAATAGTCTTGTTCATCCCTTGCATATTATAGTTCATCACAAAGCTCTTGTAGCTTGGTGGTAGTGATTGAAGAATTCTGTCAATGACACTATCATCAGGAAGATTAACTCCCAGTTGAATCAAGTGATTATTATACCCAGACTTTTTGAGTATGTGTTCACTGACAGAACTATTCTCCTCCATCTTGCAGCTATAGAACTTATTGGAGACTTCATATCTCTCAATCCGGGCATTTGCTTGAAATATTAACTTCAACTCCTGGAACATCTCATATGCCCCATGACGTTCAAAACATCGTTGAAGACCCGGTTCTAAGCCGTAAAGCATGGCACACTGAACTATTGAGTAGTCATCAGCTTTGCTCTGCCAGACGTTCTTAACATTGTCGGTTGCATCAGTAGCAGGCCTGGCACCCAGCGGTGCTTCCAGGACGTAACTTTTCTGTGCAGCAATGAGGATAATCCTCAGGTTATGGACCCAGTCCGTGTAATTGCTACCATCATCTTTCAACTTTGCTTTCTCAAGGAACGCATTAAAATTTAATGGAACAACAGCACGAGCCATCTATCTACAAACAAACATAGACACGCAAAATACTATCAGGTACTAAGTTTCATGATAAATTTAAGTTCAATTAATCATATTACTTAAGAACTCCCACTTAGACAGACATCTCTCTAGTCATCTAAGTGATCACGTGATCCAAATCAACTAAACCATGTCCGATCATCACGTGAGATGGAGTAGTTTCAATGGTGAACATCACTATGTTGATCATATCTACTATATGATTCACGCTCGACCTTTTGGTCTCCGTGTTCCGAGGCCATATCTGTATATGCTAGGCTCGTCAAGTATGACCTGAGTATTCCGCGTGTGCAACTGTTTTGCACCCGTTGTATTTGAACGTAGAGCCTATCACACCCGATCATCACGTGGTGTCTCAGCACGAGGAACTTTCGCAACGGTGCATACTCAGGGAGAACACTTCTTGATTATTAGTGAGAGATCATCTTAAAATGCTACCGTTAATCAAAGCAAGATAAGATGCATAAAGGATAAACATCACATGCAATCAATATAAGTGATATGATATGGCCATCATCATCTTGTGCTTGTGATCTCCATCTTCGAAGCACCGTCGTGATCACCATCGTCACCGGCGCGACACCTTGATCTTCATCGTAGCATTGTTGTCGTTAAGCCATCTATTGCTTCTACGACTATCGCTACCGCTTAGAGATAAAGTAAAGCAATTACAGGGCGTATGCATTTCATACAATAAAGCGACAACCATATGGCTCCTGCCAGTTGCCGATAACTTCGGTTACAAAACACGATCATCTCATACAATAAAATATAGCATCACGTCTTGACCATATCACATCACAACATGCCCTGCAAAAACAAGTTAGACGTCCTCTACTTTGTTGTTGCAAATTTTACGTGGCTGCTACGGGCTTTAGCAAGAACCGTTCTTACCTACGCATAAAAACCACAACGATAGTTCGTCAAGTTGGTGCTGTTTTAACCTTCGCAAGGACCGGGCGTAGCCACACTCGATTCAGCTAAAGTGAGAGAGACAGCCACCCGCCAGCCACCTTCAAGCACGAGTGCTCGCAACGGTGAAACCAGTCTCGCGTAAGCGTACGCGTAATGTCGGTTCGGGCCGCTTCATCTCACAATACCGCTGAACCAAAGTATGACATGCTGGTAAGCAGTATGACTTGTATCGCCCACAACTCACTTGTGTTCTACTCATGCATATAACATCAACGCATAAAACCTAGGCTCGGATGCCACTGTTGGGAAACGTAGTAATTTCAAAAAAAATCCTACGCACATGCAAGATCATGGTGATGGCATAGCAACGAGAGGGGAGAGTGTTATCCACGTACCCTCGTAGACCGTAAGTGGAAGCGTTAGCACAACGCGGTTGATGTAGTCGTACGTCTTCACGATCCGACCGATCCAAGAACCAAACGTATGGCACCTCCGAGTTCAGCACACGTTCAGCTCGATGACAATCCCCGGGCTCCGATCCAACAAAGCTTCGGGGATGAGTTCCGTCAGCACGACGGCGTGGTGACGATGATGATGTTCTACCGGCGCAGGGCTTCGCCTAAGCTTCGCGACGATATGACCGAGGTGGAATATGGTGGAGGGGGGCACCGCACACGGCTAAGGAACGATTCGTAGATCAACTTGTGTGTCCATGGGTTGCCCCCCGCCCCCGTATATAAAGGAGCTAGGGGGGAGGAGGCGGCCGGCCAAGGAGGGCGCGCCAAGGGGGGAGTCCTACTCCCACCGGGAGTAGGACTCCCTTCTTTCCTAGTTGGAATAGGAGAAGGGGGGAAAGAGGAGGAAGAGGGGAAGGAAAGGGGGGGCGCCGCCCCCTTTCCATTGTCCTATTCGGACTAGGAAGGGGAGGGGCGCGCGGCCCCCTCCTGCCTCCTTCTCTCTTCTCCCTTGAGGCCCATGTAGGCCCAATAACCCCCGGGGGGGTTCCGGTAACCTCCCGGTGCTCCGGTAAAATGCCGATTTCACCCGGAATGATTCCGATGTCCAAATATAGGCTTCCAATATATCAATCTTTATGTCTCAACCATTTCGAGACTCCTCGTTACGTCCGTGATCCCATCCGGGACTCCGAACAAACTTCGGTACATCAAAACTTATAAACTCATAATAAAATTGTCATCGTAATGTTAAGCGTGCGGACCCTACGGGTTCGAGAACTATGTAGACATGACCTAGAACTATTCTCGGTCAATAACCAATAGCGGAACCTGGATGCTCATATTGGTTCCTACATATTCTACGAAGATCTTTATCGGTCAAACCGCATAACAACATACGTTGTTCCCTTTGTCATCGGTATGTTACTTGCCCAAGATTTGATCGTCGGTATCCAATACCTAGTTCAATCTCGTTACCGGCAAGTCTCTTTACTCGTTCCGTAATGCATCATCCCGTAACCAACTCATTTGGTCACATTGCTTGCAAGGCTTATAGTGATGTGCATTACCGAGAGGGCCCAGAGATACCTCTCCGACAATCGGAGTGACAAAACCTAATCTCGAAATACGCCAACTCAACATGTACCTTCGGAGACACCTGTAGTACTCCTTTATAATCACCCAGTTACGTTGTGACGTTTGGTAGTATCCAAAGTGTTCCTCCGGTAAACGGGAGTTGCATAATTCTCATAGTTACAGGAACATGTATAAGTCATGAAGAAAGCAATAGGAATATACTAAACGATCAAGTGCTAGGCTAACGGAATGGGTCATGTCAATCACATCATTCTCCTAATGATGTGATCCCATTAATCAAATGACAACACATGTCTATGGTTAGGAAACATAACCATCTTTGATTAACGAGCTAGTCTAGTAGAGGCATACTAGTGACTATATGTTTGTCTATGTATTCACACATGTATCATGTTTCCGGTTAATAGAATTCTAGCATGAATAATAAACATTTATCATGATATGAGGAAATAAATAATAAATTTATTATTGCCTCTAGGGCATATTTCCTTCAGTCATCAGGTCGTCTATCCGGCCAGGCGGCGTTTTGGTTTTTTGACTGTGGGGGCTCTACGGCCTCCTCGTCAAATTCGGGCAACAACTTGCGCTTTGGGTAGCTCTTCGCCTATTGACTATTTCCGTATTTATCTGCGGTATTGAGTACTTTGATCCATCTCATTCTGAGTGTGTCCTCCGCTGTTTTGAGCTTCCGCTTTTGCTTCTTCAGACTTCTTGCAGTGGCGACGAGCCTTTTATGAAGGTTCTTATGCTCCGGCAGTTTGTCGGGCGTGAGATCGCCTTTTTCGCTGGGGATGGGTTGCTTGCCCAATCCATCCTGTTCGGATGGTTGCTTGGTGGCATGTTCATCGTGCACTACTTCACCCTGCTTTAAGGCTGGGTCAGTATGGGTACCATTGTTATCGAGGCGGGACTTCAGGCGGCGCTTGCGTCGCCGTTGTGGTTGTTTGTTGGGGGAGTTGTCCTTCGCCACGTCCCGTTGTTCCTCGTAGTCGCTTCCTTTTGGTGTATCCACCATGTATATGTCATATGATGAGGTGGCTTTCTAGTGTCCAGTAGGCGCTAGTTCTTGGTCGTCTCCGGCATCGTCGTCCATACCGTCGATGTCTTCGGAGTCGAAGTCTGGCATGTCGGTTAGATCATCGACAGTGGCTACCAAGTGGATGGTGGGTCAGATTTGAATTTCTTCGTCGTCCGTATCCCAACCGTCCTGACCGCAGTCCGGCCAGGGCTCTCCTGATAACGAGAGATACTTTAGCAAACTCAAGACGTCGCCGAAAGGTGAGTGTTGAAAGATGTCCGCAGCGGTGAACTCCATGATCGGCGCCCAATCGGATTCGATTGGTTGGGGCGCGGGAGGTTCGGAGTCCAGCAAGGAATCCGGCACCAAGGAGTCACGAGCTTCATAAGGGACTAGGTCAGTGTCCGGCTCTATCGCCGTAGAGGTTGCAGCCCCTGAGGCGGTGTCTAGCCACCCGTCCTCGATCTGCGCAGCCGGCTCCGAATTGAAGATCGGAGCGGATCATGTGCGACCTCCAGGTTACTGTCCGGCTGCAGAGCTAAGTCCTGCCCGTCGTGACAGTGCGGAGCGCTCGGCTGTGGCTCGAATCCATCGAAGATCAAGTCCCCGCGGATGTCAGTCGTGAAGTTCAAACTTCCAAATCTGACCTGACGTCCAGGGGCGTAGCTTTCGATCTGCTCCAGATGGCCAAGCGAATTGGCCCACAGTGCAAAGCCGCCGAATACGAAGATCTGTCCGGGGAGGAAGGTCTCACCCTGGACTGCGTCGTTGTTGATGATCGAAGAAGCCATCGAGCCTATCGGTGACGACACAGAGGAACTCTCAATGAAAGCACCAATGTCGTGTCAAAACCGGCGGATCTCGGGTAGGGGGTCCCGAACTGTGCGTCTAGGTGGATGGTAATAGGAGACAAGGGACACGATGTTTTACCCAGGTTCGGGCCCTCTTGATGGAGGTAAAACCCTACGTCCTGCTTGATTGATACTGATGATGTGGGTATTACAAGAGTAGATCTACCACGAGATCAAGGAGGCTAAACCCTAGAAGCTAGCCTATGGTATGATTGTTGTTCATCCTACGGACTAAAGCCATCCGGTTTATATAGACACCGGAGAGCGCTAGGGTTACACAGAGTCGGTTACAAAGGTAGGAGATCTACACATCCGTATCGCCAAGCTTGCCTTCCACGCCAAGGAAAGTCCCATCCGGACACGGGACGAAGTCTTCAATCTTGTATCTTCATAGTCTTGGAGTCCGGCCGATGATGATAGTCCGGCTATCCGGACACCCCCTAGTCCAGAACTCCCTCAATGGGCAAAGGAAATTCACAACATTTTATGTCAGTGAAAGACTTCTAAAACCAGTGAAGTGTCTTAGCAAGGATGACACGCCGTTGTGCCTCTCGGCCGGAACAATATAGCTCATTTAGTTCATCGCCACAACTGGCTACACCGCATGATGGAGCAGCTCCACATGTCTTGCGAGGACACGGAGTCAGCGTTGCACGGCCGCCGTAGGTGAGAGATCGTGCCATCGTGTCGCATGACCCCCGTCGGCTCTAGACTGGTTTGGTTGTTTCTCTCCTTTAGAGGTGCAATTAGGAACGGAAAAGCCGGTTTGTCGCCAATTCATAGAAAATGAATAGCCGGTTGTCAAACAAAGGAAGGATGCTGGCTGGTAATTGGGACTGGGGCATGGAGATTGAAATTAACATGTGTCGTGAATCGACGAGGGTCTCACGGGTGGAACATACGAACCGGGTACATAATTTTTTTTCCTGAGAGAGGAAGATGCGTCTGTGGCTCGAGGGCTACTATTGCTTGCGAAAGCAGTGGCAGGGAGCAACCGATGGAGAAGGAGAGGCTAGGAAGGAAGAAGAGAAAGTAGCACACGATCAGGACGGGTGGCTGTGCATGGGCTATTGTGTTGTGTGCCTACGGCCAAGCCAATTGGGAGAGAGGCAACCACCGCAGAGATAGAGGAAAGTAGCAGTCCATGCATGTTGCTCAGCATCAGGGTAATGTGGGTAGTTTCTGCCGCTATGTCGCCGCATCGGACGACTGGGAGCAGGGAAGAAAAACTAAAGGAGAAAATATCATAGCAAAAGAGACCGGGCCTAAAAATTAGCAAGTTCATCCCAAACTCGTTTTTGATGTTTCAGGGTCACCTCTCCGTCCATACACCGAACTAGGAACTCGCAATTGTTTACTGTTATTGAACTGGACATAATCAGTCTATTTAAAACTGGTACAGAACCATGCATATTTTTGAGTTGATACAAAAATACCAATGGTTTCTTTTTTTGCATTATTGCCGTCCAGAGTGTAAGAGTTTCAGCCAAAACAAGTTTATGCCTAACATTTAGTTAGTAATGACTGAAATCTGTTTTCAGATTTAAGCAATGAGGATGTTAGAACTAAATTATAGTTCCAACATGAAATTAGGTAATTTCTTGTAGATAATCATAGTGGTATATTTTGTTGTGTTCGGTTTACAAGAATTAAAAATATAGAGATATTGTTGAGAAAACAAGAAGTTAAGTGGATTCATGGTTGACCAGCAAAGTTATTTTGGGGAAAGTTCCGTAGTAATGTTTACGAGCATTTAGCATGTGTGTCATGCTTGTTTTCAGTGGAATATTACATGATATGGTTTTATAGGTTTTGGAGCTTCTACTGGTGTGGGTAGTTATTTGCTTAATGGTGTAACTTAAGCCAACTGCATAATGACCTTCATATGGTTTCACCATTGTTTTTTCTCCCGTTGTGCTTGCGTGTTCAATCTTGTTATTATTGCATCTTGTGGTCTACTCTGATAGATCATGTTTGTTTGTAGGGTGACAGTTTATACATCTAGGGAACCAAGGCAATTTGGACATGTGATATTTCCTCGAGTAAGCAAACTTCTTTTGTATGGCCCAGCATGATGATCAACACCCATCTGGTTTTATATGGTGCCACTTTTATTGTATACAACAAGCAACTATTCATTTTGTGTGCCTTGCAACAACATCATAATCTCATTAAACCTTCAATATATCACACATTCAGTACATTTCAATTTCTAATTAGTCTAGACCGTGAAGTATCTGTTTTTTTAACATAACAGGGTTATCTGATCATATAATCGGTCACAAGTAGTAAGGGTGGGTAGATGAGAAAATTTTCCCAGATGGCAAGATATCTATACAAATTATGGAACTTGAATCTGAACATTGGAGAAGTGGACAGTGGACGAGACTACCACTGTTATATATAATTATAGTGATATTCAAAGCTATTTTTTGTCTTAATGTAAAGTTTATCGCAGACAGACATCCACCCAGAAACATACACATGAGACATGACACACACACTTCCTTTTGGATTTGCCAGTTCTATGTTACCTCAGGAGCACAAAACTTGAGTAATTATAGCAAAACAATTCAAGGATGAGACTACGAACCAACCTGTGGGTGGATGGTTAGAGGTACTGTGGTATCTCTAGCCCATCAGGGTTCAAATCCTGGTGCTCGCATTTATTCCTGGATTTATTTCAAGATTTCCGGTTATGCGCATTCAGTAGGAGGAGACGTTCCCGTCGACGACGAGGTGCCTACGGACTTCGTAAATTTGAAAATGATATACCGGCTCAGTCTTTCGGAGGTGCTCATAGGGGTAGGGTGTGTGTGTGCGTTCATAGGGGTAAGTGTGTGCGCGTGTATATGAGCGCTTGTGTTTGTACTGATGTTCAAAAAAAATTGAAGGACGAGACTACTGGACAGTGCAGAATACCTCTTTATTCCCATATAAAGGACACATATTCCTTGCGACTGTCTTTTCATATACCATGATATGTTCCTATTTGCCAAAGAGTTGGAAGGTACCGGCCCAAAATCAAGTGCATTATGAGCACCCCTATTCCTAGCTGCTAATCTGGATCTTAATAATTAATGCCCATACCTTGTTAGACCAAAAGAAGCAATACTTCCATTGATAGACTAAACGACTCATGGCATGTGGACTAATGGACATGTCTTTTAATCCAAGGCATGGAGAACTCGGTACATGTCGAGGAAGAGGAACATAATGCCGGAGGAAGGCAATAACAAGTATCAGCTCAAGGAGTTCTTGATGGAGACGATTGGCCAGATCTTACTTGTAGCTTTTTTTGGGAAAGTCTTTGACTCCACATTGTTGGGCTAAGTTATGTTTGCATCTCCATTTTGGATTAAATCAATTGAACCTACTGGGAAAAAAATCCTTTGGGAGTGTGACATTAGCAGGCGCGACAAGAACGATGAAGGGATGCTCACTGGAGATGAGGTCAAAAAGGTGAATACGCCAATGATGCATAGATATATGTATGAATTGTACATGTACACACAAAACATACTGTGACAAGTATCTCATGCCAAGGTTTAGTTTCGGTAAGAGGTTTTGTTGCCCGTAGCAACGCATGGCCATTTAACTAGGTGTAATCCAAAATAAATAAATTAAAAGCCCGTAGCAACGCATGGGCGTTCTACTAGTTAAATAAATATTCAAGGGAAAATATGAAGATAGTAATAAGAAGTTTACGTTGTATACTATTTCCCGTTGTTATTTGTATAATACGACAAGGCGTATGTGTACAGTTAATGTGTTTAAGCAGAAACAAATAGGACTATTTGACATGTCCTGTCCAAGGGCAGGCTGCAAGCGGGTATGTAAAACAGGTATAACGATCATTAACAGAGACCACCTGGGTATTCCCTTGTGTGCAAAGTCTCTTGCCTCCTTGGTGTTCCCTCCTGTGATGAGTCCGATGGTCCGGTTCTCTGAAGGGGCTGCCCGAAAGTAGGGTCCTGAAAGAAAGAAAGAAAGAAAGAAAGAAGGGTATGCGGGCCTCGTGGCGGCTGAACCGTACTGTGGGCTGCATCGTCGACTCGCCTCCACCTATGCCCATGGTATTTTGAGTGCGTAGTTTTGTACGCATGGCACAAATGTCGCCTGAATGGGGCTGGGGCGGAGGCCGGATTGCTAATCGAGCTCTTGGCGTGCCTAACCATCCTGTTGCGGGGTGCTCCGGACTCACTTAACGGTGTTCGGGGTTGTCATTGCCGAATGGACTGTCTGTCAAAGAAGGCTGCTTTGTACTTCTACCGCAAGGGCCGCAGTGTGCTCTTCCATACGGAGGGAGCGGTCTGTGTTTCCATTGACTGTTATAACCCCGCGAGGTCCTGGCATCTTGAGCTTAAGGTATGCATAGTGCGGTGCCGCATTGAATCGAGCGAACGCGGTTCGTCCAAGTAGTGCATGATAGCCACTACGGAAAGGGACGATATTGAAGATTAATTCCTCGCTTTAGAAGTGATCCGGAGATCTGAAGACCACTTCCAGTGTTATTGAGCCCGTACAACGAGCCTCTACCCCTGGAATTACACCTTTAAAGGTGGTTTTGGTGGGTTTGGTCCGTGAGGGATCGATGCCCATTTTGCGCATTGTGTCCTGATAAAGCAGGTTCAGGCTACTGCCACCGTCCATAAGGACTCACGTGAGATGGAATCCGTCGATGATTGGGTCAAGGACCAATGCGGCTGAGCGGCCGTGTCGGATGCTGGTAGGATGGTCCCTATAATCGAAGGTGATCGGACAGGATGACCATGGGTTGAACTTTGGGGCGACTGGCTCCATCGCATAGACGTCTCTAAGTGCACGCTTTCGTTCCCGTTTGGGAATGTGGGTGGCATAGATCATGTTTACCGTTTTCACCTAGGGGGGATTTCTTTTGTCCCCCAGTGTTCGGACGCCGGGGCTCCTCGTCATCATTGCTATGCAGCCCCTTGTCCTTGTTTTCGGTATTCAACTTGCCGGCATGTTTGAACACCCAGCAATCTCTGTTAGTGTGATTGGCTGGTTTGTCAGGGGTGCCATGAATCTGGCACAAGCGGTTGAGTATGCGGTCCAGACTGGACGATCCCGGATTGTTTCTTTTGAACGGCTTTTTCCGCTGACCGGATTTTGAGTTGCTGAATCCAACATTGACTGTCGTATCTTCGGCGTTGTCACCATTATTCCGACGCTTATGTCTATTGCGCTGTGGCTTTCCGTTACTGTCGCGGACATCTGAAGTGCTGGAGTTTCTTGGCGTGGTGCTACTGCGAGCCAGCCAGCTGTGCTCGCCCGCGCAAAAGCGGGTCATGAGTGTCGTGAGGGCCGCCATGGACTTCGGTTTTTCTTGGCCGAGGTGTCGGGCGAGCCACTCGTCGCGGATATTATGCTTAAAGGCCGCCAGGGCCTCGGCGTCCGGACAGTCGACAATTTGGTTCTTTTTAGTTAGGAACCGAGTCCAGAATTTCCTGGCTGACTCTCCGGACTGTTGGGTAATATGACTTAAGTCATCAGCATCCGGTGGTCGCACGTAAGTGCCTTGGAAGTTGTCGAGGAATGCGTCCTCAAGATTTTCCCAACTGCCGATGGAGTTCGTTGGCAGGCTATTCAGCCAATGTCTGGCTGGCCCTTTAAGCTTAAGAGGGAGATACTTTATGGCATGTAGATCATCACCGCACGCCATGTGAATGTGGAGAAGGAAATCTTCGATCCATACCGCGGGGTCTGTTGTGCCATCGTATGATTCGATGTTGACGGGTTTAAACCCTTCTGGGAATTCATGATCCATTACTTCATCAGTGAAGCAGAGGGGGTGTGCGGCGCCTCTGTGCCGGGCTATGTCACGACGCAGTCCGACTAAGTCTGGTCGGTTATGTTCGGCCCGACCAGACTTATTATTAGTGTATCCGGCATGATGGTCATCGTCATGTGCTGTGGCGCGCCCCCGTGATCCGTAGATCGATCTTGGTTGTCCTGCGTTGTTTTCCAATATGTCTCGCAGGTCCTGCGTATTGCCCCGGGCCATAGTGAACTGGTGTGGGGGTGCGGGCTGGTATTCAGTCTGATACACCATTTTATCCCAGCCACGAGGTGGCCGGTCAGCCTCGTCTTGTGCTGGTAGTGTAGGCTCTACGGCCTCCTCCTCTAGCTGAGGTAGCAACTTGTGCTTTGGGTAACCCTTGGTGGGGGGGCCGAGTCCGTATTCCTCGGCCGCCAGGACCTCGGTCCATCTGTTTGCGAGCATATCTTAATCAGCTTGGAGCTGCTGATGCTTCTTTTTCAGGCTTCTTGCAGTGGCTATGAGCCGACGCTTAAAGCGCTCCTGCTCTATTGGATCTTCGGGTACGCTCTATTGGATCCTCGGCCACTGCAGGTCGCCGAGGCTCACCTCGTCTTCGGAGGGAGGCATATAGTTGTCATCCTCCATGTATTCGTCCATCGCTTGTTCCTCGGGGCTGACCTGCGCGTCTGCCTGTTCGGCCTGTTCAAAGGTAGGCTGATCAGGATTGTATTCCTCTTCGGCACCATCTGGGTTGTTTTCTTATCTTGTGTTGGTAATGCTATGGCGGGGCTTAGAGCGGCACCGGTGACGCCCATGCTTTGGTTTCTTCGCTAAGGGGTTATCTTATGTTGCCTCATCGCCATTGTTTTCTTTGGGGGTGTCCACCATATATATATCGTACGAAGAGGTGGTTGTCCAGCGCCCTTTGGGCGGTGGTTCCTGTTCTTCTCCCGCATCATCGTCTATACCATCGATGTCTTCGGACTCAAAGTCAAGCACATCGGTGGGTAACGAATTTCTTCATCGCCTGCTTCTCACTCGAGCCGGACATAGTTCAGCCAGGAATCTCATGACAGAGAGAGAGACTTTAATGAATTTAGCACATCACCAAAGGGGGAGCGCTGGAAGATATCCGCGGCGGTGAACTCCATTACTGGAGCCCAATCGGACTCGATGGGCCCAGGCGCGCGCGGTTCGGAACCCACATCTGGACACAGGTCCGGGGGATCGGTGACACAGATTCCCTTAACAGCGGAGTCTGTGTTCGGCTCTACTGCCGAAGAGCATTCGGCCTTCGGGGCGGGGTCCATCCACCCGTCCTCGGACGATGCGATCTGCCCCGGATTTAGGTCCAGAGCAGCTGCAGGGGCGATATCCCAAATACTATCTGACAACAGATTCAAGTCGTGCTCATCGTGACTGTTCAGCGCTCCTGATATGGGCCCGAATCCGTCGAAGATCAAGTCTCCACGGATATCAGCCGTGTAATTCAAGTTGTCGAACCTGACCTGATGCCCAGGGGCGTAGCTATTGATCTGCTCCAGATGTCCAAGCGAGTTGGCCCGCGGTGCGAATCCGCCGAACACGAAGATCTGTCCGGGGAGAAAATTCTCGCCCTGGACTGCGTTGTCGAAGGTTGAGGGAGCCATCGAGCCTTATAGCAACGACACAGAGGAACTCTCAATGAAAGCACCAATGTCGGTGTCAAAACTGGCGGATCTCGGGTAGGGGGTCCCGAACTGTGCGTCTAAGGCTAATGGTAACAGGAGACTGGGGACACGATGTTTACCGAGGTTCGGGCCCTCTCGATGGAGGTAATACCCTACTTCCTGCTTGATTGATCTTGATGATATGAGTATTACAAGAGTTGATCTACCACGAGATCGTAGAGGCTAAACCCTAGAAGCTATCCTATGGTATGATTGTTGTTGTCCTACGAACTAAACCCTTTAGTTTATATAGACGCCGGAGGTGGCTAGGGTTACACAGAGTCAGTTACAGAGAAGGAGATCTAACATCCCAATCGCCAAGCTTGCCTTCCACGCGAAGGAGAGTCCCATCCGGACACGGGACGAAGTCTTCAATCTTGCATCTTCATAGTCCAACAGTCCAGCCAAAGTATATAGTCCGGCTGTCCGGATACCCCCTTATCCAGGACTCCCTCAACGGGGGCGCCTTCTCAGGGCCGAGGGATTTCTTGATAGCTTCTTTCTTCTCGCGCAGGTGCCGGGCGCGGTGGGTCACATCCAGGAGCTGCGCGCCTTGGAGCCAGGGCGCCGTCTTGGTGCTGAAGTGGTGGAGGCGCTCCTTGAGCCACGCCGCCCGTACTTGGCGGCGGGTGAGGCAGCGAGAGGGACCGCGTGGGATAGCCCCCTACGGCAGTGACGAGCTCGGTGATGCGGGCAAACCAATCCTCGTAGAGGTCGTCGATGGGGTGGTAACGCAGGAGCTCGCGTGTTGTGAGCAGCGCGGCCTACACGTCCGTGGGTGCGCGTCGAGCGTGGGACGATGATCTGGCTGGAGCCATCGATGGAGTGGCGGTGCGGCCGTCCCGCCGCACCAAGGGGTGCAGCGAGGACGCTTGGTGCTCGTGCCCCGCGGGGCTGGTGGCAGCGTTGGCGGCAGGCGACAGAGAACAGCGAGGGGGGCCACCGATAGGGGCCATCTGGGCGACCTGAGCGGTGAGAGCGGCCCGGCGCTCGGCGCGAGCTCGACGACTGTCGGACATGGATGCGACGAAGCGAAGGGACCTGGATCGACGGAAGGAAGAACTCCGACGCACCCCTACCTAGCGCGCCAAATGTCGGATATCGAGTTCCGGCAAAACCATTAAGGTTCGAACACTGGGTTGCGCACGAAGATTTCCCCCTATCGAATCTCGCTCTCAGCCTCGCCGTGATCCCTAAGCTTAACTAAACGAAATCACAGCATGAGAGACACAAGGTTTATACTAGTTCAGGCCACCATTGTGGTGTAATACCCTACTACAGTGTCGTGGTGGTGGACTGCCTCTTGGTCTGATGATGAACAGTACAAGGCGAAGAACAACCTCCTGAGGCGAGGTGTTCTTGTGCTCGGTTGGTGGTTCTTGTCGGATATCGGGTTCCGGCAAAACCCTTAAGGTTAGAACACTTGGGTGCGCACGAAGATTTCCCCCTATCGAATATCACTCTATCTGCCTCATCACGATCCATAGGCTTAACTAAACGAAATCACAGCAAGAGACACGAGGTTTATACTGGTTCAGGCCACCATGGTGGTGTAATACCCTACTCTAGTGTGTGGTGTGGTGGATTGCCTCTTGGGCTGATGATGAATAGTATAGGGGAAGAACAGCCTCCTGAGGCGAGGTGTTCTTGCGCTTGGTGGTGTGTAGATGAACTGGGTTCGGATCCCTCTCTACTGTGGTGGCTAGTTCTATTTATAGATGCCCTGGTCCTCTCCCCAAATATTGAGCGGGAAGGGATTCCACAACAACAGGATTTGAAAGGGGACAACCAGTATAGGTTATCCTGACTAAAGGTGGTCTTCGCCTGCCAAAGGCTCTGGTGACGACGCTGTCCTGGGCTCCACAATGACCACTATCTTGCTGTCCTGCTAGTCCTGGTCTTATTGCACCGATATGGAAACCTTTGCCTGATGCCTTGGTACTACGTGCCTGCGCTTGCCCCCTTAGCACCAAAGGGGAAACGAGTACACTGCACGCACTGGCGCCCGCCTGGCCTTGGTCGTCATGGCTTGTGTCTCGGGAACCTCGCGAGGTACCCCTTGCCTTCATCCCCCCGCCTCCCTCGTGAGCCTGCCTGATGAGGCCGCTCCTCAGGAGGCCTTGCATCGTCCACCCCGCGAGGCTTGGCCCCTCGCGAGGGTCTTGAATGCTTGGTTGATGAAGACAGGCCGTGCTGGGCCGCTGGTGGAGCCATGCCACGGGCCGTAGGCAGGCAAGTCTGGGGACCCCCATATCCAGAACGCCAACAGATTGCTCTCCACTCGGAGTGTTTTTAACTTAGGCGAGTACGGGGTCGCAGCTAAGCCCCCGAGTGGGAGGATTGCTCTCCACTCGGAGTGTTTTCAACTTAGGCGTGTACGGGGTCGCAGCTAAGCCCCCGAGTGGGAGGATTTCTCTCCACTCGGAGTGTTTTTAACTTAGGCAAGTACGGGGTCGTAGCTGTCGGCGTTTTGGATATGGGGGTATCCAGCCCTGCCTGCCTGCGGCCCACCACGTGGCTCCATTGACGGCCTGGTACGACCCAACTTCAACATCAACAGCTCAAGACCCTCACGAGGGGCCAAGCCTCGCGAGGCGGACGACGCCAAGACCCCCGAGGGGATCGGCCTCCTTAGGATAGCTCCCGAGGGGCAGAGAGTTCTATGCAAGGTTTACCTCACGAGGCTCAGCTGACGTGAGCCATGACGACCAAGGCTAGGCGGGCGCCAGGCGGGTGCAGAGCACAGGTTTCCTCTTTGGTGCAAGGGAGGCAAACCACAGGTGCGGAGTCCCGAGGAATCATCCAAAGGTTTCCATTCTGGTGCAACAAGACCAAGACCGCTAGGACGGCAGTATGGAGGTCATCACCGAGCCCACCGCAGTGTCACGACCAGAAGCTTTTCGTAGAAGAAGATTACTTTTGTCAGGATAAGCTATACTGCTTGTCTCTATTCAAATCCGGCCGTTGTGGGATCCCTTCCCGCCAACATTTGGGAAGAGGACCAAGGCCACTATAAATAGGACTTAGCCACCACCATAATGGGAGAGAGTTCAGATCCCCTCAGCTCTTGCGAGCCCAAGAACACCTCAACTCTCGAGGCCAGTTCATCCACTGTACTAGTTCATACTCAGCCTTCCAAGGCAATCCACCAAAACGCTGGAGTATTGTATTACAGCACAAGGTGGACCGAACCAGGATAAACTGATGTGTCCCTTTGTCCCTTCGAGATCGACACGCTAGGCTTAGGAGAATCGCGAGTGGGGAGGCTAGGTAGGTTGAGATCTCCGCACACACCCCAGAGTTCGAACCTCTCAAGGGTTGCGGAACCCGTAATCCAACATTTGGCGCGACAAGTAGGGGTGCGTCGGATCCTCTCTTCCGTCGATCAATCCACCGCCACTCTGACACCTCCATGGACGACGCACGCCAAGCTCACGCCGAGCGCCAGGCCGCAGTCGTTGCTCGCGTCGCCCAGACGGCTCCGGCGGGCGATGGCTGCGCTCATCGTGCTCTGTCTCCGGTGGCCAATGCTGCCACGGGCCCTACCAGCCATGAGCAGCAAGCTTCTTCATTGCACCCGTCAGTGCACCGCGACGGGCACACCGCTACTCCGTCACTTACTCCAGTAGCTTTGTCCTCCCACGCGCGTCATGGCCCGGCGAACGCACAGGCCGCTCTGCTCATGGTGTGGGAGGTCCTTCACTACCGCCCGGTCGAAAACTTCTATGAGGAGTGGCTCGAGCGGATCGCTGAGCTTATTAACGCGGTCGGGGGCTCCATCACGCCTGCCCACTCCCTGCCTCAGCAGCCACCTGCAGCAGGCGGCATGGCTCACCGGGCTCCTCCACCACCTCCGGCCCAAGGTGCCATCGTCGAGCCAAGGCATGTGGCGCCGCGGCACGACCCGCCGTGCCCGGCGCCTGCTCGGGAGGATGTGAGCTGCCAGGTGGTGCAGCAACCGCAAGGAGAAGCGCGTGTCCTTCCAGCGCCCCCTCACTAGGCCCGCATACCGCCATAGGAGGTGGCGGTGCGCGTGCACCAGGACCAGGTTCCGCCCCCTCGACGGGCTCCAGTGGGCACAGCAGGGTGCCGTGCATTCACTCCAGAGCTCTGCAACATCGTCTGCCCAAGCAAGTTCAAGCCCGACCTGCCTCCATGCTACGACAGCACCGCCGACCCCGCCGAGTTCCTGCAGCTCTACAAGCTGAGCGTCGAGGTGGCCAGTGGCGACGAGAAGATCATGGCAAACTGGTTCCCAATGGGCCTCAAGGATGGCGCACGTTCTTGGCTCCTGAACCTGCCCGAAGGGTCGGTCTCTCCCTGGGAGGAGATGCGCAGCCGCTTCATCGCCAACTTCCAGGTCACTCGCGACCGTCCGCTGGCCGTGGGTGACCTGCGCGCATCAAGCAACTGCCTGGAGAGACTCTGCAGAAGTATATTCAGCGCTTCAACAACATTCTCCTCAAGTTCCCTAAAGTGTCGGACGAGGCCTTCATCTCAGCCTTCACTGATGGTGTCCACGACGTCAAGACGAAGGAGGAGCTCGCCATCCATGATGATCTCAGCACGGCCCTGGAAATGTTCAACATGGCGAACAAGTGCACCAGGGCTGAGGAGGGACGCCTCTCCCTCCTCGAGCTCCCCGACGCTGACCCAGAAGACAAGTAGGCCAAGGCCAAGGACGTGAAGCGCAAGGGGCCGGCAGTGCTTGCGGCCGAGCCGGAGACGAAGCGTGGCTGCAACCATCCCGAGTCATCCAAGAGAAACCGGCCATTCTGCGTCTTCCACAACATTCATAGCCACAACACCAACGACTGCCAGGAGCTTAGGGCACTCCGCGACGGGTGCCTCGGTCGACACCCCGAGCGCAATGATCGAGGCTATAGTTGTGGAGGTGGCCGAGGCGGAGGACAGTGGGACGGAGGAGACCACCGTCAGGAGTGGCGCGACCAGCCTCGAGAGGACCGCTGGCAGGGCCAACCTCGCGATGGCGCCTGGAGGGAGGAGCCTTGTGAGGAGCATCCTCAGGTCATTGCCGGTCTGCCTCCACTGCCTCCACCGCCAAGAAGGAACGAAGATTACCACCAGGATGAGGGGGCTAGGGGCTTCCAGGAGCCTCAAGCCATCGCTCGCATCTTGGGCGGCTCACAGGCCCTAGCTTCCCACCGCATCTTCAAGTAGTTCGCGCGCGAGGTGAATGCAGTGCTCCCCAACCCCGAAGCAACTTGCCCTCTCAGGTGGTCCAAGTGCGCCATTACCTTCAGCTCCTCAGACCAGCTCAAGTGTGCGGCCACTGCTGGCACGCTCCCCATGCTCTGCTCTTCGTCATCAGCAACGTGGTCGTCACCAAGACTCTCATCGATGGGGAGCGGAGCTCAATGTCCTATCTGTTCGGAGGTTCGATAGGCTCCAAGTGCCATACTACCAGCTTCACCCAACCAAGCCATTCTCAGGAGTAACTGACGGTTCTACACATCTGATAGGGCAGGTCCGCCTCCCTGTCACCTTCGGCGAGCGCAACAACTATTGCACCAAACTCATCGACATCGACGTCCCTGACATCCGTCTGCCTTACAACACCATCCTAGGGTACCCAGCCCTGGCCAAGTTCATGGCGGCAATGCACCATGGCTACAACATCCTCAAGATGCTGGGAAGCAGCGGCATCATCACAATCGCATGTTAGGAGAAGGACGCGGTGTGCTCCCTCGAGCGTGCTTTCCAGGCCGCCGCAGTTGAGAACCCTGAAGACGAGGGTGGTGCCCTCCCACCTGAGGTTGCCCCCAAGACGAAGAAGCTGCAGCTGGGTCATGGATCTCATGAGGAAGCTTCGCCTGAGCACGTCATGCTCAGCCTCGTGTCTCCGGACGCGGCGCCTTCACCTATCGCATAGGAAGGTGTGCTAGGCGCCCCTCTCAGTTGGGCTCGGGGGCTCTCCTCGGGAGGGCCTCAGACCTAGCCAGGGTCACAAGGGAGGCACTCGGGCACCATATGGAGGCGCTCTTCAGAGCACGCTTCCCAGGAGAAGGCATCAGGTGGGAGGCGTTCAGGAGTTCATCAGCAAGGCAACCGAGGAGGTTCAAGAGGCAAGGATTCTGCAAGGCGATCGTCACCTGCCACGAGGCGCGGCTCACTACCCTGGCGAGGGTAAGGAGTTCCGTGTCTGCATTGATATCCCTGGGCTCAACAGGGCCGTGTCTCGGCAGCTCTTCTAGTCGTCTCGTGTCGGCCGATGCGAGGGTCCACCCCACAGCTACGTCTGCATGCCTTTCGGCCTGCCTGGCACGGCTGTGGCATTCCAGCGCTACATGAGGGATGCCCTGGCAGCTCGCAAGGCCGAGAATCAGGCGACGCTGGCGGAGATGTAGGAGTACCTCCAGGAGCCTCCCGGGTCCTATGAGCCTCCCAAGGCTCAGGGCCAGGGCGGCTCGTGAGTAACGACTCCAGTAGCGCGCATTTTTTGGCTACCCCGACACCTCTTTATCGACGGTATCAGGTGATATCTCTCTAGTTCGTTCAGTTTGGGGGCGCCCCACTGGTAGCATCATCCCAGGCTGCATGGGCCCGTCCGTGCGGCATGTATCCCTTTCGCATCTATCAAAGCTAGTTTACCTTCCTTCGCAAGCTACCTTAAAATAATCAATTGCCTGACCGGTGCTTCGTCATCAAGAACGTCTCGCACCCTCGCGAGCCCTCCCGTGACCGCCTCATGATTAAGTACTGGCACGGCGTCTATGCTCGGGTCCGTCCCTGCAGCGTCGCTAAACCCAATAGGCAGATCTCTGGCTTGCGGGCCAGTCCTTGTGTACGTCACCTCCCATGGCCCTTGGTGCCCTGTTCTCGCATGAGCTAATCGCGGGTGGATAAGTGAGGGCGCGCGACCTGGTGCCCCTATGGCCACGGGAACTGTGCGCCGGCTGTTTTTCTTCAGGATCTTTGCATGAGAAGACTGGGCACGGCGTCTGTGCTCGGGTCTGTCCCTGCAGCATCGATAAACCTAGTGGCCGAGCTCTGTCTGGCGGGCCGGTCCCGTTCACATCACCTCCTAGGGTCGCTGGTGTCTGTCCTTCTCATACAATAGCCTCAGGACACTCATTCGGCGCAGGCTGCCTAACCATCTCACAAGACTGATACAAGTGTTCCCAATCAAGACCAGGCGCAACCCGCCTTGAGGTAGGGCCTTGTAAGTCCCGTGCTGGCTCACGGGTGCCCATATACACCTCCTCCAGCCCTGTCGTGCAAGCCACGTGTCAGGGCGGGGTTGTACACGCCCCGGGGGCTCTCCTTAGAGGGAGCCCCCTCCCACACACTAGTGGAAGCACCATGCTCCGCGCTGGCCGTCGACACTACCGAGGAGCGGCTATGCCCGTGCAAGAGCGGAAGCGCTATGCTCCGCGCTGGTGATAAACAACTGGGGGTAGCCTCGCGGCCGTGTTAACCTCAAGGAGCTTCCGGGCTCAGTTACCAGCCTCACTGCGCTGCTCTCCCTCGGGAGGGCAGCATGAGGGGGCTGGGCACAGGGGCTACGCCCAGGTCACGCCTGGCGTACCCCACCTTACCAGGCCCCACGAGCCTGGTCTTCGCGCGCCCCTCCCGAGCGAAAGCTCGGCAAGGAAAGGTATGATGGTCGGTTCGTACATCAAGGGGGACTCCTGAGCATCACGTCTCAGGAGCCTAACTGGCCATGTATCCCCTCACCCCTTGGTCTCATCGTGGTGATCCGGACGACCCAACGATGGCTGAGGCATGCACGAGGCCGGGCCCTGCCGACGCAGAACGCCAAGGCCGGACTTTCGCCCTTCCTTTTCAAGTCGTTCGTACGTCAAGGCGGGACTCCTGAGCATCAAGTCTCCAGAGCCTAACTGGCCACATAGCCCCTCACCCATTGGTCTCGTCTTGGTGATCCGGACGACCCAACGGCGGCTAAGGTATGCGTAGGGCCGGGCCCTGCCGACGCAGAACATCAAGGCTTGCCTTCACACTTTTTCCTAAGCTGTTCGCACATCAAGGAGGACTCCTGAGCATCGCGTCTCAGGAGCCTAATTGGTGACGTAGCCCCTCACGCCTTGGGCTCACCCTAGTGATTCGGACGACCAAACGGAGGCTGAGGTATGCGCGGGGTCGGGCTCTGCCAATGCAGAACAATAAAGCAAACCGAAAAAATCGAAGGATCATAATCTAATTATTACAAAACATATTGTTCCAAGCAAACAGCTTTAAAACGCCTCCCTGAGGCATGCTACATGATACAGGACGAATAGGAAGGAGCAGTGCCACCAAGCCACCTCTTCAGACCTGGGTGCCGCCATCACCCGCCAGCTGAGACTTGTCGCCGGGTGCGTTGCCCGTCCCCTTGGTCCCTATTAGAGGACCAACGACCAGGAACTTGCTCAGCATGGCGTCCACAGAGCTCTTCACGGCGGCAGCAGTAGTGCCCTCGGAGTCGGAGTCCATGGGAGTGAGGAAGGAGGAGAAGTCGAAGCCGGCGTCCCGGAGATAGAGATGGTTGAAAACGCATGTAAGGGCCAAAGAAGAAAGCAAGTGCACCTCACCTTCCACCGAAGAGCCAAACTCGTCGACAACATCCTCGAGCACTGCCAAGACCTCAGGGAGACGGGCGGCAGGGCTCCTCCTCGGGGTCGTCACTGTAGCCTTCTTCAAGGGATCGTCCCCGAAGAGCAACCACTGAGCCTTGTGGAACCTCGCCCCGAGGGAACCAAGGGCGCTACGCTCCATGGTGGTTGCCTTCCTGGCCTCGGCAAGGGCTGCCTGGGCCGCCTCCGCCTCCTCCTTCAGCTTCAACAGGTGGTTGCGCTCCGCCGCCTGCTCCAGGGCTGCCTTCTCTAGCTCAGCGTCGCGATCGGCAACAGCTGCCTCCTGGGCCTTTAGCTTCTCCTCACGCTCTTGGAGCTGGCTGGCCCGGGCGGCCTACTGATCCTGAAGGGCCTTCAGTTTAGCCTCCATGGTGCGACACCAATCCTCGGCTTCCGTGGCCTCCTTCCACGCCAGGTCACGCTCAGTGGCAACCACCCCCAGCACCTTCTGGGCTTCCTCTGCACAGCCCCAGGCCGCTCGGATGGATGCATCGGCCTGGAGCCATCCAGAAATTAGCCCCAGGCGTCCCAATGCCGCACGTCGGTCCGGGCCCTGAAGTTCACCCTGGAGGAGGTCCAGCACCGCCCTTGCCTCCTCCAGGGCCCCGGAGGTAGCAGGAGCGCCATGGCCTGGCTGCGCGTCGAGCATAAGAGAAGACATCCTCGGCGCCAGGACGGGAAGAGTCGCTGGAGCAGAAAGGACTGGGGGCTCCGGAGGCTGGGCGATCTCGGTAGCCACAACCAGGAGGGTGCTGGAGGGGTCAGCCCTGCTGAAGGCGCCAGCACCTCCTAAGGACAGGCCTCCATGTCCTGGGGAGACGACATCACCACCAAAGCTGCAGGGGCTGCAGCGCTCTCCTTCGCCGGACCTGCGGCACGCTCGACCACAGCAACTTCTGCGTCGTCCTTCTGCTTCTTCGACGACTGCTGCCTAATAACAGACAAACACACTAAGCATCGCATCAAGAATCAGCAACATGATCAAGGAGAAAACTTACTGGTCGGTGAAGACGTAGCTCCTCTTTAGGCTCAACAATGGGGGCCAAGCCGGGGCAGTCAGAGCCGCACTCTTGGGAGCAGGAGAACTCACGGTCAGCGCCACCCGGGACACAGCTGGCGACGGTGGAGCATTGCCCGGGGGATCAGCGCAGTCCTACCCTTCCTCGCGGCTGTCCGCTTGGGCTGCTTCGAGGAGGCCACCCCAGACCTCGTGGTGACCCCGGAGGGGCAAGCCAGCTCCATCACCGGAGGCGCATTGTCCTCATCATCGTCAGGAAAGTCGCGGAGGAGCTCCCTCTGCCTCGGGGCAGAGGATTTCTCCACAACCTCATCCTTTGTGGCTTCGGAGGATTGGTCGCTAGAGGAAAGATCCACCAAGGAGGTAGGCGGTGGGGGCGGCCCCGCCCGCACGAGCCCAAACTCGTCGAAGACCGGCATAGCAGCAGCAACCTCCTCCCTATCGACTTGGCAGTACAGCGGGAGCCAATCCTCTGGACGACCGCTTGGGTCTTTCCCAATCAATTAAAGCAACACCTTGCTCGGCTCCTCCTCGGGAAGGGCATCCTAGCGCAGGCGGATCTTGTCATCAGCGCCCCCAAGCTTCCACAGGGGGCGGGAGCGATCTTGGAGCGGCGCTAGGCGCTGTGTCAGGAACTCCTTGATGAACGGGGCCCCCGTCAACTTCTCGCTCTTCAGGTCCTCCTCCATCTTCCTCACCAATGGCTTCAGGGAAGGGTTGGTGATCTCAGAAAGCCATCCCTTCCCGGAGTAGGGGAACTCGGTCGGCAGCTCCAGCAAGTCCTGCGAGCACTTGGCATCCATCAGAACCCACCTCTTCAAGGCATCCTCCACCTTCTTCCCAACGCGGGAGAACGCATTACTGCCCCGGGCTGCAATGAAGCCGACGCACGTAGCGGGATGGTCGCCGCCCATGCAGAGGAAGAAGAAGTGACAGAGCATGGCGACGGAGGGCATCACCCCCACAAACACCTCGCAGTAGAAGGCGAAGATCGACAGGAGGAGGATGGAGTTGGGGAGAATATGGAGCGCATGGAGGCCATAATGGTGAAGAACGGCGTAGAAGAAGCGGAAGAATGGGGGCACCAGCCCCGAATAGACGCTGTGCAGAAAGAAAGGGTAGAAGGTACTTTTCGCGGGCTCCGGCACGGCGGTGGCGACCCGGAGCGCCATCTCCTTCCACTCGTTGTCTTCGCTCGCTGTCAGGAGGAGCGCGGTCTGGAGATTCTCCCCGGCCACGGAGGGCGCAAGCAGCACCGGCTCGTACCAGGCGGGGCCGGCAGCCGAGGCTAAAGCATTTGCCTTCTCAGCAGCAATGGAGAACAAGATTGGAGGAAAAGTCGGAAGATCTAGTGAGTTCTTTCGGCGTTGGGAGAAGGGGATCTGGAGCAAGTCGAAGAGAAGGCAATGAAAGCCTCGCGGCAGATGGCAGCCCTTTTGCTAGATGAAAACAGTTGCCGAGGCAGCATGGGGAAGCGGAGTCGCCCACGTCCCATCAATCTCCACATGTCATCAAGGCCACAGGCAGTTAGGTCCCGTGGCGCTCCACACTTGCCCTTTGGATTTGCTTGGAAGCCAAGTCCGAGCGCGCCTTGGGCCCGGGGGCTACTATCGATGTTCTGGATATGGGGGTATCCAGCCCTGTCTGCTTGCGGCCCACCACATGGCTCCATCGACGGCCTGGTACGACCCAACTTCAACATCAACAGCTCAAGACCCTCGCGAGGGGCCAAGCCTCGCGAGGTGGATGATGCCAAGACCCACGAGGGGATCGGCCTCCTCAGACTGGCTCCCGAGGGGCGGAGAGTTCTATGCAAGGTTTACCTCATGAGGCTCAGCTGACGTGAGCCATGACGACCAAGGCCAGGCGGGTGCCAGGCGGGCGCAAAGCGTAGGTTTCCTCTTTGGTGCAAGGGAGGCAAGACACAGGCACGGAGTCCCAAGGAATCAGCCAAAGGTTTCTATTCTGGTGTAACAAGACCAAGACCGCCAGGACGGCAGGACGGAGGTCATCACCGAGCCCACTGCAATGTCATGACCAGAAGCTTTTCGCAGGCGAAGACTACTTTTGTCAGGATAAGTTGTACTGCTTGTCCCCGTTCAAATCCGGCTGTTGTAGGATCCCTTCCCGCCAACATTTGGAAAGAGGACCAAGGCCACTATAAATAGGACTTAGCCACCACCATAATGGGAAAGAGTTCAGATCCCCTCAGCTCTCGCGAGCCCAACAACACCTCACCTCCCGAGGCCAGTTCATCCACTGTACTAGTTCATCCTCAGCCCTCCGAGGCAATCCACCAAAACGTTGGAGTAGGGTATTACACCGCAAGGTGGCCCGAACCAGGATCAACTGTCGTGTCCCTTTGTCCCTTCGAGCTCGACGCGCTAGGCTTAGGAGAATCGCGAGTGGGCAGGCTGGGTATGTTGAGATCTCCGCACGCACCCCATAGTTCGAACCTCTCAAGGGTTTGCAGAACCCATAATCCGACAACAACTAAGCCTCCGAGTGGGGCGATTGCTCTCCACTCGGAGTGTTTTTAACTTAGGCGAGTACGCGGTCGCAGCTAAGCCTCCGAATGGGAGGATTGCTCTCCACTCGGAGTGTTTTTAACTTAGGCGAGTACAGGGTCGCAACTAAGCCTCCGAGTGGGAGGATTGTTCTCCACTCGGAGTGTTTTTCACTTAGGCGAGTACGGGGTCGCAGCTAAGACTTCGAGTGGGAGTGTTTTTAACTTAGGCGAGTATGGGGTCGTGGCTAAGCCTCCGAGTGGGAGGATTGCTCTCCACTTGAAGTGTTTTTAACTTAGGCGAGTACGGGGTCGCAGCTAAGCCCCCGAGTGAGAGGATTGCTCTTCACTCAGAGCATTTTTGAAACTTAGGCGAGTACGGGATCAGAACTAAGCCCCTGAGTGAGAGGAT
>NC_041389.1:656784881-656951378 GCF_002162155.2 Triticum dicoccoides | reverse complement strand
GTTTTTTAACTTAGGCGAGTACAGGGTCGCAGCTAAGCCCCCGAGTGAGAGGGTCACTCTTCACTCAGAGCGTTTTTGAAACTTAGGCGAGTACGGGGTCGCAGCTAAGCCCCCGAGTGAGAGGATCACTCTTCACTCAGAGCTTTTTTGAAACTTAGGCGAGTACGGGATCGCAGCTAAGCCCCCGAGTGAGAGGATTGCTCTCCACTTAGAGTGTTTTTTAACTTTGGTGAATCGGGTTTGCGGCTAAGCCACCCACTGGGGGGATTTGAACACATGTTTTTATGGAAGCAACAATCATTAAGATACTGCAAAAGATCTTGTCTTTAATAAGCAAACCGAAGTACTTTTATTACAACCTTGTCGATCTGAGGGATTTATGTGTAGAAATGGCAGAGTGGCTCTGCGTTCCACACTCGTGGCTCATACATCCTCTTGGCTATGTTGTAGATGTGGTACGCTCCATTGTGAAGCACCTTGGTGATGATGAAGGGGCCTTCACAGGCCGGAGCGAGCTTGTGAGGCTGTTTTTGATCCACTTGGAGTAGAAGGTCTCCTTCCTGGAACGCTCGACCTCTGACATTACAGGCATGGAATCGATGCAGATCTTGCTGATAAATGGTCGACCAGATCAGAGCCATCTCACGTTCCTCTTCTAGGAGATCAACTGCATCTTGGCGTGCCTATTCTGCTTCAGCTTCTGAGAAGAGTTCCACTCGGGGGGCGTTGTGCAACAAGTCACTCGGAAGCACAGCCTCGGCGCCATAGACCAAGAAGAAAGGGGTTCGGTCAGGACCGGTTCGGCGTTGTTCTTAGCCCCCACAGGACGGATGGAAACTCAGTCACCCAAGCTCTAGCAGCGTGCTTGAGGTCGCGCATCAGTCGGGGTTTTAGCCCTTGAAGGATCAAACCATTCGCCCTTTCAGCTTGCCATTCGACTGCGGGTGCGCAACACATGCGTAGTCGACCTGAGTGCCTTGGGAAGCGCAGAACGCCTTGAACTCATCAGAATCAAAGTTGGGGCCATTATCCATAATAATGTTGTGCGAGACTCCATATCTGAATATCAACTCTCTGATGAAGCTGATGGTAATGCTTGAGTCAAGGTTTTTGATAGGCTTGGCTTCGATCCATTTGGTGAACTTGTGGACTGCTCCGAGCAAATGAGTGAAACCACTTCTGCCGGTCTTGAAGGGTCCGACCATATCCAACCCCCAAACTACAAATGGCCAGACGAGTGGAATAGTCTTCAAGGCTGACACGGGCTTGTGGGACATGTTGGAGTAGAACGGACAGCCTACACACTTGTCGACTATATCTTTCGCCATCTCATTTGCACGAGGCCAATAAAATCCCACTCACTATGCTTTGGCCACGATGGTCCGAGAGGACGCATGGTGACCACAGGTCCTCGAGTGGATCTCATTTAGAATCATTCGACCTTCTTCTAGGGTGATGCAGCGTTGAGCCACTCCTGTGACACTTTCTTTGTAAAGCTACGCTTTTATCACGGTAAAAGCCTTTGATCATTGAACGATCTGGCGAGCTTCTTCCTCATCTTCTGGGAGTTCCTTCTTGAGTATGTACGCAATATACGTGTAGGGGAACGTAGCAGAAATTCAAAATTTTCTACGCATCACCAAGATCAATCTATGGATATTCTAGCAACAAGAGAGAGGGGAGTGTATCTTCATACCCTTGAAGATCGTGATGCATAAGTGTTACAAGAACGCGGTCGGTGGAGTCGTTCACGAAGCGATTCAGATCGCGGCCGAATCTGATCTAAGCACCGAAGAACGGTGCCTCCGCGTTCAACACACGTGCAGCCCGGTGACGTCTCCCGTGCCTTGATCCAGCAAGAAGTGAGGGAGAGGTTGGGAAGACTCCGTCCAGCAGCAGCACAATGGCGTGGTGGTGATGGAGGAGCGTGGCACTCCAGCAGGGCTTCGCTAAGCACTACGAGAGGCGAGGAGGGAGAGGGGTAGGGCTGCGCCAGGAGAGATGGAAACTCATGTTATTGGCAGCCCCAAAACCCCCACTATATATAGGGGAAGGCGAGGAGGGTGCGCCCCCTCTAGGGTTCCCACCCCTAGGGGGCGGCAGCCCTAGATGGGATGGAGGGGGCGGCCAAGAGGGGGGAGAGGGGGGTGCTCCCTAGGGTGGGCCTTTAGGCCCATCAGCGCCTAGGGTTTCCCCTCTCCCCTCATAGCTGCGCCTTGGGCCTTGGTGGGAGGCACACCAGCCCACTCTGGGGCTGGTCCCTTCCCACTCTAGGCCCATGCAAGCCTCCGGGGCTGGTGGCCCCTCCCGATGGACCCCCGGAACCCGTCCGGTGGTCCCGGTACATTACCGGTGACCCCCGAAATACTTCCGGTGGCCAAAACCTCACTTCCTATATATTATTCTTTACCTCCGGACCATTCCAGAACTCCTCGTGACGTACGGGATCTCATCCGGGACTCCGAACAACATTTGGTAACCACATACAAACTTCCTTTATAACCCTAGCGTCATCGAACCTTAAGTGTGTAGACCCTATGGGTTCGGGAATCATGCAGACATGATCGAGACAGCTCTCTGGCCAATAACCAACAGCGGGATCTGGATACCCATGTTGGATCCCACATGTTCCATGATGATCTCATCAGATGAACCACGATGTCAAGGATTCAAGCAATCATGTATGCAATTCCCTTTGTCAATCGGTACGTTACTTGCCCGAGATTCGATCATCGGTTTCCCAATACCTCGTTCAATCTCGTTACCGGCAAGTCACTTTACTCGTTCCGTAATGCATGATCCCGTGACTAACTACTTAGTCACATTGAGCTCATTATGATGATGCATTACCGAGTGGGCACAGAGATACCTCTCTGTCATACAGAGTGACAAATCCCAGTCTCGATTCGTGCCAACCCAACAAACACTTTCGGAGAAACCTGTAGTGCACCTTTATAGTCATCCAGTTATGTTGTGACGTTTGGTACACCCAAAGCACTCCTACGGTATCAGGGAGTTACACAATCTCATGGTCTAAGGAAATGATACTTGACATTAGAAAAGCTTTAGCAAACGAACTACACGATCTTGTGCTATGCTTACGATTGGGTCTTGTCCATCACATCATTCTCCTAATGATGTGATCCTGTTATCAATGACATCCAATGTCCATGGTCAGGAAACCATGACCATCTATTGATCAATGAGCTAGTCAACTAGAGGCTCACTAGGGACATGTTGTGGTCTATGTATTCACACATGTATTGCGGTTTCCGGTCAATACAATTACAGCATGAATAATAGATAATTATCATGAACAAGGAAATACAATAATAACCATTTTATTATTGCCTCTAGGGCATATTTCCAACAGTCTCCCACTTGCACTAGAGTCAATAATCTAGTTCACATCACTATGTGATTGTAACGAGTCCAACACCCATTGGGTTTGATCATATCTCGCTTGTGAGAGAGGTTACTAGTCAACGGGTCTGAATCTTTCAGATCCGTGTGTTCTTTACAAATCTCTATGTCATCTCCTAGATGCAGCTACCATGCTCTATTTGGAGCTATTCCAAATAACTGTTCTACTATACGATTCCGGCTTGCTACTTAGAATAATCTGGATTAGTGTCAAAGTTCGCATCAGCGTAACCCTTTACGACGAACTCTTTTACCACTTCCATAATCGAGAAAATTCCTTAGTCCACTAGTTACTAAGGATATGTTTGACCATTGTCTTGTGATCCATTCTTGGATCATTCTTGTACCCCTTGACTGACTCATGGCAAGGCACACTTCAGGTGTGGTACACAGCATAGCATACTGTAGAGCCTATGTATGAAGCATAGGGGACGACCTTCGTCCATTCTCTCTCTTCTGCCGAGGTCATGTCTTGAGTCTTACTCAATACTCACACCTTATAACACAGCCAAGAACTCCTTCTTCGCCGATCTATTTTGAACTTCTTCAAAATCTTGTCACGGTATGTATTCATTTGAAAGTATTATTAAGCGTTTTTTATCTATCCTTATAGATCTTGATGCTCAATGTTCAAGTAGCTTAATCCAGGTTTTCCATTGAAAAACACTTTTCAAATACCCTATATTCTTTCTAGAAATTCTATATCATTTCTGATCAACAATACGTCAACAACATATACTCATCAGAAATTCTATAGTGCTCTCACTCACTTCTTTGGAAATACAAGTTTCTCATAAACTTTGTATAAATCCAAAATCTTTGATCATCTCATCAAAGCGTATATTCCAACTCCGAGATGCTTACTCCAGTCCTTAGAAGGATTGCTGGAGCTTTGCATACTTGTTAGCATCTTTTAGGATTGTCAAAACCTTATGGTTGTATTAGATACAACCTTTCCTCAAGAAAATCGTCGAGGAAACTATATTTTGACATCCTATCTACAAGATTTCATAAATAATGTAGTAGCTGCTAATATAATTCTAACAGACTCTTAGCATCGCTACGAGTGAGAAAGTCTCGTCGTAGTCAACTCCTTGAACTTGTCAGAAAACATCTTAGCGACAAGTCGAGCCTTCTTAATGGTGACACTTACCATCATTGTCCGTCTTCCTTTTAAAATCCATCTGTACCCAATAGCCTTACGACCATCAAGTAGTTCTTCCAAAGTCTACACTTTGGTTTCTAGACATGGATCCTCTCTCGGGCATTATGGCCTCTAGCCATTTGTCAGAATCCGGGCCCACCATCGCTTCTCCATAGCTCGTAGGTTCATTGTTGTCTAGCAACATGACCTTCAAGACATGATTACTGTACCACTCTGAAGTAGTACGCATCCTTGTCACCCTACGAGGTTCGGTAGTGACTTGATCCGAAGCTTCATGATCACTATCGTAAGCTTCTACTTCAATTGGTGTAGGCGCCACAGGAACAACTTCCTGTGCCCTGCTACACACTAGTTGAAGTGACGGTTCAATAACCTCATCAAGTCTCCGCCATCCTCCCACTCAATTCTTTCGAGAGAAACTTTTCCTCGAGAAAGGACCTGATTCCAGAAATAATCCCTTTTGCTTGCGGAACTGAGACAGGAGGCATACCCAACTGTTTTGGGTTGCCTATGGAGATGCATTTATCCGCTTTGGGTTCGAGCTTATCAGCTTGAAACTTTTTCACATAAGCGTCGCAGCCCCAAACTTTTAAGAAACGACAACTTAGGTTTCTCTAAACCATAGTTCATACGGTGTTGTCTTTAACGGAATTGTGTGGTACCCTACTTAAAGTGAATGTGGTTGTCTCTAATGCCTAAACACATAAACAATAGTGGTAATTCGATAAGAGACATCATGGTATGCACCATATCCAATAGGGTGCAGTTATGATGTTCAGACACACCATCACACTATGGTGTTCCAGGCAGTATTAGTTGTGAAACAATTTCCACAATGTCATAATTGTGTGCCAAACTCGTAACTCAGATATTCATCTCTATGATCATATCATAGATATTCTATCCTCTAGTCACGACGATCTTCAACTTCACTCTGAAATTACTTGAACCTTTCAATAATTCAGACTGGTGTTTCATCAAGTAAATATACTTAGTATCTACTCAAATCATCTGTGAAGTAAGAACATAACGATATCCACTGCGTGATGTCAGCGTTGTGGGAACGGGGGTCCCCAGACTTGCCTGCCTGCGGCCTGCGGCGTGGCTCAAGCAGTGGCCCAGTGCGGCCCATCTTCATCAACTCAAGCTCAAGATCCTCGCGAGGGGCCAAGCCTCATGGGGCGGACGACAGGAAACTTCCTCAGGAGCAGTCTCGTCAGGCTGGCTCGCGAATAGGCGGAGAGATCAAGGCGGGGGTACCTCGTGAGGTGCCCGTGATGCAAGCCATGACGATCAAGGCCAGGCGGACGCCAGGCGGGCTCCGGCCTATGCAGTGTCATTGTTTCCCCTTTGGTGCAAAGGGAGCAAGCACAGGCCAAGGCATCATGCGAAGGCTACCATTTTGGTGCAACAAGACCAAGACCAGCAGAGCAGCAGGATGGAGGTCACCGTGGAGCCCAGGACGGCATCATCGTCAGAGTCTTTGGCAGGCGAGGACCAACTTTAGTCAGGATAAGTGTACTAGATGTTCCCCTTCAAAATGGCCAATTGTTGGCACCCTTCCCGCTTAATATTTGGGAAGAGGACCAGGGCCTCTCACTCTATATATAAGGCTAACCACCATAGTATAGAGGCATCGAGAATCGACCCCTCCAAAGGGACAACGCCGCCACAAGAACATCCCTCGCGAGGCTGTTCTCCCCTTGTACTATTCTTCATCAGCCCTAGAGGCAATCCACCACACCACAAACTAGAGTAGGGTATTACACCACAACGATGGCCCGAACTAGTATAAACCTTGCGTCCCTTGTGTCGTTCATCGTGTAGCCTAGATTCCTTGTGAGGCTTCGAGACGCGAGTTGGTGAGGGAGAGATCTTCGCGCGCACCTCAGAGTTCGAACCTCAAGGGTCTGCCGGAACCCGCAATCCGACATTTGGCGCGCCAGGTAGGGGTGCACCGGAATCCTTCCTCCACCGTTTTGCACTCCATCGCTTCATCGTTCTCATGTCGGGCAACCCGACGGCCAATGCAGAC
This sequence comes from Triticum dicoccoides, assembly GCF_002162155.2. Lineage (NCBI taxonomy): Eukaryota > Viridiplantae > Streptophyta > Magnoliopsida > Poales > Poaceae > Triticum > Triticum dicoccoides. Next base: position 656,944,755 of record NC_041389.1, on the reverse strand, counting down.
CGCTGGGCGGCGTGGCCCGCCCGCGCCGTGCTGCCTGCCCAGGGTCACCTCAACCTCATGCCCCAGGCAGCCCGCGCTCCGCAGGGCGCTGCAGGGCGCGGGCGACGCGACCAAGTGCCACCTGCCCTCGCGCCGCGGCAAGTGCGGTCAGCGGCAAGGGCCTCAATCCACACCGCGGCCATGTCGCCGCACACCCGTCGGGAGCAGGCGAACTCAAGGGCCGCGCTCACGGTAGCCCGAGAGCTGCTGCGGTGTAGGCTGCTGGAGAGCAGCTATGACGTGCTGTTAGAGCGAGTGGACGAACTCCTAGACGTCGCCGCGTCGGGAGCACCTCCTTTCTGCGTCCAGCTGCCACCCCAGATCCAGGGCGTGCCGTGCAGTGGCCCCATACGCACCCACGCAACTCCAATCGGAGCCCAAGGTCTCCTCAACACCAACCTGGCCGTCGGCACCGGGCGTCAAACCATACCGGCTCCACCTCCAACCGGTGAGAGGGAGCACACCGCAGCATACGGCCTTAGCGGGCCACCGCGCCACCATCCCCAAGACAACACTCCGAGACGGACTGCGTGGCGTCTGGGGCACTACGGCGAGGCCCTTGGGACGGCGGCACAAGAAGCCTATGTGCCCCTCATGGTGGATCAAGAGTGTGCACTGGAAGAAGACCACGGCTCGTTCCTCGGGCCAGGCTGGGGGGAGGAAGTGCCAGAAGTTGAGCTCTTTCAGGAACCCCACAAGAGCCTCGACAACCGCGCTGGTGGCGGCAACTATCGGGTACCAGTGATTCCTCAGGAGCAAGCTTATGCTAACCATGGGTCGCAGGAGGTATAGGGCACGGCAGCAGATGGCTGCCCCAATGCTGCAGCCTCCTACCCCTCAGGAGGAGGGCATCGGGGGCTGCAAGAGAGGGGCCGAGATCTGGGCTCACCCCCGCGGCGCTCGGAGCTAGGCATCCTCAGGAGGTAGCCCCTCTGCCTAGGAGCAGGGCCTGCCCCCGGCAGAAGACCCGTGGTCGTCGGGGGAACCACTGGCGACCGCTCTACCCCATTGGCGTCGTCCTTGGTTTCCGGTCGCCGTCGATGACGGTAGAGTGTGGCGCAAGGCGGGGCCCTTGTCGGTGTCAAAACCGGCGGATCTCGGGTAGGGGGTCCCGAACTGTGCATCTAGACGGATGGTAACAGGAGACAAGGGACACGATGTTTTACCCAGGTTCGGGCCCTCTTGATGGAGGTAAAACCCTATGTCCTGCTTGATTGATATTGATGATGTGTGTATTACAAGAGTAGATCTACCAGGAGATCAAGGAGGCTAAACCCTAGAAGCTAGCCTATGGTATGATTGTTGTTCGTCCTACGGACTAAAGCCATCCGGTTTATATAGACACCGGAGAGGGCTAGGGTTACACAGAGTCAGTTACAATGGTAGGAGATCTACATATCCGTATCGCCAAGCTTGCCTTCCACGCCAAGGAAAGTCCCATCCGGACACGGGACGAAGTCTTCAATCTTGTATCTTCATAGTCTTGGAGTCCGGCCGATGATGATAGTCCGGCTATCCGGACACCCCCTAGTCCAGGACTCCCTCAGTAGCCCCTGAACCAGGCTTCAATGATGATGAGTCCGGCGTGCATGTTGTCTTTGGCATTGCAAGGCGGGTTCCTTCTCCGAATAATTATAGAAGATTGGGAACACCAGGATAGTGTCCGGCTCTGCAAAATAAATTCCACATACCACCGTAGAGAGAATAATATTTACACAAGTTCAATCTGCTGACGTATTTCGTGGCGTGACGTCACACCACTACCAAGCCTTTACTCGAATCATTTGTGTTGTACCACCTCAGCGTGTTTAGCAAAGCGGTTTCCTTGGCAGGTCTTGTCGAAGCAGAGATCGTGTTCCCCTTATTCCAGGATTCCCATCAATACGGACGTGGGTAACCCAACCGCGCCATTGATTGCGGTGCGTGGGGTATAAGCGAGTTTTATCAGGCCGGTGGGGACGTGTGTTTCCGTCCGCCCATATAAGGGGATAAAGATCCAACCCTTTTACCTGCACCTTCTTCCTCCTTGGCTTATCCATCTCCGTGAACTCGAGCTCCAGCGCCCAAGTCCGCACATCTCACCTCAACCCTCTCCAACTATGTCCGGAGCGGGAGGCAAGTGGATGGCCTCCTCCATTACGGAGGGGCACATCCAGAAGCTGCGGAGCGCCGGATATCTGTCCAGCGACATCGCTCACCGGCTCCCCGACGAGGGAGAGCTCATTCCCACCCCCAGGCCCCATGAGAGGGTAGTATTTCTTCCCCATTTCCTCCGCGGACTGGGCTTCCCACTCCATCCCTTCGTCCGGGGGATCATGTTCTACTATGGCCTGGATTTCCATGATCTGGCCCCGAATTTTATCCTCAATATCTCGGCGTTTATCGTCGTGTGTGAGGCCTTCCTCTGCATCCAGCCCCACTTCGGCTTGTGGCTCAAGACCTTCAGTATCAAGCCGAAGGTGGTAAAGGGCAGCCAAGCGGAGTGCGGAGGCGCCATGGTGGGAAAGATGCTCAACGTTACTTGGCTTGAGGGCACTTTCGTGGAAACCATTAAGGGGTGGCAATCGGGGTAGTTCTACATCACCGAGCCGCGTGACCCTGAATGGGCAGCGGCCCCCGAATTCAGATTTGGCATCCCCATATGGCTCACCTCCTGGAAAGAGAGCAGCCGGACATGGGGTGATTCAGAGGAGCTGACCGGGCTCCAAGCCTGCATCAAAAAGCTGGTGAACAAGAAGCTCAAGCTTGTCAACGTAGTCCAGGTCATGCTTGTCCGCCGGATTCTCCCGTGCCAATGATGGGGCTTCAGTATGTTGGAGTTCGATCCGGCGCAGCACCAGACTTTGAGCGGGCTCTTCGACACCACGTACGAAGATGTCTGGAAAGTGTTGTTTAAAGGTGCCGAGGCCCCCGCATCCGCTACTGAAGATCACGGATTCAGCTCGAAGCGCCCGGCTAGCGAGGTAAGTGATTTTGCCCTTTACGGGACACTTGTTTTCCATAGTTTGACTCTATGCAGGATCTAAACTCCCTCTCCTTTGACAGGACTGGCTGAAGAAGGCTGAACAGACTATCTGTCCGACCCCATTGCCAGAGGACCCAGCGGACGCCCGCTTAACGGGGCTGCTGGCTCCGGCACCCCATGTGGTGCCGGAGAAGAAGGCCAAGAAGAAGGCCACGGGCACTCGGAAGAGTTCCCGTTTTCAGGTGTTATCGGACGATGACTCCGAGGTAGACTCCTCCCACAAAGGCGAGGAGGAGGAGAAGAAGGCCTCTCCCCCAGCGGGGGGAGGGAAGAAATGGAAGGCTTCCTCAACAAGGGAGGCTGAAGGATCCAAGAAGGGAAAGACTGTTCCCCCGGACTGCTCCGCCAACGCCAATGATGACGACGAGGATTGGCCTCCAAGGGCCAAGCCCCTGGCGAGATCGTAAGTATCCGTACTCCCGAATAACTTCATGGTTTCTCTTTTCGCCACATAGTGTCTTTCTAATGCCGCATACAACCCTGCAGTCCGCCCAAGGATGATTTTCCCGCTTCGTCGAGCGGGTCCTTGGGTGCGTTGGATATGGATTCCCTGCCGACCGCCTCCACCCCTCGTGATGTGGACGATGCCGAGGTGGGATCCCGGGAAGGGACCCGCCAGGAGGGGGAGGCCCCGGAGGTGCCGCAGGGCAACCTCCCGGACTTTGCGCCGGACTCCGCACCGGAACCTGAAGTGGCTCCGGAGTCCGGCGGGCGGCCCCTTCGTAAGAAGGGCAAGACCGTGACGCCGGCAGCCTCCGTCCAACCGGAGGCGCCGGATAGCTTGCTGGAGGCGCTCAACGGCGCCTCCATTGAAGAGGAACACCGCACCTTCATGAGTGCGGTGATTCAGAAGGTTCAGCTCGCCAAGAGTGGGCTGACCGAAGCCTGCAGCAGCCTTCTAACAGGCTTTGAGGTAAGAATTTTGATATATGTAGAATAGTACCGCATAGACAGTAGCCCCTGATGCTCGGTTCGGTATTCGGAAAGAAAAGCCGGACTGAGGATCTAAAAAAATATACGCAGGAGTCATATATAAAAAAATATGTCAATATGGGATTGCAGGCTGTGCTGCTGACCTCTACCGCACTGACTGCGGAGGTCAATGCTTTGAAGCAAAGCCTCGAGCGGTCTAAGAACGAGCTCGGCCGTGCCAAGAAGCAGCTCGAGGACAAGGAAGGTGAATAACACCGTATTAAGATTGTACCTTACAGAAAAGGATTTGGTTGCAAGAAATTGACAAGGATAACATGGGTATTGCAGGTGCCACGACAGAGGTGGCGACCCTGAAGGAGGCGGTGTACGCGGCCGAACGTAATGCGGCTGCGGAGCACACCGAGCGAGAGAAGCAGGAGGCGCGGGTGGCGGAGGTACAGCAAGAGCTCCAGGATCTCGTGGAAAAACATGAGAGCCTGGAGCGTGACTCGAAGACTCGAGAGTCCGAGCTTGCATCGGCTCTTGAGAGTGCCAAAGCTGCTAAGGCCGAAGCCTACAAGGCCCTCCAAGAAATCGAGGCGTTGAAGAAAATAGCAGCGGGTAAGGCATTTTTCATGCAAAGTAAGCATGTGAGTGTGAATTACCTATCACTTACCCGAATTCGGAGCTCTCCAGGAGCGTTCGCAGATCTCCCTCGCAGTGTGTCTGATGCTGCCGCTTTCTACCGGGCCAAGGAGGGGAGCTCAACGGAGAAGGTCTTCTGGTCTCAGTATGCTGAGGCCGGACATCCGGTGCCCCTTAGCGACCAGCTGAAGCAGCTGGTGGAGCTCCACAAGGTGGCCGAACAGGCCATGAGGGGCATCATAGTTCGGCTGTGGCCTAAGGAGGCCATGCCTGGGAGCTACTTCGGCCTGGTGCGGCGGCTGGTGGATGCGTGTCCATGGGTTGAAGTCATCAAGCACTTCGCCTGTATTGAAGGTGCCCGTCGGGCCCTTGCCCGCACAAAGGTGCACTAGGGCAAGATGGATGCTGAGAAGCTTGTGACGGATGTGCCACCGCTGGGCAAGGAGTATCGTACTCCCGAGATGTATTATAAGACTGTTCTGAAGGGTGCCCGCACTATTGCGGGTGAGTGCTCCAAAGATGTAATGTTTGAGTAGACTCGCATTTTGTTATCTTGTGCGCTGAAAACTTTGTTCATATGCGCTAAGCAATGCTTGTCAATTTATACTATTACCTTCTGTGCGGCCATTTATCAAATCTGAGAGATGGCAAGTCGTCGGCTTCGGCCCCCATGCCACGAGTGCTGGGGTGTTCGGGATAAATTTGAGCGCTCTTGTTCCCATTTTTGGGTCCATCTAGGAAGGCGCTCAACACAACGAACAAGGCAACCGGACTTATAATGCTTGAACACTCTCACTTAGCCATAGAATTCTATAATTTTAAATTTCGGCGAAGCCCCTAGTGTTCGGAAGCCCGAATTTGGGGCGCTATCCACGCCTGGGCCAGACAAAGCCGGTTCCACGCTCTAAGCGGCATAAGTCTTTAGGGACTCGAAAAAACCTCTCGAACAGCGACCGGCTCTCGCCTCATCATGACGGTCAGTTTTAGCTTTCTCCACTGAGGCACTCGCCCAGCTCAACTGGGGCGCAATCACAGTGGTTCTCCCAGTGCTACCTTAGCCGATACAACGGAACGTAAGGTACCAAAACATGGGAGCCGGGCAAACCCAACTATTGACCCAAGACATGATTCGGAGCCGATGCATATAATGCTATAAGTTCGGGGTGGCGCACATGTGAAAGTGTTCGGACTTATCGCACCATGATGTGGGAAACATAAGCCCCTGGTGTATTTAGTCGTACCAAAGTGTATGGATGCAACATGTCATAAATGAACATATGTATTAAGAAAGGAATGCAATTGTAAGCAAAAAGGTGCATTGTTTATTCAGGAAATACTGCTGTGAATGCAGAACGATACAAATGGTGCAATAAGCAAGGGATGAGACTATTAAACATGTCCCCCTCCAGGGGTAGGCTGCGGAATGGTGTATAAAACAGATTTAATGCTCATAATGGAGACCACCTGGATATTCATCGTAGCCTTTCTCCTTCCTCGGCTGTTGTATCGTGAGTTCGGCAAGTCTACTGCCGGACAGGGCCTCTGATGAACGGGGTCCTGTGAGTAAAGAAAAAAGAAAAGAAAAAAAGAACGACACACTTGAGAGCCCCTGGAGTGGTTAAGCCGCATTCTGGGCCTATCGTGGCCGTGCCCCTCCCCCTATGCCCATGGTATCTTCAGAGTGTAATGATGTACGCGAAGGACCCGTCTTGAAATTTTGTAGGGGCTGGGGTTGGGGCCGCATTTCTACGCGTGCTCGGAACGTGCCAAGTGGTCTTGTTGTAGGTTACTCCGGGCGCGTTTAGCCGTGTCTGGTCGCTTGACGGCCGGACTCGAGAATTGCCTTAAGAGGCTGCACTGTACTTCTGCCGCGAGAGCCGCTGTATGTTCCTCCATTCGGAGAGAGCGTTCAGTGTTTCCGTTGACCGTGATGACTCCTCGAGGGCCTGGCATCTTGAGCTTAAGGTATGTGTAGTGCGGTACCGCGTTGAATTTTGCAAACGTGGTGCGTCTGAGCAGAGCATGATAGCCGCTGCGGAACGGAACTATGTCGAAGATTAACTCTTCGCTTCGGAAGTTATCCGGGGATCCGGATACCACTTCCAGTGTAATTGAGCCTGTACAATTGGCCTCTACACCTGGTATGACGCCTTTAAAGGTCGTCTTTATAGGTTTAATCCTTGAGGGGTCTATGCCCATTTTGCGCACTGTATCCTGATAAAGCAGGTTCAGGCTGCTGCCGCCGTCCATCAGGACTCTGGTGAGGTGAAATCCATCAACGATTGGGTCTAAAACCAATGTGGCAAATCCGCCGTGGCGGATGCTGGTGGGGTGGTCCCTTCGGTCAAAAGTGATTGGGTAGGAGGACCATGGATTGAACTTCGGGCCAACTGGCTCCATCGCGTATACGTCCCTGAGTGCACGCTTCTGCTCCCTTTTGGGTATGTGGGTTGCGTATATCATGTTCATTGTCCGCACCTGTGGGGCAAAACCCTTCTGTCCTCTATTGTTCGGCGGTCAGGTCTCTTCCTCGTCATCGCTATGCAGCCCCTTGTCGTTGTTTTTGGCAATTAACTTGCCTGCCTGCTTGAATACCCAACAGTCTCTGTTGGTGTGGTTAGCTGGCTTTTCGGGGGTGCCGTGCATCTGGCACGAGCAGTCGAGTATTCGGTCCAAATTGGACGGACCCGGAGTAGTTCTTTTGAATGGCTTTTTCCGTTGCTGGGTTTAGAGCCTCTGAATCCGGCATTGACTGCCGTATCCTCACTATTGTCGCCGTTAATGCGGCGTTTGTTTTTGTTGCGATCTGGCCTGCCATTGCGGTCCTTGATATCCGGACTGCCAGAATTTTTACTGAGGTTATTGCTGCGTGCTAGCCAGCTGTCCTGGCCTGCCCAGAAGCGAGTCATGAGCGATCTGAGGGCTGCCATGGATTTCGGCTTTTCCTGTCCCAGGTGCCGGGCAAGCCACTCGTCGCGGATGTTATGTTTGAAAGCCGCGAGGGCCTCCGCATCTGGATAATCGACGATTTGATTTTTCTTGGTTAAGAACCGTGTCCAGAATTGTCTGGCCGATTCGTCTGGCTGCTGAATTATATGGCTTAGGTCGTCAGCGTCTGGTGGTCGCACGTACGTGCCTTGGAAGTTATCAAGGAATGCGGCTTCCAGGTCTTCCCAACTCCCAATTGACTCTGCTGGCAAGCTGTTGAGCCAATGTCGGGCTGGTCCTTTAAGCTTGAGCGGGAGATATTTGATGGCGTGGAGATCATCACCGCGGGCCATGTGGATATGAAGGAGATAGTCCTCGATCCAAACCGCGGGGTCTGTTGTGCCATCATAAGATTCAATGTTCACGGGTTTAAACCCTTCGGGGATTTGATGATCCATTACTTCATCTATGAAGCATAGTGGGTGTGCGGCGCCTCTGTATTGGGCGATATCGTCACGGAGTTCAAAAGAGCTTTGTATATTTTGTTCGGCCCGGCCAAACTTACTGTGTCCGGCGCGACGGTTGTCGTCGCGTATCATGGGGCGCCCACGCGATCCGTAGATCGATCTTGATTGTGTTGCTTGATCCTCCAATATATCTCGCAAGTCTGGAGCATTCCCCTGTGGTCTTGTGCTTTTCGAGCGATGCCGGGGTACGGTTCTGGTGGAGGGCCTAGAGGCCTCTCTGTCGCGGCCACGGGGTGGTCGGTCAGCCGTATTGTCTGCTGGTGATGCAGGTTAATATGCCTCCTCCTCTAATCGGGGGAGCAGCTTGCGTTTAGGGTAGCTTTTGGAGGGGCGGTCGAGCTCATGCTCTTCGGCCGCGAGGACTTCAGTCCATCTGTCGGCTAGCAGATCTTGATCAGCTCTAAGCTGCTGCTGCTTTTTCTTGAGGCTGTTTGCCGTGGCCATAAGCCTGCGTTTAAAATGCTCTTGTTCGACGGGATCCTCAGGCATGACAAATTCGTTGTCGTCGAGGCTTGCCTCGTCTCCGGAGGGAGGCATGTAATCCTCTACTTCTTCGTCTGTTGCCTTCTCATGAGGGCTGGCATCTCCGTCCTCCTGCGCTGAATCTTGCTGGAGGGGGTTGTCTTCGGCACTGTCTGGGGTGTTATTATCTCCGGTGTCGGAATCTCCATTCTTGCTTTTGCGGGATTTAGAGCGGCGCCGCTGACGCCGGCGCTTGGGCTGTTTCTTGGAGGGGGTCATCCTCCGCTGTTGCCTCGCCATTCCCATCCTTTGGGATATCCACCATGTATATGTCATATGATGAGGTGGCTTTCCAGTGCCCAGTAGGCGCTGGTTCTTGGTCGTCTCCGGCATCGTCGTCCATACCGTCGATGTCTTCGGAGTCGAAGTCTAGCATGTCGGTTAGATCGTCGACAGTGGCTACTAAGTGGGTGGTGGGTGGGCTTTGAATTTCTTCGTCGTCCGCATCCCAACCGTGCTGACCGCAGTCCGGCCAGGGCTCTCCTGATAACAAGAGATACCTTAGCGAACTCAAGATGTCGCCGAAAGGTGAGTGTTGAAAGATGTCTGCAGCGGTGAACTCCATGACCGGCGCCCAATCGGATTCGATTGGAGGGGGTGCGGGAGGTTCGGACTACGGCAAGGACTCCGGCACCTCGGAGTCACGAGCTTCATGAGGGACTAGGTCAGTGTTCGGCTCTATCGCCGTAGAGGTTGCAGCCCCCGAGGCGGTGTCTAGCTACCCGTCCTCGATCTGCGTAGCCGGCTCCGAATTGAAGATCGGAGCGGACTCGTGTGCGGCTTCCAGGTTACTGTCCGGCTACAGAGCTAAGTCATGCCCGTCGTGATAGTGCTGCGCGCTTGGCTGTGGATCGAATCAATCGAAGATCAAGTCCCCGCGGATGTCAGTCGTGAAGTTCAAACTTCCAAATCTGACCTGACGGCCAGGGGCGTAGCTTTCGATCTGCTCCAGATGGCCAAGCGAATTGGCCCGCAGTGCAAAGCCGCCGAATACGAAGATCTGTCCGGGGAGGAAGGTCTCACCCTGGACTGCGTCGTTGTTGATGATCGAAGAAGCCATCGAGCCTATCGGTGATGACACAGAGGAACTCTCAATGAAAGCACCAATGTCGGTGTCAAAACCAGCGGATCTCGAGTAGGGGGTCCCGAACTGTGCGTCTAGGCGGATGGTAAAGGAGACAAGGGACACGATGTTTTACCCAGGTTCGGGCCCTCTTGATGGAGGTAAAACCCTACGTCCTGCTTGATTGATATTGATGATGTGTGTATTACAAGAGTAGATCTACCACGAGATCAAGGAGGCTAAACCATAGAAGCTAGCCTATGGTATGATTGTTGTTCGTCCTACGGACTAAAGCCATCTGGTTTATATAGACACCGGAGAGGGCTAGGGTTACACAGAGTCGGTTACAATGGTAGGAGATCTACATATCCGTATTGCCAAGCTTGCCTTCCACGCCAAGGGAAGTCCCATCCGGACACGGGACGAAGTCTTCAATCTTGTATCTTCATAGTCTTGGAGTCCGGCCGATGATGATAGTCCGGCTATCCGGACACCCTGTGACACTCCAAAAATTTTGTGATTTTTGTTTTCAGAAAGAACCTTGCTTGGTTTGAAAGAAGGTCATTTAAACCCTTCCTAAAAACCATCTTCTAAGTTTGCTCTCTCAAAAATCCTTTTCTTGGATTTGGTTTCTTTTAAAATGAAAACCCTTTTAGTTTTGGGCTCTTTGTGGTTTTGATCCCTTCAAAAATTTCACCATGCCTCCTATGGTGAAATTTTTCCCAAACCCACTCCTTCCACTTTAGTTCAACCCAAACATTCTGTCAAAACTAATAAAATCCATTTTTGGATTTTATTCCAACTATTTCTCCTCCCAAAATAATTCTGTCTATACTTTTGAGCCTAGGTGGATTGCAAAGCAAGTGCTTGAATGCTTTTGATTTTTGACCTCATCTCAACACCCCTGGATAGTCCTTTGTACCCACAACCCAGAACCATCTTGATCCACTCTTCTCCTGTTCAAATTTTTCAAATTGCACTCACTGCAAGTTTGGACCAGATTGGCCAAATTTGGTGAAATTCATATCTACACATCTCCAAAAATTCCACAAATATTCAGGAAGCCTCTAGGTGCAATGAGAGGTACCTCCACCAAAAACCAGCTCAAGGAAAAATCCCTACATGCCAGGATCATTCTGTCGAACACCTTGCAAGCACTGTTCTAGTCATATTCAGTTAAATTCAGAATTCAGTGTCGACCTTCGTTAGTGACTTCAGTCACGAGCTCATCGTGCGCTTGGCACGTAGCTCACGGCCAGGCTTGCTTGTCCGGGGCCTCACAGGCGTGCTTGGCGCCTTCCTGGCATCGGTGGCGCCCTGGCCCGCCTGCGCCGGCGTGTCTTGCGGCGGCCGTAGCGCCGTAGCGGCCGACAGGAAGCAGAATGGCGGCGCAACGCCGTTCGGTGCCGCCCAAGCGTCCTGGTAGCTCCGCGTGGCCACCTCCTTGCCAGCGCATGCATGCAGCATCGTCGCCGTGGCGCGACACGCGCAGAGCGCGCTCTCTGCCGCCGACGAGCCGTGCGGCCGTTCCGTCGAGGGTAGGCCGTAAACCTCCCTCCCTTGCTGAGCTGGACCCTAAAATGGCACCACTACTTCACCTAGGCGATGCTCAAACCCCTAAGCCGACCGTCCGGCCAAAGCTCCGCCATAATCAACTCACCGGACTTATCCGTTCACGGCAACCGACTCGGGCCGGCTATATATAGCACCCCCGAGCCTGCTCTCGCCCCCGCACGACTCCACCACCTCACTAGACCCCGCCCAGCCACTGGGAGAGCCCCGAGGGGCCCTTCTTCCCCGACTCCGGCCACCCCGCTCCGCCTCGGACTCCACCTCGATTCGCTCCGGTGAGGCCGTCTCCGGCGCTCTAACTTCGTCAGCAGCCCTCACGAACAACTAGGAGACTAAACCCCACTCCTATTTGAGCCCCGCAGCTCCCTCCGGCGAGATCCACGACTGCCCGAACCGCCGTCCGCCGGAGCAAGGGCCGCCGTCGACACAGTGCTCACCGGCGACCACCACCACCACACACAGACGCTGAACGGTGCACTGATCTCGAAGGTAACCCCCGATCGCCTTGCCTCGCCGTGGATCGCCGCCGGCGACCACCGCACCTCTCGGGCGCCGTCGCGCTCTGTTTCTCTGTTTGAACTTTCAAACCCGACAGGTGGAGCCCGCCTGTCAGCCTCATAGTCGTTTCTTTTAAACGAAACGTTATGTGTACTTTTACGCTGAACCCCCTGGAAGTTTTCTGTTTCACTACAGATGAGTCCTTGGGTTAAAACACTTATAACTTTTTATCAGAAGGGAATTTTTGGGTGATTCTTTTTCTGTTCTCTTTAGATTTTTGTCTAGTTTTTATCATATTTATTTGAAAAATAATTGGCACACTTTTATGTACACTCACGGTATTTATGTTGCGTACATATTTTTCTTATACCGTAGATACCGAAGGAGGTGACGGAGCCGCAAACTTCGCACAGTTAGACTCCGACTACTCCGAACCAGGCAAGCATGTTTGAACTCTTGATATGATGAGTGTTGTTGCATGTTTGCATTTTAGTATGGTCATGGCATGTTTATGAACATCACCTTGCATGATATATCTCATGCACTCAATCGGAAAGTAAGTTTCGGAAAGCACTATGTTGTTGGATACATATTTGCAAAGCCATGTGTTGGTATGAGGATGGGTAAGATGGCAGTGTTGTGACATGCTAGTCTTATGCCAGATTATTTGACTTCCGTGTCGTCATGACACAATTCACATTCCCATTCATTCCATCCTATACTGTCACATGTTTTCCGAAAGGAATATGGCATAGTAAGTTGCAAATCGTTTTCCTAGTACACACCAAGTGGAGAGGCCGGGATGAGGGTTCCATGGCCCTGGATTAAAGCCCGTCATCCGGTCATGGGGCATGGGTGTTTCCGGTTGGGACCGAGAGGGGGGCACCCCTTAGAGCGCGCGTATAGAAATTTGATCCCATGCTATTCGAGGTTGTGGCCTCCCCGTCTCAAAGTTTTTCTTGGACGTTGTCCAGGGTGATTCCTGGCATCGTGAGGTGAAATGGGTGTGTACTAGTTAAATGTGTTTCTACTGAAATACCATAAACGGAACTAGTCCTTCGTGACTATGGAAATCCGTTGGCTGTGTTCAATTCTTCCAAACTCTGCAGAGTCTCAATCTTTCAATTATCTTGTACTTTGTTCAAGTACTATAATTGTCTTATCTTGTCAGGTATTCAACCTCGGTAACAAAAACTCCGGTGGGATTTTTGTGAAATAATTCCGGTTAAAAGATTATTCTTGTGGATGAACTAATCTCGTTATTTACATTTGTTACCAGGCCCTGTCTGTGATGTCGGTCAGACGTCCGACGGTGGCATACCTGTTATTTTGCTATTGTTAAAGCCCTGTCCGTGATGTCGCTCAGACGTCCGACGGTGGTATTTCTTTTAAAGCCCTGTCTGTGATGTCGCTCAGACGTCCGACGGTGGTATTTCTTTTAAAGCCCTGTCTGTGATGCTGCTCAGACGTCCGACGGTGGTATTTCTTTTAAAGCCTTGTCTGTGAGGTCGCTCAGACGTCCGACGGTGGTATTTCTTTGAAAGCCCTTTATGTGATGTCGCTCAGCGTCCGACTGTGGCATTTCTTTTAAAGCCCTTTATGTGATGTCGCTTAGACGTCCGACTGTGGCATTTCTTTTAAAGCCCTTTACGTGATGTCGCCCAGACGTCCGACTGTGGCATTTCTTTTTAAAGCCCTCTATGTTGTGTCGCTAAGACGCCCGACTGCGGCATGCATTTTATTTATTTACCTTTCGAGGCGTCGCTCCAGACACCCGATCGGTTTTCAATTATTAAATTTTGATACATCAAGTTCTGCAATAATTCCATTGTATTTGAGCATCATACTTTGTTCATGACACATTCATGCATTCATCGATTATATATTTTGTCCAAACTGTCTTGCGAGTACTTTCAAGTACTCACCTGGCTTGTTGATTTGGCCAGATGATGATGAAGGCGATCTCTTGGATGAAGAGTATGATAGTGAGTCCGACACCTAGAGGAGTCCCAGTCAGTTCCGTGCGATCCTGTCTTGGTCATTGTATTATCCGCTTCTGCAACCCCGAATAAATTCATCGAGCCTCACCTCGACGCTCGATGTACTGCCAGTAGAAGTCAAGTTATCCACCACCACTTTTCCCTCGAGCTAGTAGCATGCCACCCCACCCCTGTGTCATATCCGCCCATATGCATTATATTGGCGAGACTGTAATAAATTGTTGAGCACCCTCAGCTCAACCCTGTAATATATTTGATGCTACTGGTTCTCTGTTTATCAAGCTTTGTCTACCAGAAAAGATGACTTTTCCTATACTGGGATTTAAAGATTGGTTTTCTCAATAAACATTTTATTGAAAAACCGGTCGTGAAAGACTTGGTAACCAGAGCCAGGCTGACTGTAGGAAGCCACTAGGTGCGATCCCTAATTGGTTATTAGCATGATAGAGTTATTCATGTTTTTACAATTGTAGTCATTTTCTGACAGTCGGCATAAAATTTATGTTCTGACCACTCAGAATTTTTGCCTACTTTTGTAGATGGCCGGCAACGACTGCGAGTCTCAAATGTTCGCCAACGTGCCTGAGGGGTTCGTCAAACTCCTCTCCTTCATCGTTCAGGTCGCGATGGGGCCATCCGTGCGCCCAGTCTTCACGCTTTATCCACACAAGATCAACGATAGTCTGACTATGCACCAAGCCGCGGTGCAATTCAGGGGAGGCCATGCCGAAGTACGCCGTCTCCGATTCATAGGGAGAGCCATGCCTACTGAAAGGCATGCTATGCAGATGGCTGCCCGCGAGGCGATAGCCCGTCTTCGGGATGTTCTTCCTGCAATGAAGACCCGTCGCTACCGCTACCTTCCTTGCCATGTGCCTTACACCTGTCACTACTCGTTCTCTTGCCCCAGAGGAGAGCGAGACGAAGCCTTTGAGATTCTTGTTGAGTACCTCCGAGCCCTGGAGGCAGCATTCGACTGCATGGTGGATGACCTCATAGCTGCACGCATGGACTCAGTTCATGGCTGTGCTGCTAACAGGAGGGAACTCTTGCACACCGCTCCACCACTGACTTTTGTGTCATCCACAGCCTCTCACTCACCTACCATACTCGCCTCTGCTCGTTGTCTGCCTACCACAGAGGAATTTAACCAGGCTATTGCACCCACTCCCGTCCGCTCTGCACCACTTGTTGCACCCACTCCCATACGAGCTACCCCACCTATTCCACCCACTCGTATTCGTGTTATTCCGCCTACGGCACCTGCTCCATCAGCTCAGCACAACGTTTCTCGTCTGGAACCTATTAGCAAGGAGGAGGTCGATTCCCCAGCGTCTCTGCGTCTCACCCTCGGCAGGCCAAGGGAGATCCTCAGCATCTCCGACTAAGTACGCATAGACGCATGTGATGTATCAACTGGTGTAATATGTTTTTATGTTCTCAGGTTGTGAGAAGTAGCCTGTTTGCGCATCATGTAGGATCTGGAGGAGTGCACTAGTTTAAATAACATGTCAGAATTATGTACGCATATCCTGAGTGATGTAATGTATAATTATGCCCGCGTGTAAGATATGCACTAGTCCTTCTCCGCGCACAATCGTGTGTTTCAAAAAAATACCTTGGAGTTTAAAAATGTTCCTTGTGTGTGATTTTATTGACTTTTGTGACTCTTCTTCTTGTCTTACGAGTTCACAAAAATATATCCCCAGAGTGAAAGATGTCTCGTCCTTGGACGCGCTCCATGCCAACTCAGCCAGAAGAAAATTATGGCACACCGCAGAACCAGAATTTCACTCAGGGTCAGACAAGTCAACAGGACAGTGAAACAGCTTTTACACAAGTCTGTCGTTTGTATGAACAGAGTCAGCAGCAACACCAGGAAATGATGAACCAATTCATCAATATGGGAAGTAACTGTGGTCAGTATCAACCGCAATCCAAATTATCTGAGTTACAAAAGATGTGTCCTCCAACATTTTCTCATACTGACAAGCCTCTTGAGGCCGAGGACTGGCTTCGAGACATGGAGAGAAAATTAATTATCGCACAGTGTTCAGACCGTGAAAAAGTACTGTATGCACCACATTATCTCACAGGTGCAGCTGCATCGTGGTGGGAAAACTTCCTGCACATGCACCCCAACGAAAATGAAATCACCTGGGAAAATTTCAAAGAAGGATTTCGTGGGGCACATATTCCTAAGAGCGTCATGAAAATCAAGAAGAAGGAATTTGATGAACTCAAGCAAAGAGCCATGATAGTGTCAGAATACAACAACCAATTCACACTGCTGTCTCGCTACGCCAATGAAGAACGCATGACCGAGAGCAAGAAGATGGAAAAATTCTTGGAAGGCCTGGCACCCGCCCTTAAGTGCCAGCTAGTTGTGCACACCTTTCTAGATTTTAAAACACTGGTGGATAAGGCCATTACCCTGGAAAATGGGCAACGTAGCCTGGAAGATATCCGCAAACGGAAAAGGGACCAGACTAATTTTTCTCGCAATCCCGGAAGCAAGAAGGAATTTCAGAAGGGGGATTCACACAAAACCCCGGCGAATAATTCACGTCCAACCAAGAATTTCCATGCAAGAGACAAAGAGTTCACCTATCGCCCATGCGTTACCTATTATGCTTGTGGAGAAGAAGGGCACTATGCCAAGCAGTGTCCCAAGCCAAGGAACTCAAATCCGAAGCTCAATAATGGTGGGAATAATTCAGCACCAAAGCGAAGCAATTTCAACCCCAACAACAACCACCGGAAAGGTCACTTGAACCACGTGACCAGAGAGGAAGCACAGAACGCCCTAGATATCGTACTCGGTACGTACCCCGTCAACACAATACCTGCCATGGTTTTGTTTGATTCTGGAGCTTCTCACTCATTCGTTTCTAAAAGTTTTGCTTTGCAAAATTATTTTTCGATGCTTCCCTTGGAAAAATCAATGATCGTCAAGTCCCCTGGGATTAAGCAAGTCCCAGAGTTACTGTCAAGGTGTGGTTATTGAATTTGAAGGATTGAAATTTTACGCCAATCTTATTGTACTGGAAAGCAAAGGACTGGATGTCATCCTAGGAATGGATTGGTTGACCACCAACAAAGGTTTTATTGATTGCTTCAACCGTACCGTGATTCTCACCCACCATCAAGGGAAGAAAATAAAAGTTTCAGCCAAGGAGAGACAAATACCTCGGCAACCTAGATTAAACAAGGTAGACGTTTCTGAGCTGAACAAGGTTCCAATGGTATGTGAATTTCCAGATGTATTTCCAGAAGAACTACCGGGCATGCCACCAGACCGAGAGATAGAATTCAGCATTGAGCTCGCACCCGAAACCACTCCTATTTACAAGAAACCTTACAGAATGGCACCATCCGAATTGGTAGAGTTGAAGAAGCAAATAAAAGAATTAATGGAGAAAGGATACATGAGCCAGCTCCTCACCATGGGGTTCTCCAATTTTATTTGCCAAGAAGAAGGATGGAACAATGAGGTTGTGTATTGATTATCAAGCTCTCAACATGGTCACAATCAAGAACAAATACCCAATGCCGCGAATAAATGATTATTCGATCAGCTTGCACAGGCCAAAGTCTTCTCAAAAATTGATTTGAGATCAGGATACCACCAATTAAAAGTACGAACAGAAGATATTCCCAAGACCACTTTCACCTCCAGATATGGGTTGTGTGAGTTCACAGTAATGCCATTTGGGCTAACCAACGCCCCCGCATATTTTGTTCACCTCATGAACAAAGTGTTTATGAAGTATATGGACAAGTTTGTTGTGGTATCCATCGATGATATTCTGATATATTCCAAAACACCAGAAGAGCACGCCGAACATCTCAGGATTGTACTCGGAGAACTCAGGAAACATCAACTGTATGCCAAATTCAGCAAATGTGAATTTTGGCTAAGGCAGGTGGGTTTTCTGGGCCACGTGCTAACCCAAGAAGGTATTGCAGTAGATCCAGAAAAAGTCAAGGCCGTACTTGGCTGGAAACCGCCAGCTAACGTGACAGACGTACGGAGTTTCTTGGGAATGGCAGGCTATTATCGGAGATTTATTGAAGGATTCTCCACTATAGCAAAGCCCATGACACAATTGCTCAAGAAAGGAAAGAAATTTGAATGGACAGAAGCATGTGAGAAAAGCTTCCAAGAGCTAAAAAGAAAATTAACAACGGCACCAGTACTAATTGTGCCAGATATACACAAGAACTTTGAGGTATATTGTGACGCATCCCGGAAAGGCCTCGGATGCGTATTGATGCAAGAAGGCAAGGTAGTAGCGTATGTCTCCAGATAACAACGCAAGCATGAAGAAAATTATCCCACACATGACTTGGAATTAGCAGCGGTCATCCATGCACTCAAGGAATGGAGACACTTCCTACTTGGGAATCGTTGTGAGATATACACAGACCATAAGAGTCTTAAGTATATTTTCACACAGCCAGAGTTAAATTTACGGCAACGACGCTGGTTAGAGTTGGTGAAGGATTATGATGTTGGAATCCACTATCATCCCGGAAAAGCAAATGTTGTGGCAGATGCACTTAGTCGAAATCCCAGCACGGAAGACGACAATATACCAAAATTGAGGCCAGAATTTCAACAAGAGTTTGCCCGACTCAATCTAATAATGGTTATCGAAGGCAGTGTGTCGAATATAGAAATACAGCCTACCCTAATGGAAAGCATCAAGGAAGCCCAGCACGGACACCCCAGCATTGAGGGCATAAAGAGAAAAGTGAGTTTGGGAAGAGCCTCAGAATTCAACATAGATGAGCAAGGGATATTGTGGTACAGAGAAAGGCTATGCGTACCAAATGTCAAGGACCTCAAACAGCAGATATTAACTGAAAGTCACACCGCTCCGTATTCAATCCATCCTGGAGGAACAAAAATGTACAAAGACCTTCAGGAAAAATTTTGGTGGCACGGTATGAAGAGAGATATAGCCACGTTCATTGCATGCTGTGACTCTTGTCAACGTATCAAGGCCGAGCACCAGAAACCAGCCGGACTGTTACAGCCAAATAAGATACCCGAGTGGAAATGGGATGAGATTGGAATGGACTTTATCATTGGACTGCCACGGTCACAACACGGAAACGATGCCATATGGGTCATAACCGACAGATTAACCAAGGTGGCACATTTTATTCCGGTAAAAACAACTTACACCACTCAGAGACTAGCCAGACTTTATCTTGCCCGTATCGTCTGCCTACATGGAGTTCCTAAGACTATCATCTCAGATAGAGGCACACAGTTCGTCTCTACATTCTGGGATCACCTACAACAGGCACTGGGAACCCAACTAGCCTTCAGTACCGCATACCATCCCTAGACTGATGGACAAACGGAATGCGTAAACCAAATCTTAGAAGACATGCTAAGAGCCTGTGTCCTCACCTACGGGAACAGTTGGGAAGAAAGTTTGCCATATGCAGAATTCGCATACAACAACAGCTATCAAGCCAGCTTGCAAATGGCACCCTTTGAAGCTCTATATGGGAGAAGATGTCGTACCCCGCTAAATTGGTCAGAGACCGAAGATAGCCATATCTTTGGCCCAGATATGCTCAAGGAGGCCGAGGAGAAAGTTAAGACGATTAGGGAACGACTCAAAACAGCTCAAAGTCGGCAAAAGAGTTATTACGATCGAAAGCATCGGGAGATCAGTTTTGAACCCAGAGAATTGGTATACCTGAGAGTTTCTCCTATGAAGGGTCTGCAACGATTCAAGATTAAGGGGAAACTAGCACCAAGATTCATCGGACCATTTTAGATAGTGGCCCGATGAGGCAAGTAGCCTACCAGATGGACCTACCCAGAGAGTTGTCCGGTATCCACAACATGTTTCACATCTCGCAGTTGAGAAAATACATAAGCAACCCAGATAAGCAAGTTTCACATGAGTATATTGACATGCAACCAGACCTCACTTACCGGGAGCACCCGATAAAAATATTGGGAGAATCTGAGAGGAGGACCCGACAGAAAACCATTAGGTTTTTCAGAGTTCAATGGAGCAATCACACCGAGAATGAAGCAACTTGGGAGAGCGAGGATTTTCTTCGGACAGAGCACCCACACCTGTTTAAGGATCAGCTGAAACCTCGGGGACGAGATTTTTCCTAAGGGGATAGGTGCTATGACACTCCAAAATTTTTGTGATTTTTGTTTTCAGAAAGAACCTTGCTTGGTTTGAAAGAAGGTCATTTAAACCCTTCCTAAAAACCATCTTCTAAGTTTGCTCTCTCAAAAATCCTTTTCTTGGATTTGGTTTCTTTTAAAATGAAAACCCTTTTAGTTTTGGGCTCTTTGTGGTTTTGATCCCTTCAAAAATTTCACCATGCCTCCTATGGTGAAATTTTTCCCAAACCCACTCCTTCCACTTTAGTTCAACCCAAACATTCTGTCAAAACTAATAAAATCCATTTTTGGATTTTATTCCAACTATTTCTCCTACCAAAATAATTTTGTCTATACTTTTGAGCCTAGGTGGAATGCAAAGCAAGTGCTTGAATGCTTTTGATTTTTGACCTCATCTCAACACCCCTGGATAGTCCTTTGTACCCACAACCCAGAACCATCTTGATCCACTCTTCTCCTGTTCAAATTTTTCAAATTGCACTCACTGCAAGTTTTGACCAGATTGGCCAAATTTGGTGAAATTCATATCTACACATCTCCAAAAATTCCACAAATATTCAGGAAGCCTCTAGGTGCAATGAGAGGTCCCTCCACCAAAAACCAACTCAAGGAAAAATCCCTACATGCCAGGATCATTCTGTCGAACACCTTGCATGCACTGTTCTAGTCATATTTCAGTTAAATTCAGAATTCAGTGTCGATCTTCGTCAGTGACTTCAGTCACGAGCTCACAGTGCGCTTGGCACGTAGCTCACGGCCAGGCTTGCTTGTCCGGGGCCTCACACGCGCACTTGGCGCCTTCCTGGTGTCGGTGGCGCCCTGGCCCGCCTGCGCCGGCGTGTCTTGTGGCGGCTGTAGCGCCGTAGCGGCCGATAGGAAGCAGAACAGCGGCGCAACGCCGTTCGACGCCGCCCAAGCATCCTAGTAGCTCCGCGTGGCCACCTCCTTGCCAGCGCATGCATGCAGCACCATCGCTGTGGCGCGACACGCGCAGAGCGCGCTCTCTGCCGCCGACGGGCCGTGCGGCCGTTCCGTCGAGGGCAGGCCGTAAACCTCCCTCCCGTGCTGAGCTGGACCCTAAAATGGCACCACTACTTCACCTAGGCGATGCTCAAACCCCTAAGCCGACCGTCCGGCCACAGCGCCGCCGTAAATCAACTCGTCGGACTTATCCGTTCACGGCAACCGACTCGGGCCGGCTATATATAGCACCCCCGAGCCTGCTCTCGCCCCCGCACGACTCCACCACCTCACTAGACCCCGCCCAGCCACTGGGAGAGCCCCGAGGGGCCCTTCTTCCCCGACTCCGGCCACCCCGCTTGTAACGCTCCAGATATACTTTCCATATCTGTATCCAACTCTTGCCGTTTCCGGCGTTAACTTATATTTATTTCTCGGGTTCTGGTCTTCGTCTCCTTGTGTTGTTTTCGTTTTTCGTGCATCGCATATCATGTCATCTCGTGCATTGCATTTGCATACATGTTCATCTCATGCATTTGAGCATTTTCTCCATTGTCCGTTTTGCACTCCGGCGCTTCGTTCTCCTCCGGTGGTCATTTCTAGCTTTCTTTCGTGTGTGGGGATTAAACATTTCCGGATTGGACCGAGACTTGCCATGCGGCCTTGGTTTACTACCGGTAGACCGCCTGTCAAGTTTCGTGTCATTTGGACTTCGTTTGATGCTCCAACGGTTAACCGAGGGACCGAAAAGGCCTCGTGTGTGTTGCAGCCCAACACCCCCCCAATTTGGCCCAAAACCCACCAAACTCTGCTCCATGTCCTAGAGCGTTCGATCACGATCGCGTGGCCGAAAACCGCACCTCATTTGGACTCTCCTAGCTCCCTCTATGCCTATTTATACCACCTCCATTCGGATCTCTTCTTCCCCCGTCCGAAACCCTAGCAAAAAAAACAGCTCCCAGCCACCGACGGACATGTCCGCCGCCTGACCGGACACGTCCGCCGGTGCCCCCGACCACTCCGGTGCCGCCACGTGGCAGGCGCACCTCCTCGCCGCCGCCGCCGCGGGCCGGGAGGCCCGGATCCGGCCCCCGCGACCCGGCTCCTCCACGCGCGCCCCGCCGCCTCCTTCCTCCACGCGCGCCGCCGCCTCTTCGGGCTCCGGCGACCGGAGCCGCCGTCGCCGCCGCGGGTCAACTCCGGCGAGCCCGAGGCCGGCCGCCGCCTGCACCTCCTCGCCGGCGCGTGGGCCACCACCGCCGCCGCCGGGCGCCGCCACCGGCCTCCCCCGACCTTCCCGGCGCCGCCCCGGCCTCTCCCCGCTGCTCCGGCCGCCTCCACCGGCTCCGGCGAGCCGTCTCTGGCGAACTCGCGCGGGTGCTACAGTGCTGCTACCGTACCCGGATCTAGATCTAGGTTGACCCTCTCTCCCTCGAAACCCTAACTCCCATATTTTTATGCATTCTTTGACTGCTCGTATCTCCGTAACCGTAGCTCCGTTTTGGGCATATGATATATCAAAATCTTCGCCTCGACATGTACATAATTGCATTCCATTGCGTCATTTGCATTTGAGGTCATCTTGATGCCCAAAATGCTGTTAGAAGAAGGCTTCGTGAGTTAAATTGCAGATCCGTTAGTTCATCATGCACTTTTTTCATTTTTGCCATGTTTATTCGTGCATGATATGCCTGTGCCCCTTTGGGATGAATTGTTAAGCATTTTGTCTTCTTTCCAGAGGTGCCACCCATGCATTTTTAGGATGTGTGTGTTGTCTTGTGCAAGCTTGCGAAGAGAGGTACCTGAGATTGCAGATTTCAGGGACTTAGTGATTTCACTAAGTCTGGGATATTTTAGTTCGTGATGCTATATGTCCAGCTTGTTTCCTAGTGATCCGTGCCTTTTTTGAGGATGATCAGTAAGGGAGTTTTGATAATTATGTTATGCTCTATCCATCCATGTCTTTGTTTGCATATGTGGAGTGCTCTAGGTTGACTCAATCGAGCTCAACTTTTGCTTCGTTGTTAATCTGGGCAGATTGTCAACTTGTTTGCGATTTCGCCGATGCTACCGTTAGTGTTCCATGCATGCTATGCCTTCGTTCTTGCCATGTGTAGCTAGCACTTTGTGCCTTCTTGCTGGTTATATGCTTTCCTTGCCATGACTTGCACCGTAGTGAGTGCATCGAGCTCGTTTACATGCCTTCGCGAGTTATATTTCAGCGTGTCTCAGTTTTCACTAAGTCTGAAAACTGATTGTGTTCGAGCTATGTTCGTGAGCTCGGTAGAGTATTTTGTGAACCCTTTTGGCCCCAGGTCACTTTGGGTGTTTTTTTAAGCTTGTTGAGTAGCTCCATGCCATGTTCTTACTTGTCATGTTCAGGTTTTCTATCATGTTGTTTTGCTGCTCCGAAGAGAGCATCGTGATCTGAAATTTCAGACTAGTGTTAATTTCACTAAGTCTGAAATCTGTTTTGCATTTGCGTTTTAGCCATGCTTGTTTGAACCTCTTAATGGATGAATTTGCCTATGGCTCAGTGCTAGTGTTTTGTCAACCATCTTGTGTACATCACTGCCATGTATTTTGTTTTCATGTTTGGTGGCTGTAGCATGTTCATTTCGTTGCATTTAGATGCCTACTTGCTGTAAATCGCATACCGGTGTCATATCTTAAAACGCTTGCCATTTCCAAACCGTAGCTCCGATTCCAATGATCTTTATATCGTTTTCAAGCGTTTTCATCTCCTCTATCCAGTGGCACACTTGGTTTTCCAAGTTGATGCCAGGTCCATGCATTTCCTGTCATATCTTGCATTTTGCATCCCGCATCGCATCCCGCATAGCATATCGTCATTTCATCATATTGCTTGGTCTTGCCGTGGTTGATTGTATCCTTGTTGCTTGTTTGTCTTGTTGGGTAGAGCCGGGAGACGAGTTCGCTACCGAGGAGCCCGTTGAGTTTGCTTGTGAGGATCCAGTCAACTCTGACAACTGTGCAGGCAAGATGATCATACCCTCGAAATCACTACTATCTTTGCTATGCTAGTTTGCTCGCTCTTTTGCTTTGCCACTGCTACGATGCCTACCTTTTGCTTGTCAGCCTCCCAATTGCCATGTTGAACCCCTAACCCACCATTGTCCTAGCAAACCGTTGATTGGCTATGTTACTGCTTTGCTCAGCCCTTCTTATAGCGTTGTTAGTTGCAGGTGAAGATTGGAGCCGTTCCTTGTTGGAACTTTTATTTACTTGTTGGGATATCACAATATACCTTACTTAATTAATGCATCTATATACTTGGTAAAGGGTGGAAGGCTCGGCCTTATGCCTGGTGTTTTGTTCCACTCTTGCCGCCCTAGTTTCCGTCATATCGGTGTTATGTTCCCGGATTTTGCGTTCCTTACACGGTTGGGCTATTATGGGAACCCCTTGACAGTTCGTCTTAAGTAAAGCTCTTCCAGCAATGCCCAACATTGGTTTTACCATTTGCCACCTAGCCTTTTCTTTCCCTTGGGTTCTGCAGACTCAAGGGTCATCATTATTTTACCCCCCCGGGCCAGTGCTCCTCTGAGTGTTGGTCCACCTGTCAGCTACCGGTGGCTACCAGGGGCAACTCTGGGCTGGCCTACCCGTACCTAAGACAATCTGAGTGTGCCCTGAGAAAGAGATATGTGCAGCTCCTATCGGGATTTGTCGGCACATTCGGGCGGTGTTGCTGGTTTAGTTTTACCCTGTCGAAATGTCTTGTTGTACCGGGATACCGAGCCTGATCGGAATGTCTCGGGTGGAGGTCTATTCCTTCGTTGACCGTGAGAGCTTGTCATGGGCTAAGTTGGGACTCCCCTGCAGGGATTGATCTTTCGAAAGTCGTGCCCGCGGTTATGGGCAGATGGGAATTTGTTAATGTCCGGTTGTAGATTACTTGAACTAAACTTAATTAAAATGAATCAACCGTGTGTGTTACCGTGATGGCCCCTTCTCGGCGGAGTCCGGGAAGTGGACACGGTGTTGGAGTTATGCTTGCGCAGGATGTTCCTTTAGCTTCTCGCTCGTGCCTCGCCTTCTCTTCTCGCTCTCTTTTGCGTATAAGTTAGCCACCACATATGCTAGTCGCTTGCTGCAGCTCCACATATTTTTGCCTTATCCATTCCTATGAGCTTAAATAGTCTTGATCGCGTGGGTGTGAGATTGCTGAGTCCCTGTGGCTCACAGATACTACAACTCCAGATGCAGGTCCAGGTGTTTCTACTCCAGTTGACGATTACGAGCTCAAGTGGGAGTTCGACGAGGACTCTCAGCGATACTACGTGTCTTTTCCGGATGATCAGTAGTGGTGCCTAGTTGGGGTTATCGATTCAGGACCTTGTCGCATGTTGGGTTCTTTTTCTATTTTTGGCGCCGTAGTCGGGCCATGAGTGTTTGTTTGATGGATGTTATTTATGCACTCTGATGTGACGTGGCGAGTGTAAGCCAACTATGCTATCTCCCCCTTTTATTATGTATTACATGGGATGTTGTAATGATTGCCTGACTTGCGACATTGCTTTCAATGCGGTTATGTCTCTAAGTCGTGCCTAGACACGTGGGAGCTATAGCCGCATCGAGGGCGTTACAAGTTGGTAATCAGAGCCTTCCCCGACCTTAGGAGCCCCCATTGCTTGATCGTTTTTAGCAGCCGAGTTGTGTCTAGAAAAAAATGTTTTGAGTCCTTAGGAATTATATATCGGAGAGCTTAGGAATTCTTTTACTTCCCAGTCTCCTCATCGCTCTGGTAAGGCATCCTGACGTAGAGTTTTGACTCTTCTCTTCTCAAATTTCACTAAATTTTTTTAGGATCACGCGAGTATCTTGGTTTTGTTCCGATGGTTTTGTGACGAGAACATTGTTCTTGGTGCCTCCTGTCTTTAGGGGTTGTGGCAGTGTCCCGGGGAGTTGAGCTCCGAGGTGTTGTCGTCACAATTTTATCGTTGCAATTCTGGTATACTTGAAATATGTTCACCGACATCGAAAATCTCTTTTATGTAGTTCGTTGGTGAGATAACCTCGACGCCACCCAGTACTGGGGCGGGAGTTCGGGAGTATCGCCATAACTTGTATAACGGATGCTTTTCGAAGGCTGAGGTAGATGGTTTCCGAAGGTTTCTTGGTTATGTGTTGAAGGATGGATAAAGCTGGATGTAGGATTTGCTAGTTTGGGTGAGATATTGTGCTTCCCCTGTATCCCCAACACCTGATTGCATAACCAGAAAGGTTCGGGAGTTTCATAGGTGGGAATTCTAGTAGCTCTAGTTCTTCTTCCACGGATATTGGTTTGAGATTGGGATTTCTTACCGATTATTCGTTCTTGATCCGTACCTTGTTGATTTATTTCTCTACCTTAATTCTTCGTGGCTTCTCAATTTATGGATATGTGACCACTTCAAGAGAAATGCATTCGTTCATTCTGTTCGGATGTGAAGACTATATGTTGCAATTTTCATTCCGTTGGATTCAGCTTCTATATTGTTGTCTATCAGTGTGCTAATGGTGGTCAACCTGTTCAGGATGGCTCCTCCAACGCGCACGACTCCAAATCCTGATCCGCCTCCACCTCCGCCTCCTCCGGAAGCATGGCAAGCTGTGATGGCCGCTACTAATGCAAACACACAGTTGATCATGCAAATTCTCCAAGAGCGCAATCAAGGCAGTCAAGGGAATCAAGGCAATAATCAGCACCACTTTGCTACACTGAACCAGTTCCTTGCTAATGGCCCAAAGACGTTCAGCGGTTGTGTTGAGGCTACCGATGCTGACGATTGGCTAGTGGATCTGGGCAAGCATTTTGAATGCAGCAACGTCAGGCCTGAAGATTTCGTCAAGTTCGCTTCTTTCCAGCTCAAAGATCAGGCTGCAGAGTGGTTCCAGCAGTACAAGGATTCCAGAGGTGGACGTGTTATCACTTGGAATGATTTTCGTCAAGATTTCCGCGCTCATCACATCCCTCAAAGTGTGGTTGAGAGTAAGCGTCAGGAATTCCGCAATCTGAAGCAAGGCTCTTTGTCTGTCTATGACTACAACAAGTTGTTCCAGAAGCTCGCCCGTTTTGCCAAGCAGGATGTTCCTGATGAGAGGAGCATGATCTATCAGTTCAGGGGTGGTCTTCGTGAGGAAATTCAGCTCGCTCTTGTCCTCTTTGAACCGTTGCGATACGATGAGTTCTACAACATGGCACTGAAGCAAGAGGCTGCTCAGATGAGGTGTGATGCTTCCAGGAAGCGTGCCAGAGATGTTACTCCGCCTTCCTCTACTCAAGTGGTCAAGCAGCAGAAGTATTGGCTTCCTCCTCCTCCGTTCCGTCAGCCGTATCAGCAGATGAGCAAAGGTGGCAGTGGTTTCTCCCACCCACCCAACCCAGGCTTTCAGAACAAGTCTTCGTCTCAAGCGCCAAGATCGAGTGCTCCGTATCACCGTCCGCTTTCAGAGGTCACGTGCAACAAGTGCCAACAGAAGGGTCACTATGCCAACAAGTGTACCAACCAGAGGCGTCTTCCTCCTCCTCCTCCTGTCAGATCGGCAAGTACAGCTGTGGTCAAGCATAACCCCAAGTCCGCCAAGGTCAACTTGATGAATGCAGCTCAGGCAGAGGACTCGTCAGATGTGATCATGGGTAACCTTCCTGTTAATGATATTCCTGCAAATGTTCTTTTTGACACGGGTGCATCGCATTGTTTCATCTCGAGACCATTTTCATCTAAGCATGGGTTGCCTTTGCAAATTTTGCCTAGTCCTTTAGCAGTTGTCTCTCCCGGTAAGCGCATGCAGGCTAACTCCATCGTTCCGGATGTTTCTATCACTCTGGGTGACTACAAGTTCTTGGCTTCTCCTACGGTTCTTGGCAACTCGGATATCGATCTTATTCTCGGGATGGACTGGCTCTCTAAGCATAAAGCTCAGCTTGATTGTGCAGCCAGGCAGATTCAACTGACTCATTCGTCTGAGGATGTCATTGTCTTTGCCGCTCGGGATAATACCATCCGGTTGTTTTCTCTCAATGAGAAGGGTGAATTGGATGCTATTTCGCAGATTCCGGTTGTTTGTGAGTATCAAGACGTCTTTCCAGAAGAGCTTCCAAGGATGCCTCCGCACTGGCCAGTTGAATTCGTTATTGAACTTGAGCCTGGCACGGAACCTGTGTGCAAACGTCCTTACAAGCTCGGACCTGAAGAGTTGAAGGAGCTGAAGAAACAACTCGATGAGCAAGAAAGATTGGGTCTCATTCGGCCTAGTACTTCTCCGTGGGGTTGTGGTGTTCTTTTTGTGAAGAAGAAGGATGGATCGAGTCGACTTTGTGTTGATTACCGTCCAGTAAACAAGAAGACCATCAAGAACAAATACCCACTTCCCAACATCAATGAGCTGTTCGAACAACTGAAGGGTGCTCAAGTATTCTCCAAGCTTGATCTCCGTATGGGTTATCATCAGATTCGTATTCGTGAGCAAGATATTCCCAAGACGGCGTTCAGAACAAGCTTTGGTTCATATGAATACACTGTCATGTCTTTTGGCCTCGCAAACGCTCCTCCGACGTTCTCTCGCATGATGAACTTCATCTTCAACCCCTACACCAATGAATTCGTTTTGGTCTATCTCGACGACATTCTGGTTTTCTCGAAGAACAAGGAAGATCATGCCAAGCACTTGCTTTTGGTTCTTGACAAGCTCAGGGAACATCAGTTCTACGCCAAGTTCTCCAAGTGTGAATTTTGGCTCGATGAGGTTCTTTATCTTGGTCATATCATCTCTGCCAAGGGCATTTCCGTGAATCCTGAGAAGGTGTCTGCAATTGTGAATTGGGAACCTCCTCAGAACGTGAAGCAACTCCGCAGTTTTCTCGGTCTCGCAAGCTATTGCAGAAGATTCGTTGAAAACTTTTCTAAGATCGCCAAGCCTCTCTCAAATCTTCTTCAGAAGCACGTCAAGTACGTTTGGTCTCCGGAGTGTGATATTGCTTTCAACACTTTGAAAGAGAAATTGATCACCGCTCCAGTTCTGACTCCGCCTGATGAAACCAAGCCGTACGAGGTCTTTTGTGATGCCTCTCTCCAAGGTCTCGGTGCTGCACTGATGCAAGAGAAGAAAGTTGTCGCTTACACCTCTCGCCAGTTGAAACCTAATGAGAAGAACTACCCCACTCATGATCTCGAGTTGGCGGCAGTTGTGCATGCTTTGTTGACTTGGAGACATCTTCTATTGGGAAGGAAAGTGGATATTTTCACTGATCACAAGAGTCTCAAGTACATCTTCACTCAGCCTAATCTCAACCTCAGGCAGACTTGATGGGTCGAAATGATTCAAGAGTACAATCCGAGTATCGAGTATACTCCAGGCAAGGCTAATGTGATTGCTGACGCTTTGAGCAGAAAAGCATATTGCAACAGTCTGATTCTCAAGCCTTATCAACCCGAGCTTTGTGAAGCTTTCCGCAAACTTAATCTGCAAGTTGTTCCTCAAGGTTTCCTCTCTAACCTTCAAGTTTCTCCTACCTTAGAAGACCAGATTCGCCAAGCCCAACTTCTTGATGCTATGGTGAAAAAGGTGAAGTTTGGTATTGCAAAGAGTCAGTCCAAGTACAAGTGCTACCACCTTGATGACAAGGACACTCTCTTCTTCGAGGATCGAATTGTTGTGCCCAAAGGTGAACTTCGTAAGGTGATCATGAACGAGGCTCACAACTCTCTCCTCTCCATCCACCCTGGTAGTACGAAGATGTATCAGGATCTCAAGCAAACTTATTGGTGGACTCGAATGAAGCGCGAGATCGCTCAATTCGTGAACGAGTGTGATGTCTGCAGAAGAGTGAAGGCAGAACACCAAAGGCCAGCAGGTCTCCTCCAACCTCTTGCCATTCCAGAATGGAAGTTTGACCACATTGAAATGGACTTCGTGACTGGGTTTCCAAAGTCCAAGCGTGGCAATGATGCTATATTCGTCGTCATCGACAAGCTCACCAAAGTGGCTCACTTTCTGCCTATCAAAGAGTCGATCGCTGCAGCTCAATTGGCGGAACTCTATACCTCTCGCATTGTCTCTCTGCACAGTATTCCTCAAGTGATATCTTCAGACCGTGCAGCATCTTTACCTCCAAGTTTTGGGATTCTTTTCAGAAGGCCATGGGCACCAACATCCGCTTCAGCACAGCTTTCCATCCTCAAACAAGCGGTCAAGTCGAGCGTGTCAACCAGATTCTTGAAGATATGCTCAGGGCTTGTGTGATCTCTTTCGGCATGAAGTGGGAGGATTGTCTTCCTTATGCTGAATTCTCATACAACAACAGCTTTCAAGCAAGTTCGGGCAAGGCCCCCTTTGAAATTCTATATGGCAGGAAGTGCCGTACCCCTCTCAACTGGTCTGAAACCGGTGAACGTCAGCTGCTGGGTAATGACTTAATCACAGAGGCAGAAGAGATGTGCAAAGTCATTCGTGATAACCTCAAAGCAGCCCAGTCCCGCCAGAAGTGCTACTATGATAGTAAGCACCGTGATCTAGTTTTTGAGATCGGAGATCATGTTTACCTCCGCGTCTCTCCCATGAAAGGTACTCATCGCTTCGGTATCAAAGGGAAGCTTGCCCCTAGATACGTGGGACCTTTCAAGATTGTCAGCAAGAGAGGCGACCTCGCCTATCAACTCGAGCTTCCTTCAAACTTTGCAAATGTTCATGATGTGTTCCATGTCTCTCAGCTTCGAAAGTGCTTCAAGACTCCTGACCGCATCGTCAACTTCGAGGACATTGAGCTCCAAGAAGATCTCTCTTATCGTGAGCACCCAGTTGCTATTCTTGAAGAGACTGAACGCAAGACTCGCAACAAGTCAATCAAATTTCTCAAAGTCAAGTGGTCTCACCATTCCGACCGTGAAGCTACCTCGGAACGCGAGGATCACCTCCGTTTTGAGTACCCGGAGTTCTTTCAGTCCTAGATCTCGGGACGAGATCTTTTCGTAGTGGTGGAGTGTTGTAACGCCCCAGATATACTTTCCATATTTGTATCCAACTCTTGCCGTTTCCGGCGTTAACTTATATTTATTTCTCGGGTTCTGGTCTTCGTCTCCTTGTGTTGTTTTCGTTTTTCGTGCATCGCATATCATGTCATCTCGTGCATTGCATTTGCATACATGTTCATCTCATGCATTTGAGCATTTTCTCCGTTGTCCGTTTTGCATTCCGGCGCTTTGTTCTCCTCCGGTGGTCATTTCTAGCTTTCTTTCGTGTGTGGGGATTAAACATTTCCGGATTGGACCGAGACTTGCCATGCGGCCTTGGTTTACTACCGGTAGACCGCCTGTCAAGTTTCGTGTCATTTGGACTTCGTTTGATGCTCCAACGGTTAACCGAGGGACCGAAAAGGCCTCGTGTGTGTTGCAGCCCAACACCCCCCCAATTTGGCCCAAAACCCACCAAACTCTGCTCCATGTCCTAGAGCGTTCGATCATGATCGCGTGGCCGAAAACCGCACCTCATTTGGACTCTCCTAGCTCCCTCTATGCCTATTTATACCACCTCCATTCGGATCTCTTCTTCCCCCGTCCGAAACCCTAGCAAAAAAAACAGCTCCCAGCCACCGACGGACATGTCCGCCGCCTGACCGGACACGTCCGCCGGCGCCCCCGACCACTCCGGTGCCGCCACGTGGCAGGCGCACCTCCTCGCCGCCGCCGCCGCAGGCCGGGAGGCCCGGATCCGGCCCCCGCGACCCGGCTCCTCCACGCGCGCCCCGCCGCCTCCTTCCTCCACGCGCGCCGCCGCCTCTTCGGGCTCCGGCGACCGGAGCCGCCGTCGCCGCGGCGGGTCATCTCCGGCGAGCCCGAGGTCGGCCGCCGCCCGCACCTCCTTGCCGGCGCGCGGGCCGCCACCGCCGCCGCCGGGCGCCGCCACCGGCCTCCCCCGACCTTCCCGGTGCCGCCCCGGCCTCTCCCCGCTGCTCCGGCCGCCTCCACCGGCTCCGGCGAGCCGTCTCCGGCGAACTCGCGCGGGTGCTACAGTGCTGCTACAGTAGCCGGATCTAGATCTAGGTTGACCCTCTCTCCCTCGAAACCCTAACTCCCAGATTTTTATGCATTCTTTGACTGCTCGTATCTCCGTAACCGTAGCTCCGTTTTGGGCATATGATATATCAAAATCTTCGCCTCGACATGTACATCATTTCATTCCAGTGCGTCATTTGCATTTGAGGTCATCTTGATGCCCAAAATGCTGTTAGAAGGAGGCTTCGTGAGTTAAATTGCAAATCCGTTAGTTCATCATGCACTTTTGTCATTTTTGCGATGTTTAATTCGTGCATGATATGCCTGTGCCCCTTTGGGATGAATTGTTAAGCATTTTGTTTTCTTTCCAGAGGTGCCACCCATGCATTTTTAGGATGTGTGTGTTGTCTTGTGCAAGCTTGCGAAGAGAGGTACCTGAGATTGCAGATTTCAGGGACTTAGTGATTTCACTAAGTCTGGGATATTTTAGTTCGTGATGCTATATGTCCAGCTTGTTTCCTAGTGATCCGTGCCTTTTTTGAGGATGATCAGTAAGGGAGTTTTGATAATTATGTTATGTTCTATCCATCCATGTCTTTGTTTGCATATGTGGAGTGCTCTAGGTTGACTCAATCGAGCTCAACTTTTGCTTTGTTGTTAATCTGGGCAGATCGTCAACTTGTTTGCGATTTCGCCGATGCTACCGTTAGTGTTCCATGCATGCTATGCCTTCGTTCTTGCCATGTGTAGCTAGAACTTTGTGCCTTCTTGCTGGTTATATGCTTTCCTTGCCATGACTTGCACCGTAGTGAGTGCATCGAGCTCGTTTACATGCCTTCGCGAGTTATATTTCAGCGTGTCTCAGTTTTCACTAAGTCTGAAAACTGATTGTGTTCGAGCTATGTTCGTGAGCTCGGTAGAGTATTTTGTGAACCCTTTTGGCCCCAGGTCACTCTGGGTGTTTTTTTAAGCTTGTTGAGTAGCTCCATGCCATGTTCTTACTTGTCATGTTCAGGTTTTCTATCATGTTGTTTTGCTGCTCCGAAGAGAGCATCGTGATCTGAAATTTCAGACTAGTGTTAATTTCACTAAGTCTGAAATCTGTTTTGCATTTGCGTTTTAGCCATGCTTGTTTGAACCTCTTAATGGATGAATTTGCCTATGGCTCAGTGCTAGTGTTTTGTCAACCATCTTGTGTACATCACTGCCATGTATTTTGTTTTCATGTTTGGTGGCTGTAGCATGTTCATTTCGTTGCATTTAGATGCCTACTTGCTGTAAATCGCATACCGGTGTCATATCTTAAAACGCTTGCCATTTCCAAACCGTAGCTCCGATTCCAATG
Source organism: Triticum dicoccoides (assembly GCF_002162155.2). Lineage (NCBI taxonomy): Eukaryota > Viridiplantae > Streptophyta > Magnoliopsida > Poales > Poaceae > Triticum > Triticum dicoccoides. The sequence continues at coordinate 656,911,553 of NC_041389.1, read as the reverse complement.
ATCTTTATATCGTTTTCAAGCGTTTTCATCCCCTCTATACAGTGGCTCACTTGGTTTTCCAAGTTGATGCCAGGTTCATGCATTTCCTGTCATATCTTGCATTTTGCATCCCGCATCGCATCCCGCATAGCATATCGTCATTTCATCATATTGCTTGGTCTTGCCGTGGTTGATTGTATCCTTGTTGCTTGTTTGTCTTGTTGGGTAGAGCCGGGAGACGAGTTCGCTACCGAGGAGCCCGTTGAGTTTGCTTGTGAGGATCCAGTCAACTCTGACAACTGTGCAGGCAAGATGATCATACCCTCGAAATCACTACTATCTTTGCTATGCTAGTTTGCTCGCTCTTTTGCTTTGCCACTGCTACGATGCCTACCTTTTGCTTGTCAGCCTCCCAATTGCCATGTTGAACCCCTAACCCACCATTGTCCTAGCAAACCGTTGATTGGCTATGTTACTGCTTTGCTCAGCCCTTCTTATAGCGTTGTTAGTTGCAGGTGAAGATTGGAGCCGTTCCTTGTTGGAACTTTTATTTACTTGTTGGGATATCACAATATACCTTACTTAATTAATGCATCTATATACTTGGTAAAGGGTGGAAGGCTCGGCCTTATGCCTGGTGTTTTGTTCCACTCTTGCCGCCCTAGTTTCCGTCATATCGGTGTTATGTTCCCGGATTTTGCGTTCCTTACACGGTTGGGCTATTATGGGAACCCCTTGACAGTTCGTCTTAAGTAAAGCTCTTCCAGCAATGCCCAACATTGGTTTTACCATTTGCCACCTAGCCTTTTCTTTCCCTTGGGTTCTGCAGACTCAAGGGTCATCATTATTTTACCCCCCCCCCCGGGCCAGTGCTCCTCTGAGTGTTGGTCCACCTGTCAGCTACCGGTGGCTACCAGGGGCAACTCTGGGCTGGCCTACCCGTACCTAAGACAATCTGAGTGTGCCCTGAGAAAGAGATATGTGCAGCTCCTATCGGGATTTGTCGGCACATTTGGGCGGTGTTGCTGGTTTAGTTTTACCCTGTCGAAATGTCTTGTTGTACCGGGATACCGAGTCTGATCGGAATGTCTCGGGTGGAGGTCTATTCCTTCGTTGACCATGAGAGCTTGTCATGGGCTAAGTTGGGACTCCCCTGCAGGGATTGATCTTTCGAAAGCCGTGCCCGCGGTTATGGGCAGATGGGAATTTGTTAATGTCCGGTTGTAGATTACTTGAACTAAACTTAATTAAAATGAATCAACCGTGTGTGTTACCGTGATGGCCCCTTCTCGGCGGAGTCCGGGAAGTGGACACGGTGTTGGAGTTATGCTTGCGCAGGATGTTCCTTTAGCTTCTCGCTCGTGCCTCGCCTTCTCTTCTCGCTCTCTTTTGCGTATAAGTTAGCCACCACATATGCTAGTCGCTTGCTGCAGCTCCACATATTTTTGGCCTTATCCATTCCTATGAGCTTAAATAGTCTTGATCGCGTGGGTGTGAGATTGCTGAGTCCCTGTGGCTCACAGATACTACAACTCCAGATGCAGGTCCAGGTGTTTCTACTCCAGTTGACGATTACGAGCTCAAGTGGGAGTTCGACGAGGACTCTCAGCGATACCACGTGTCTTTTCCGGATGATCAGTAGTGGTGCCTAGTTGGGGTTATCGATTCAGGACCTTGTCGCATGTTGGGTTCTTTTTCTATTTTTGGCGCCGTAGTCGGGCCATGAGTGTTTGTTTGATGGATGTTATTTATGCACTCTGATGTGACGTGGCGAGTGTAAGCCAACTATGCTATCTCCCCCTTTTATTATGTATTACATGGGATGTTGTAATGATTGCCTGACTTGCGACATTGCTTTCAATGCGGTTATGTCTCTAAGTCGTGCCTCGACACGTGGGAGCTATAGCCGCATCGAGTGCGTTACACCGCTCCGCCTCGGACTCCACCTCGATTCGCTCTGGTAAGGCCGTCTCCGGCGCTCTAACTTCGTCAGCAGCCCTCACGAACAACTAGGAGACTAAACCCCACTCCTATTTGATCCCCGCAGCTCCCTCCGGCGAGATCCACGACTGCCCGAACCGCCGTCCGCCGGAGCAAGGGCCACCGTCGACACAGTGCTTGCCGGCGACCACCACCACCACCCACAGACGCGGAACGGTGCACTGATCTCGAAGGTAACCCCCGATCGCCTTGCCTCGCCGTGGATCGCCGCCGGCGACCACCGCACCGCTCGGGCGCCGTCGCGCTCTGTTTCTCTGTTTGAAATTTCAAACCCGACAGGTGGAGCCCGCCTGTCAACCTCACAGCCGTTTCTTTTAAACGAAACGTTATCTGTACTTTTACGCTGAACCCCCTGGAAGTTTTCTGTTTCATTACAGATGAGTCCTTGGGTTAAAACACTTATAACTTTTTATCAGAAGGGAATTTTTGGGTGATTCTTTTTCTGTTCTCTTTAGATTTTTGTCTAGTTTTTATCATATTTATTTGAAAAATAATTGGAACACTTTTCTGTACACTCACGGTATTTACGTTGCGTACATATTTTTCTTATACCGTAGATATCGGAGGAGGTGACGGAGCCGCAAACTTCGCACAGTTAGAGTCCGACTACTCCGAACCAGGCAAGCATGTTTGAACTCTTGATATGATGAGTGTTGTTGCATGTTTGCATTTTAGTATGGTCATGGCATGTTTATGAACATCACCTTGCATGATATATCTCATGCACTCAATCGGAAAGTAAGTTTCGGAAAGCACTATGTTGTTGGATACATATTTGCAAAGCCATGTGTTGGTATGAGGATGGGTAAGATGGCAATGTTGTGACATGCCAGTCTTATGCCAGATTATTTGACTTCCGTGTCGTCATGACACAATTCACATTCCCATTCATTCCATCCTATACTGTCACATGTTTTCCGAAAGGAATATGGCATAGTAAGTTGCAAATCGTTTTCCTGGTACACACCAAGTGGAGAGGCCGGGATGAGGGTTCCATGGCCCTGGATTAAAGTCCGTCATCCGGTCAGGGGGCATGGGTGTTTCCGGTTGGGACCGAGAGGGGGGCACCCCTTAGAGCGCGCGTATATAAATTTGATCCCATGCTATTCGAGGTTGTGGCCTCCCCGTCTCAAAGTTTTTCTTGGACGTTGTCCAGGAGATTCCTGGCATCGTGAGGTGAAATGGGTGTGTACTAGTTAAATGTGTTTCTACTGAAATACCATAAACGGAACTAGTCCTTCGTGACTACGGAACTCCGTTGGTTGTGTTCAGTTCTTCCAAACTCTGCAGAGTCTCAATCTTTCAATTATCTTGTACTTTGTTCAAGTACTATAATTGTCTTATCTTGTCAGGTATTCAGCCTCGGTAACAAAAACTTCGGTGGGATTTTTGTGAAATAATTCCGGTTAAAAGATTATTCTTGTGGATGAACTAATCTCGTCATTTACATTTGTTACCAGGCCCTGTCTGTGATGTCGCTCAGACGTCCGACGGTGGCATACCTGTTATTTTGCTATTGTTAAAGCCCTGTCTGTGATGTCGCTCAGACGTCCGACGGTGGTATTTCTTTTAAAGCCCTGTCTGTGATGTCGCTCAGACGTCCGACGGTGGTTTTTCTTGTAAAGCCCTGTTTGTGATGTCGCTCAGACGTCCGACGGTGGTATTTCTTTTAAAGCCATGTCTGTGATGTCGCTCAGACGTCCGACGGTGGTATTTCTTTTAAAGCCCTTTATGTGATGTTACTCAGACGTCCGACTGTGGCATTTCTTTTAAAGCCCTTTATGTGATGTCGCTCAGATGTCCGACTGTGGCATTTCTTTTAAAGCCCTTTATGTGATGTCGCCCAGACGTCCGACTGTGGCATTTCTTTTTAAAGCCCTCTATGTGGTTTCGCTAAGTCGCCCGACTGCGGCATGCATTTTATTTATTTACCTTTCGAGGCGTCGCTCCAGACACCCGATCGGTTTTCAATTATTAAATTTTGATACATCAAGTTCTGCAATAATTCCGTTGTATTTGAGCATCATACTTTGTTCATGACGCATTCATGCATTCATTGATTATATCTTTTGTCCGAACTGTCTTGCGAGTACTTTCAAGTACTCACCTGGCTTGTTGATTTGGCCAGATGATGATGAAGGCGATATCTTGGATGAAGAGTATGATAGCGAGTCCGGCGCCTAGAGGAGTCCCAGTCAGTCCCGTGCGATCCTGTCTTGGTCATTGTATTATCCGCTTCCGCAAGCCCGAATAAATTCATCGAGCCTCACCTCGACGCTCGATGTACTGCCAGTAGAAGTCAAGTTATCCACCACCACTTTTCCCTCGAGCTAGTAGCATGCCACCCCACCCCTGTGTCATATCCGCCCATATGCATTATATTGGCGAGACTGTAATAAATTGTTGAGCACCCTTAGCTCAACCCTGTAATATATTTGATGCTACTGGTTCTCTGTTTATCAAGCTTTGTCTACCAGAAAGGATGACTTTTCCTATACTGGGATTTAAAGATTGGTTTTCTCAATAAACATTTTATTGAAAAAACGGTCGTGACACACCCCCTAGTCCAGGACTCCCTCAGCCCTCGTATGGCGATATGAAGCAAGGTCGGTACCTGTGAAGAAGGCCCAGTGCCTATGAAGCTCGCTGCCCGTGACACTCTCACGTAATAATGAGTTGGGGTTGTACACGCCCCGGAGTCTCCGGAGAGCCGCCCTCGGGCCTCGGGGGCTCCCGCCCACACCCAGTGGTAGCACTTAGCTCCGCGCTGGTGAGAAGACGTCGAAGACTAGACTAGGTGTCGGACGCGACTTTTTGCTTTTTGCCTTTCTCTCTGTTGTCAAGTTTCTTCGATTTGAATTTAAGTTGGATTTGAGCTTGAGACTTGCGTGTGTTCGGGGAAGGCGTGTTTAGTCTCGTTCGAGCAATCTCTCGCGTTCTGGTTTCGGCTTTGCGTCCAAAGTTAGCGTCAGCTGCCTCCCCTCGTGAGCCCCTCGTGAGCCGGGCCGGGCCAGGCACGTCTATCGTCTGGACTGCTGTCGCCGCACCCTCTCAGGAGGTTCTCATTGCAGGATCAATGGGTTCACCCAGAAGACACTCAAGGCACTGCGGCCCCCGCAGGCTCGCTCGGGACCCATTCGGGTCAAAGGTAAACGAGTCAACTGACCCATCGTGAGGCCAGTAGCTCAACATAAGCATACATACGGTGTTATGTCTACAAGTATACTAGCTGCAAACCTTTACACGAGGGGCTTCCCCTCCCAAAATGCTCTTACAACCTTGGGTCCGAGCCCAAACTCTTACCGCGCAGGATAAACAGCGGAAATGACATGCGACCAATCAGACAAATCTCCTAATGCATCTTCGGGAGCGCCTCCGGAAGCCTCACTCGCGTCACTAGCCTCACCATCACCCATGCCATCGCCGTCGTCAGCGTCATGCTCATTCACCACACCGCCTTCATCGGCAACCACGACCACACCGTCGCCATCGGTGGCGAAGGCCCGAACAAGGGCGTCCACGTTGTCTTCTACCCACTGCGCCAGATCGCCCTGGATGGCTACAGGCACTGGTGCGATGGCGGCGTCAAAATCGAAATGGGGGTCCCTGTCCTGAAGATAACTGAAGACGGGGGAGAAAGCGCGTCCAAGCAGGGCACGGCCCCTCTCCTCAACAAGCCTGTGGGCCCTGTCAGACCGGGTCTCCAGCTGCGTCACCACATCTATGAAGAACCGGAGGTTGCCAGCACAGTTGATTACACGAGGCTCCGCAACGGCCGCATCACAGATGTTGCCCAGGGCCGCGTTGGCCCTTTCCCTGAGTGTGCGGAGCATGGGGCCATGCACATGCTCCAAAGTCTGCCGCTGCCGGATCTCGTCCTCATTCCGCCGCGCAACGGCCTCGGCGCCATCAACCCTCTGTTGGAGAAGGAGCAGCTCGGCGCGGGAAGAGGCCAGCTCTGTCTGCACTGCGCCAAGGGCGACTCCGGAGGCATCCATGCGACGCGTTACTTCAGTCAGCTTGGCCCTGAGGGCAGCGGTCCTGCCCTCAGCTTCGGCCCTGACCAGCTCCAACCTCCTCTCGTACTCGCGGTCAAGATTCGAGCGAGCTTCCGCCACGCAGCGGTCGACCTCTTCTTGGACTCGGGCTTCCCGCGCGCCGACGTCATCCTCCGCCTGGGTCACCAGGCACTCCCTCGTCTCCAACCGCTCAAGGTCAAGGTTGCGCTCGGTGGCCCCCAGCGCCTGCGCCTCCTTGCGCCTCCGGAGCTCTTCCTGGTCAGCGGGAGCCCCCCTCAGTGACACCAGGGCCACCTGGTGCAGCTCCACCTATTGCTCCAAGGAGTTGCTCCAGGCTTGGAGCTCCCATGCACGCTCCTCCGCAGCCTGGCGCCGTCGGTCTGCTTCCTGGGCCTCCTCGATGGCTTGGGAGCAGGCCTCCCGTAGGGCCACCAGCGAAGCTTCAGCCTTCGCGTTCTTAAGATCACGTTGGTGGCGCACAAGGCTGACGGCCACCCTCAGCTTGCGCCTCTCATCGGCCAGGCGCAGGCCTTCGGCCTCGAGGCGTGCATCCTCGCCAGCAAGCTCCACCCTGAGCTGGTTAACCGTGTCTACCGCCTTCTGAAGGAACTCTCGATGAAGGGCGTTGTGCTCCCGAACGCGCCTAAGCACGTCTTCCGCGTCGTCCTCCGCCCCTGGTGCATGCGGAGGGCCATGAAGCGGCACACCCCCTCTCGGTAGGGGGATGGGGGTTGGCGCCCCCTTAATCGCCGGACGGGCCCCGCCATGGATCCAGCCCGGCGCTGGTTCGTCCCCCGAGGAGGAACTCAAGATCGACTTCAGCCAGTCACCGTATACGACTAAAGAGGGAGCATGGGGCAGGCTGGCAGTGCCCCAGGAGAACTCGCGAAGGAGGGGCACGAGGCGCGCGGGATCAAGATGCTCCGCAAGGCGGCCAACTTCTCCAAGCAGCCCCGCGGCAAGGGCGGTACTCGAGCTCGGGGCACTCAAAATCGGCGGAGAAGGTGAAGCTTGAGGGAATGGCTCCCCAGCCTTCTCCATCAACTCGGCGGAAAAGGCCCTGAAAGGCTATGATCAGCCGAAGCAACAGGAAAGTAAGGAACCGGGAAAAAGGAGGACTTACTCGTCGATGGCGAAGTACTTCCTGCGCTTCAATAGGCGGCAGGGGCGATCATCGCCACCCGAGGCCTCCTTTCCCTTGCGGAGGGCCTCGAAGTGTATGCGGAACCAGCCCAAGCGGTCGGTGCAAGGGTCGATCTGTAGCATGGAGGAGGCGTCAAGATGAACGGCGTCAGAGGCATCGGCCTGGGACACGCCGCCAGATGCGACTTCATGAAGGACGGTCGGGGCTTCGGGAGCCTCGGCCTCAGGAGCCACAGGTCGCAACTCCTCGCCCGCCACCGCTCAAGGACGGGCTTCAGTGGATGCCACCCCCAGGGATTTGTGTGGCATCAGCGCCTCGACAATAGCCCCCTCAGCTCCCGGCGGTCCTCGTCTCCCAGCTCCATCACCTAAGGCAGGACCACCGTGGGCAGCCGGAAGAGCGACCACAGCAACTGGGTTCTCGCGAGGCCTTGTGAGGCCGATTGGGCGCAGCCCCCATTCATCGAAGCTAGGCATCTGCTTCACAAAATTGGCCCTGCCCGAGCAAAGATACAAGAGGGCAGCCCCGTGCCGAATGCTGCCTGCGGAAGGATCTCCAGTCAGGACCCTGAGCATCGTCCTCAGCACTTCGGGCGCCAGATCTTCCTCCTGGAGCCTCATGCGGTCTTCATGCCCCCCAAAGGCCCACATCCGGCGGGAATGGCGCTAGAGGGGAGCAATGCAACATTGAAGGAACTCCTTCACCACCTTGGGCGCCGTCACATCGAGCGCCCTCAAATTCCGCAAGCGACGCCATACGAAGGCGAGCCGGGGGCTCGTTAGTATCTCATGACCCCAGCCTGAGTTGGGGACAGCGGGCAAGGTTGGGTGCGAGAGTAGGGGGCTAGGCACTCCGAAATCCACATACAGCCATCGCTCTCAGAACCTGGCCATAGGAGGAGGAAGGCAGAAATCAATCCCCGAAGCCACCGTCTCTGGCACGGCGCGGAAGCTCACGCACCCCGAGCATTGAGTGGGGTCGCTCAAGCGCAGAGAGAAGAAATGGCGCAGGAGGCAAACGAAAGGAGGAATGCACAACATGGCCTCGCAAACAAAGGCGAAAACAGCAAGGAGAGTAATGGATTTGGGACCCAGGTGCATCATGTGAATCTGATAATGGGAGAGCACCACATTGAAGAAAGCAGAAAAGGGGGGAACCAGACCCGCCCACAGGGCGTCAGCGAAAAATCGAACCTCCGTGATGACCCTGTCAAAGGAGGAGTGAGATGCCGGCCAGACCGTCGTCCTCCCGCACTCATTGAAGATGGAGGCAAGAGCAGAGCAGACCTTGTCCAGGGCTTCAGGGTTGAGAATGATTGACTGCTCGACGGCGGGAGCCGTTGCCGGAGGCGAGCAGGGCGAAGGCGCGGGCTTCTTCCCCTTTCCCTTCTTTGTTGGCGCCATGGCAACAGAAAGGGGGGAGAGTTTAGGTCAGATTGGAGGCAGAGGTTGGAGCTCGAGGAAGAAGGAAAGACGGGGACGCGTGAACGACAAAAAGGGAATGACTGTGTGCAACCACGGGTCCGCCTAGCCGGGCGCGTAATGAGGGGCATGGGGAAACGGAGACGCCATGTCCAATCAACCGCCACATGGCGCCCGAGGCCGCATGCTGTTGGGGCCCGCGGCGCTTCACACTTGCCCCTTCGCTTCTCTGCTAAGCCAAGTCCGGGCGCGCCTTGGGCCCGGGGGCTACTGTCGGCGTTCTGGGAACGGGGGTCCCCCGGACTTGCCTGCCTGCGGCTTGCGGCGTGGCTCAAGCAGTGGCCCAGTGTGGCCCATCTTCATCAGCTCATGCTCAAGACCCTCACGAGGGGCCAAGCCTCGTGGGGCGGATGACAGGAAGCTTCCTCGGGAGCAGCCTCGTCAGGCTGGCTCGCGAGGAGGCGGAGAGCTCAAGGCAGGGGTACCTCGTGAGGTGCCCGTGACGCAAGCCATGACGATCGAGGCCAGGCGGGCGCCGGCCTGCGTAGTGTCCTTGTTTCCCCTTTGGTGCAAAGGGAGCAAGCACAGGCCAAGGCATCAGGCGAAGGCTACCATTTCGGTGCAACAATACCAAGACCAGCGGAGCGGTAGGATGGAGGTCACCATGGAGCCCAGGACGGCGTCATCGTCAGAGTCTTTGGCAGGCGAGGACCAACTTTAGTCAGGATAAGTGTACTAGATGTTCCCCTTAAAAATGGCCAATTGTTGGCGCCCTTCCTGCTCAATATTTGGGAAGAGGACCAGGGCCTCTCACTCTATATATAGGGCCAACCACCTAGTATAGATGCATTGAGAATCGACCCCTCCAAAGGGACAACGCCACCACAAGAACATCCCTCGCAAGGTTGTTCTCCCCTTGTACTATTCTTCATCAGCCCCAGAGGCAATCCACCACACCACAAACTAGAGTAGGGTATTACACCACAATGGTGGCCCGAACTAGTATAAACCTTGCGTCCCTTGTGTCGTTCATCGTGTAGCCTAGATTCCTTGCGAGGCTTCAAGACGTGAGTTGGTGAGGGAGAGATCTTCGCGCGCACCCCAGAGTTCGAACCTCAAGGTTTTGCCGGGACCCGCAATCCGACACGTGCCTTAGCACTCATTGGACAGCACACATCAAAATGTATTACTTCCAACAAGTTGCTTTCTTGTTCCATCTTACTGAAAAACGAGGCTTCTCAGTCATCTTTCCCATGTGGTATGATTTGCATGTCTCAAGTGATTTAGAATCAAGTGAGTCCAAACGATCCATCTGCATGGAGTTTCTTCATGCGCACATACCAATAGACATGGTTCGCATGTCTCAAACTTTTCAAAATGAGTGAGTCCAAAGATCCATCAACATGGAGCTTCTTCATGCGTTTTATACCAATATGACTCAAATGGCAGTGCCACAAGCAGGTGGTACTATCATTACTATCTTATATCTTTTGGCATGAACATGTGTATCACTATGATCGAGATTCAATAAACCATTCATTTTAGGTGCAAGACCATTGAAGGTATTATTCAAATAAACAGAGTAACCATTATTCTCCTCAAATGAATAACCGTATTGCGATAGACATAATCCAATCATGTCTATGCTCAACACAAACACTAAATAACAATTATTTAGGTTTAACACTGATCCCGATGGTAGAGGGAGCATGCGATGTTTGATCACATCAACCTTGGAAATACTTCCAACACATATCGTCACCTTGCCTTTAGCTAGTCTCCCTTTATTCTGTAGCCTTTTATTTTGAGTTACTAACACTTAGCGACTGAACCGGTATCTATTACCATGGTGCTACTAGGAGTACTAGTAAAGTACACACCAATATAATGTATATCCAATATACTCCTGTCGACCTTGCCAGCCTTCTCATCTACCAAGTATCTAGGGTAGTTCTGCTTCAGTTGATTGTTCCCCTCATTATAGAAGCACTTAGTCTCGGGTTTGGGTTCGACCTTAGGTTTCTTCACTAGAGCAGCAACTGATTTGCAATTTCATGAAGTATCCCTTCTTGCTATTGCCCTTCTTGAAACTAGTGGTTTCACCAACCATCAACAATTGATGCTCCTTCTTGATTTCTACTTTTGCGGTGTCAAACATCGCGAATTGCTCAAGGATCATCATGTCTATCCCTGATATGTTATAGTTCATCACGAAGCTCTAATAGCTTGGTGGCAGCAACTGATTTGCCATTTCATGAAGTATCCCTTCTTGCTATTGCCCTTCTTGAAACTAGTGGTTTCACCAACCATCAACAATTGATGCTCCTTCTTGATTTCTACTTTCGCGGTGTCAAACATCGCGAATTGCTCAAGGATCATCATGTCTATCCCTGATATGTTATAGTTCATCACGAAGCTCTAATAGCTTGGTGGCAGTGATTATGGAGAACCATCACTATCTCATCTGGAAGATTAACTCCCACTCAATTCAAGTGATTGTAGTACTCAGACAATCTGAGCACATGGTCAACAATTGAGCTTTTCTCCCTTAGTTTGCAGGCTAAGAAACTCGTCGGAGGTCTCATACCTCTTGACGTGGGCACGAGCCTGAAATCCCAATTTCAGCCCTTGAAACATCTCATATGTTCCGTGACGTTTCAAAAACCGTCTTCAGCGCCTCAATTCTAAACTGTTTACCATTACTGAACTATCACGTAGTCATCAAAACGTGTATGTCAGATGTTCGCAACATCCACAGACGACGTTTGAGGTTCAACACACCGAGTGGTGCATTAAGGACATAAGCCTTCTACGCAGCAATGAGGACAGTCCTCAGTTTACGGACCCAGTCCGCATAATTGCTACTATCAACTTTCAACTAAATTTTCTCTAGGAACATATCTAAAACAGTAGAACTAAAACGCGAGCTACGACATAATTTGCAAAGACCTTTTGACTATGTTCAGGATAATTAAGTTCTTCTAATGAACTCCCACTCAGATAGACATCCCTCTTTGTCATCTAAGTGATACATGATCCGAGTCAACTAGGCCGTGTCCGATCATCATGTGAGACGGACTAGTCATCATCGGTGAACATCTTCATGTTGATCGTATCTACTATACGACTCATGTTCGACCTTTTGGTCTCTTGTGTTCCGAGGCCATGTTTGTACATGCTAGGCTCGTCAAGTCAACCTAAGTGTTTCGCGTGTGTAAATCTGGCTTACACCCATTGTATGTGAACGTTAGAATCTATCACACCCGATCATCACGTGGTGCTTCGAAGCAACGATCTTTCACAACGGTGCACAGTCAGGGGGAACACTTTCTTGAAATTATTATGAGGGGTCATCTTATTTACTACCGTCGTTCTAAGCAAATAAGATGCATAAACATGATAAACATCACATGCAATCAAATAGTGACATGATATGGCCAATATCATTATGCTCCTTTTGATCTCCATCTTCGGGGCTCCATGATCATCATCGTCACCGGCATGACACCATGATCTCCATCATCATGATCTCCATCATTGTGTCTCCATGAAGTTGTCTCGCCAACTATTACTTCTACTACTATGGCAAATGGTTTAGCAATTGTTACACCCCAGTTGTAACATGTCCCATTTTGGCAATATATCAACTTGACCTTCATCCAATTCTTGTGGGTTTTGTCATGCTTGGCCTCATCTTGTTTTGGTTATGTGTGTTTTTCTTTTCTTTGTCATGCTCTCCTTACTATATTGCATTTGTGCCTCTTGTCATTTTGCATTCATCCTCATCATATAGTGCATTTTCATCTCATGCCATCTCATGTTGCATGTTGTCATTCATGTTGTTGCCATGAGCATCATGGGCATGACCTTGTCCCCCTTTCAAACCATTGCACCATCACTTCTCCTCCTTCCCTCGACTTCCTTCTTATATCAAGGGCTATTTTTCCTTTCTCTATTAATGTTCATCTTCTCCCTGTAAATCTTGCTCCATGCCCTAAGCCTTTCTGCCAAATATATCTTTATTTGAAGTTGTTTTGGTCAGGTTCAAAAATGACACAAGTTTGAATATAATTCAAACTTGTCTTATTTTTCTACCTCTAAAAATGCCCAATGCAATTTATTAAAATAGTGGATAATTCCAGGAGCTTGAGAGTATTTTCTTTATACTCCAACTCCTCTCCTTTTACCCTGTGCTTTTCTGTTTCTTTTTCTGTTTGCACAAATAGAAAAAAAAAGGAGAGCAGCCAGCGCAGCAGCCCCCCTGGGCATCCCGCAGCCCGGCCGAGGCCTTTTTCCCCCGCCAGCCCAACCAACGCAGCAGCTCTAGCCGCGGCCATCCAGCCCAGCAGCCCCTTTTTCCCTCTTTCTCCCTCGCCGGGCCTGCTTGTCAGTGACCCACGGCCTCACGCCTACCTGCTCCGTGCTGCCTCCGTCTCTGTTCCTGAGAGAGAGCGCACGCACCCGTGCCGTGAGCTTCACGGACGTCGAGGCAGCGCCGTCTCATCCCCTCCTTTTAAGCCCCCGCACCCTCCTAGGGTTTCCCTTTTCCCCCTCTCTCGCCGCCGCCACGGTAAGTCCTCGCTCGTGCCCCATAGCCGTCGCCCGCTTCATGGCCGAGGCGAGCTGGAGCTCGTCCCCGGCGTAGGATCTGCCAGCAGCGCCCCGCCTCCCTCCAAACGCTCCGGGTGATCGTCATCGTCTTCTTCCTGCTGTGAACCAAGGCAGAAGACGCCAAGTCCGGCTACTTCCCCATCGTCCTCTGCCTCCCCTGCTTCGCGGACAGCAGCCCCGCCAGGTTCAGAGCTCGTCCGCGTCACCGCAGGCTCGTCTCCGTCATCGTCTTCTTGTCCTAGGGTAAGGAGATATTCCCGGCTTCCTCCTTCTGCCTTCTCAATGCTGGATGATCCCCGTAGGAGATGCTAGGATCGCGCCTTTGCCATGATTGGGATGCTCTGGCGATCTATGCATTTTTTTGGTGTAAGGTTCAGTGGACGCCGTCGTTGCTCGCGCTTCGCCCTGCTCTGGTTCGCCTCGCAGCACCTTTTCTATCCCGCACCACACCATCCCCCGCATCACTCACACCAGCGCAGCCCGCTGGCCCCGCGCTGTCCTGCTTCCTCGGCTGCCACGCGCTCGTGCTCTGCACCCCCTCCATGTAGCCGCTGCACGAGCTCGCGCTCCAGAATTTGCGAGCGCGCCGTTGCGCCCCGCACTCCCTGGCCTATCCCGCACCCCCGCCGGTACCCCTTGGCTCCGGTGGTCGTCGTCGTTGCTCGCAGGCACCGTCGGCGACTTCTCTGCTGCAGATGAGAAGGGACCCGTACCCGCTTCAGGTTTCCTCAACTAAAGCAGAGCCCCTACCAAACCAACCACCGCGTTCTAGCTCAACTGGTCGTTTCTCATGCCGACCACGAGGGAGACCTGGGTTCGAATCCCAGGCTCTCCACAGTTTTGTGTGGATTTTATTTTTTCTTTCTTTTTCGTTGTGACGCTGACGCCTTGTCCCCACCGGTCATACACACCCAGCCACATGGCCCACGGCCCTACCAATCAGCCTAACATCTGGGTACAGCTGGGGTGCACCTAGCTTTCCCCGCAGGTTTTCTGTTTTATTCCATTTCGGAACATGCTAGTTTTGGCATATGCTGAGGTTTCCATTTTGGGCAGGTTTTAACTTAGTGCACTTGTGATGATTTTTCTACAGCAACCCTAACATATTATATATGTTTTTGGGGTAGAAAAATCTCACCAATCCAGTGGTGGCATTAGTTTCTGCATTTGAGCAAGTTCATGAACATGTCATTTTACATCATGATGTTGTCTTGTCATTGTTATGTGGTATATTTCAAGCATGCTATGAGATTGTTTTGCACATGAGTAGCTTCTTTTTCATGCCTACTTCATGCTAGTACTTGTTCCATGCCATGACTTGCCTGGTAGTGAATTAATCAAGCTTGTATAGATGCCATGTTAAATCTGTTTTCTGCTATGCCTAGTAATTCCACTAAGTCTGCAGAACTGTTATCTTTTGCATCATTGCCATGCTATTGTAGTCATGCTCTAGTGGTTTTTAGATTGAGCTCAGTGTTCATGTTTCGTAGAGCATCTCCTGTACATCACTGTTATGCATCTTGTTCATATGTTTGGGTGCTATAGCTTATTCATACTTTGCATCCAAGTGGCCATGTTGATGTTTGCATCATATCTTGTCTTGCTTGTCTTTTGCAAACCGTGCATCCGAATCCGGTGATCTCTATATCGATTCCAACCGAATTCATCTCATCTTTCCAGCGGCATACTTGGTTTGCCAAGTTGATGCCTTGTTCATCATCTTTCCTTCCGAAGCACGCATACGCTTTGCATATCACCTCTCGCATATCATGACATGTTTTGCATCATGATGCCTGTGCATTGCACCGTGATTTATTGTGGTTCCTTGCTTGTGTTCTTGCTTTGGGTAGAGCCGGGAGACGAGTACGTGCACGAGGAACCTGTTGAGTACGCTTACGAGGATCCAGCCTTCGACAACTTTGAGAACCTTGCAGGCAACATGATCATACCTTCGATATCACTTCTATTTTTGCTTGCTAGTACTCGCTCTATCGCTATGTTAGCTCTTCCTGCCATTGTTTACCATGCCTACCTATTGCCATGTCAAACCTCTAACCAACCTGTCCTCGCAACCATTGATTGGCTATGTCACCGCTTTTGCTCAACCCCTCTTATAGCATTGTTAGTTGCACGTGAAGATGAAGTTTGTTCCTGGTCGAAACACAGATATTTTGGGATATCACAATATCTCCTATTTTAATTAATGCACCTTATATATTTGGTAAAGGGTGGAAGGCTCGGCCTTATGCCTGGTGACTTGTTCCACTCTTGCCGCCCTAGTTTCCGTGATACCGGTGTTATGTTCCTTGAGTTTGCGTTCCTTACATGGTTGGGTGATTTATGGGACCCCCTTAACAGTTCGCTTTGAATAAAACTCCTCCAGCAAGGCCCAACCTTGGTTTTACCATTTGCCACCTAAGCCCTTTTCCCTTGGGTTTTCGCGAGCCCAAGGGTCATCTTTATTTACCCCCCCCCCCCGGGCCAGTGCTCCTTCGAGTGTTGGTCCAACATGGGCGATGTCCGGCGTACCCTAGGCAACCAGGGTCTATACCAACCCGACGTCTTGCCCATACGGTGTGCCCTGAGAACGAGATACGTGCGACTCCTATCGGGATTTGTCGGCACATCGGGCGGCTTTGCTGGTCTTGTTTTACCATTGTCGAAATGTTTTGCGAACCGGGATTCCGAGACTGATCGGGTCTTCCCGGGAGAAGGTTTATCCTTCGTTGACCGTGAGAGCTTGTGATGGACTGAGTTGGGACACCCCTGCAGGGTATATGATCTTTCGAAAGTCGTGCCCGCGGTTATGAGGCAGATGGGAATTTGTTAATGTCCGGTTGTAGATAACTTGACACTTGACTTCATTAAAATGCATCAACCGTGTGTGTAGCCGTGATGGTCTCTTCTCGGCGGAGTCCGGGAAGTGAACACGGTTTGAGTTATGCTTGACGTAGGTAGTTTCAGGATCACTTCTTGATCGCTTCTAGCTTCTCGATCAATGCGTTGCTTCTCTTCTCGCTCTCACTTGCGTGTGTTAGCCACCATATATGCTTAGTGCTTGCTGCAGCTCCACCATATTACCCCCTTTACCTACCTATGAGCTTAAATAGTCTTGATCTCGCGGGTGTGAGATTGCTGAGTCCCCGTGGCTCACAGATTCTACCAAAACAGATGCAGGTGCCGAGGATACTGGCGCAGATGGCGCAACTGAGCTGAAGTGGGAATTTGATGAGGCCCTTGGTTGTTACTATGTATCGTTTCCATATGATCAGTAGAGGTGCCCAGTCGGGACGATTGGGGATCTAGCTTTTGGGGTTGTCTTCTTTTCATTTGAACTTGACCGTAGCCGGTCTATGAGTGTATTTGAATGATGTATGATTTTAAATTATGTATTGTGTGAAGTGGCGATTGTAAGCCAACTCTCTTTATCCCATTCTTGTTCATTACATGGGATTGTGTGAAGATGACCCTTCTTGCGACGAAACCACCATGCGGTTATGCCTCTAAGTCGTGCTTCGACACGTGGGAGATATAGCCGCATCATGGGTGTTACAAGTTGGTAATCAGAGTGATCCCCGACTTAGGAGCCCCCTGCTTGATTGTTTGCTGGCGATGTTGAGTCTAGAACAAAAATGTTTTGAGTCTTAGGATTATATATATCAGAGAGTAGGATTCTTTTTACTCCTCAGTCCCTTCGTCGCTCTGGTGAGGTCTTCTGACATAGATGTTTTGACTTTCCTCTCCTCAAATTTCACTAAAAAAAATTTAGGATCACGCGGGTATCTTAGAATCGTTCCGATGGTTTTGTGACGAGAACATTATTCTTGGTGCCTCCTGTCTATTTATGTGGCTTTGACCCGGGTAGTCGAGCTCTGAGGTGTTGTCGTCACAATTTTATCGTTGCAGTTCTGGAATACCCGAGTTTTTGCCGACATCGAAAATCTATTTTGTACAGTTGTTGGTGAGATAACCCCGATAACCCAGTACTGGGGCGAGCTCGGGAGTATTGCCATTACTAGTATAACGGATGTTTTTTGAAGGTTGAGGTACACGATTTCCGAAGGTTTCTCGGTTATGTGTTGATGGATGGATACAGCTGGATGTAGGGATTGTTAGTTTGGGTGAGATATATTGCTTCCCCTGTATCCCCAACACCTGATTGCATAACCGGAAAGTTTCGGGAGTTTATAGGTGGGATTCAAGTAGCTCTAGCATTTCTTCCCGTAGATATTTGTTTGTGATTGGGTAATCCTTACCACTTATTTGTTCCAGTTGTACCTTGTTTATTTCATTCATCAATATCTATTCAAGTGGCTTCTCACCTTAATGGACCTGTGATGTTTACTTTGGAATTCATTCGTTCATCTTTGTTCGAATGTTTATTGTGAAGACTATATGTTGCAATTTCTATCCGTTGATTCAACTTGTCTATCTGTCTATCAAGATGCTAACGGATGTCACCCTCTTCAGGATGGCTCCGCCAACGCGTCAGAATTCGGATCCCAATGATGGGAGTCAGGCGAACCCTCCACCACCACCTCCGCCTCTGGAGGCATGGCAAGCTTTGATGGCAGCCTCTAACGCCCATGCCCAGATGATGATCCAGCTCATGCAAGAGTGCAACCAAGGCCAAGGCAACCAAGGGAATCAAGGTCAAGGGCAGTTCAATCATCAGCCTCAGTTTCCTACCCTCAACCAGTTCCTGGCAAATCAGCCAAAGTCTTTCAGCTACTGTGCCGAGGCCATAGACGCCGATGATTGGCTCGTGGATATGAACAAGCATTTTGATTGCAGCAATGTCAGGCCTGAGGACTATGTCAAGTTCGCTTCTTTTCAGCTCAAGGATCAGGCGGCTGATTGGTTCCAGCAATACAAGGATTCCAGAGGTGGTCGAGTGATTACTTGGACTGATTTCTGTCGGGACTTTAAAGCTCACCATATTCCTACCAGTGTTGTTGAGAGCAAGCGTGAGGAGTTCCGCAATCTCAAGCAAGGAAACATGTCAGTGTACGAATACAACAAGCAGTTTCAGAAACTTGCTCGCTTTGCTAAGCAAGATGTTCCAAATGAGAAGAGTATGATCTATCAGTTCAAAGGTGGCCTTAGAGAGGATCTGCAGTTAGCTCTCGTTCTTATTGAGCCTACTCAGTTTGATCAATTCTACAATATGGCACTCAAGCAAGAAGGTGCTCAGCTCAAGTGTGAGGCTTCTAAGAAGAGAATCAGGGATGCAGTGCAATCTTCTTCTTCCTCACAAGTGGTAGCTAAGCAGCAGAAGTTTTATCTTCCTCCTCCTCTGTTTCGTCAGCCTTACCAACAGAAGAACTCAGGTGGCCGTGGATCTTCCCACCCACCCAACCCAGGCTATCAGAACAAGTCTCAGTCTCAAGCTCCAAGGTCAAATGCTCCTTATTACCGTCCGCTCTCAGAAGTGACTTGCAACAAGTGCCAGCAGAAAGGCCACTACGCGAACAAATGCTTAAATCAAAGGCGCCTTCCTCCTCCTCCTCATGTGAGATCTTCAAGCAATGCTGTGGTCAAGCATAATCCAAAGTCTGCAAAGGTGAACATGATGAATGCAGCTCAGGCAGAGGATTCTTCAGATGTGATCATGGGTAATCTTCCAGTTAATGATATTCCTGCAAAAGTTTTATTTGATACAGGTGCTTCTATTTCATTCATGTCAAAGCCTTTTGCATCCATGCACGATTTGCATACTGTTGATCTACCTAAACCGATAGCGGTTTCCTCTCCGGGTTTATTCATGAACACCAAAATGATGGCTCCAGATGTTTCTATCAAGATGGGCGATTATAGATTTCTATCTTCTCCAATGGTTCTTGGCGACTCTGATATTGATCTAATTCTTGGGATGGACTGGCTTTCTAAGCACAAGGCTCAGCTTGATTGTGCTACCAGGCAGATTCAATTGACACACCCTTCTGAGGATGTTATCATCTATGCCGCTCGTGATGAAACCATTCGGTTGTATTCTCTCAATGAGAAGGGCGAATTGGATGCTATTTCACAAATTCCAGTCGTTTGTGAGTACCAAGATGTCTTTCCAGAAGAGCTTCCGGGTATGCCTCCTCATCGGCCAGTCGAGTTCGTTATTGATCTTGAGCCTGGAACGGAACCCGTTTGCAAGCGTTCTTACAAGCTTGGACCCAAGGAGCTGAAGGAATTGAAGAAGCAGCTCGATGAACAAGAGCGTCTGGGTTTGATCAGACCGAGTTCTTCCCCATGGGGTTGTGGAGTTCTTTTTGTCTAGAAGAAGGATGGCACGGACCGACTTTGCGTCGATTACCGTCCATTGAACAAGAAGACAATCAAGAACAAGTATCCACTTCCCAACATCAACGAGCTTTTCGAGCAACTCAAAGGGGCTAAAGTCTTCTCCAAGCTTGACCTTCATATGGGGTATCACCAGATTCGCATTCGTGAACAAGATATTCCCAAGACAGCATTCAGAACAAGCTATGGTTCTTATGAATATACTGTCATGTCTTTCGGCCTTGTCAATGATCCTCCAACGTTCTCTCGCATGATGAACTTTATCTTCAACCCCTACACCAATGAATTCGTCCTGGTGTATCTCGATGATATTTTGCTCTTCTCCAAGAATAAGCAGGATCATGCCAAACATTTGCGATTGGTGCTCGACAAGCTCAGAGAGCATCAATTCTATGCGAAGTTTTCCAAATGTGAGTTCTGGCTTGATGAAGTTCTTTATCTTGGTCATATCATCTCTGCCAAGGGCATTGTTGTTAATCCCGCAAAGGTTTCTACTGTTCTAAATTGGGAACCGCCTCAGAATGTCAAGCAGCTCCGCAGTTTTCTCGGTCTTGCAAGCTATTGCCGAAGATTCGTTGAGAACTTCTCTAAGATTGCAAAGCCTCTTTCCAACCTCCTCCAGAAGCATGTCAAGTATGTCTGGACGCCTGATTGTGATGTCGCTTTCAACACCCTCAAAGAGAAGCTAGTCACAGCTCCTGTTTTGACTCCACCTGATGAATCCAAGCCATTCGAAGTATTTTGTGATGCTTCCCTTCAAGGTCTCGGTGCTGTGTTGATGCAAGAGAAAAAAGTTGTGGCCTATACCTCTCGTCAGTTGAAGCCCAACGAAAAGAACTACCCCACTCACGATCTTGAGTTGGCGACTGTTGTCCATGCATTGATAACATGGAGACACCTCTTATTGGGAAGGCAAGTGGACATTTTCACCAATCACAAGAGTCTCAAGTATATCTTCACTCAACCCAACCTTAACCTCAGGCAAACTCGATGGGTCGAAATGATTCAAGAGTACAATCCGAGTATCGAATATACTCCTGGCAAGGTGAATGTGATTGCAGATGCTCTGAGCAGAAAGGCTTATTGCAACAGTCTAATTCTCAAGCCGTTTCAACCGGACCTTTGTGAAGCCTTCCGCAAGCTGAATCTTCAAGTTGTTCCTCAAGGCTTTCTTGCCAACCTCATAGTCTCTCCTACTTTGGAAGATCAAATTCGTGAGGCACAACTCCTGGATACCATGGTGAAGACGGTGAAACATGGTATTGACAAGGGCATTCCCAAATACAAGTGCTATCGCTTGGATGACAAAGATACTCTTTTCTTCGAGGATCGAATTGTGGTTCCAAAAGGTGATCTGAGAAAAGTCATCATGAATGAGGCACACAATTCCCTCCTATCCATTCATCATGGAAGTACAAAGATGTACCATGACCTCAAGCAGTCATATTGGTGGACTCGAATGAGGCGAGAGATTGCTCAATTCGTGAATGAATGTGATGTCTGCAGATGGGTGAAAGCAGAACACCAAAGACCAGCTGGTCTCCTCCAACCTCTTGCTATTCCGGAATGGAAGTTTGACCATATCGAGATGGACTTCGTGACTGGTTTTCCCAAGTCCAAGCGTGGAAATGATGCTATTTTCGTTGTCATTGACAAGCTTACTAAAGTGGCTCATTTTCTTCCTATCAAAGAATCTATCACAGCAGCTCAGCTGGCAGAGCTATACACCTCCAGAATTGTCTCCTTGCACGGTATTCCACAATTGATATCTTCAGATCGTGGAAGCATCTTCACTTCTAAGTTCTGGGACTCCTTTCAGACGGCCATGGGCACCAACATTCGTTTCAGCACAGCTTTCCATCCTCAAACAAGTGGCCAAGTCGAGCGAGTCAATCAAATCCTTGAAGATATGCTCAGGGCTTGTGTCATCTCTTTCGATATGAAGTGGGAAGATTGTCTTCCATATGCCGAGTTTTCCTACAACAACAGCTTCCAAGCGAGTTCGGGCAAGGCCCCATTCGAAATTCTCTATGGCAGAAAGTGTCGTACTCCTCTCAATTGGTCTGAGACAGGTGAACGCCAACTTCTTGGCAACGACTTGATCACAGAAGCCGAAGAAATGTGCAAAGTCATTCATGAGAATCTCAAAGCCGCGCAATCGCGCCAAAAGAGTTACTATGATAGCAAGCACCGTGACTTGGCTTTTGAAATCAAAGACCATGTCTACCTCCGCGTCTCTCCAATGAAAGGCACTCGTTGCTTCGGTATCAAAGGGAAGCTTGCCCCTATATACGTGGGTCCTTTCAAGATCATTGGCAAAAGAGGCGACCTCGCCTATCAACTTGAGCTTCCATCCAACTTTGCAAACGTGCACGATGTGTTTCACGTTTCACAGCTTCGCAAGTGCTTCAAGGCTCCTGAGCGCACTATCAACTTCGAAGAAATCGATCTCCAAGAAGATCTCTCTTATCATGAGCACCCCGTTGCTATTCTAGAAGAGACCGAGCGCAAGACTCGCAACAAGTCAATCAAATTCCTGAAAGTGAAGTGGTCACACCATTCCGACCGAGAAGCCACCTGGGAGCGCGAGGATCACCTCCGTTCCGAATATCCGGAGTTCTTTCAGTCCTAGATCTCGGGACGAGATCCTCTTGTAGTGGAGGAGAGTTGTTACACCTCAGTTGTAACATGTCCCATTTTGGCAATATATCAACTTGACCTTCATCCAATTCTTGTGGGTTTTGTCATGATTGGCCTCATCTTGTTTTGGTTATGTGTGTTTTTCTTTTCTTTGTCATGCTCTCCTTACTATATTGCATTTGTGCCTCTTGTCATTTTGCATTCATCCTCATCATATAGTGCATTTTCATCTCATGCCATCTCATGTTGCATGTTGTCATTCATGTTGTTGCCATGAGCATCATGGGCATGACCTTGTCCCCCTTTCAAACCATTGCACCATCACTTCTCCTCCTTCCCTCGACTTCCTTCTTTTATCAAGGGCTATTTTTCCTTTCTCTATTAATGTTCATCTTCTCCCTGTAAATCTTGCTCCATGCCCTAAGCCTTTCTGCCAAATATATCTTTATTTGAAGTTGTTTTGGTCAGGTTCAAAAACGACACAAGTTTGAATATAATTCAAACTTGTCTTATTTTTCTACCTCTAAAAATGCCCAATGCAATTTATTAAAATAGTGGATAATTCCAGGAGCTTGAGAGTATTTTCTTTATACTCCAACTCCTTTCCTTTTACCCTGTGCTTTTCTGTTTCTTTATCTGTTTGCACAAATAGAAAAAAAGGAGAGCAGCCAGTGCAGCAGCCCCCCTGGGCATCCCGCAGCCCAGCCGAGGCCTTTTTCCCTGCCAGCCCAACCAGCGCAGCAGCTCTAGCCGCGGCCATCCAGCCCAGCAGCCCCTTTTTCCCTCTTTCTCCCTCGCCGGGCCCGCTTGTCAGCGACCCACGGCCTCACGCCTACCTGCTCCGTGCTGCCTCCGTCTCTGTTCCTGAGAGAGAGCGCACGCGCCCGCGCCGTGAGCTTCACGGACATCGAGGCAGCGCCGTCTCATCCCCTCCTTTTAAGCCCCCGCGCCCTCCTAGGGTTTCCCTTTTCCCCCTCTCTCGCCGCCGCCACGGTAAGTCCTCGCTCGTGCCCCATAGTCGTCGCCCGCTTCATGGCCGAGGCGAGCTGGAGCTCGTCCCTGGCGTAGGATCCGCCAGCAGCGCCCCGCCTCCCTCCAAATGCTCCGGGTGATCGTCATTGTCTTCTTCCTGCTATGAACCAAGGCAGAAGACGCCAAGTCCGGCTACTTCCCCGTCGTCCTCTTCCTCCCCTGCTTCGCGGACAGCAGCCCCGCCAGGTTCAGAGCTCGTCCGCGTCGCCGCAGGCTCGTCTCCGTCATCGTCTTCTTGTCCTAGGGTAAGGAGGTATTCCCGGCTTCCTCCCTCTGCCTTCTCAATGCTGGATGATCCCCGTAGGAGATGCTAGGATCGCGCCTTTGCCATGATCGGGATGCTCTGGAGATCTCTGCATTTTTTTGGTGTAAGGTTCAGTGGACGCCGTCGTTGCTCGCGCTTCGCCCCGCTCTGGTTCGCCTCGCTGCACCTTTTCTATCCCGCACCACACCATCCCTTGCATCACTCACGCCAGCGCAGCCCGCTGGCCCCGCGCTGTCCTGCTTCCTCGGCTGCCACGCGCTCGCGCTCTGCACCCCCTCCATGTAGCCGCTGCACGAGCTCGCGCTCCAGAATTTGCGAGCGCGCCGTTGCGACCCGCACTCCCTGGCCTATCCCGCACCCCCGCTGGTACCCCTTGGCTCCGGTGGTCGTCGTCGTTGCTCGCAGGCACCGTCGGTGACTTCTTTGCTGCAGATGAGAAGGGACCCGTACCCACTTCATGTTTCCTCAACTAAAGCAGAGCCCCTACCAAACCAACCACCGCGTTCTAGCTCAACTGGTCGTCGCTCACGCCCACCACCAGGGAGACCTGGGTTCGAATCCCAGGCTCTCCACAGTTTTGTGTGGATTTTATTTTTTCTTTCTTTTTCGTTGTGACGCTGACGCCTTGTCCCCATCGGTCATACACACCCAGCCACGTGGCCCACGGCCCTACCAGTCAGCCTAACATCTGGGTACAGCTGGGGTGCACCTAGCTTTCCCCGCAGGTTTTCTGTTTTATTCCATTTCGGAACATGCCAGTTTTGGCATATGCTGAGGTTTCCATTTAGGGCAGGTTTTAACTTAGTGCACTTGTGATGATTTTTCTACAGCAACCCTAACATATTATATATGTTTTTGGGGTAGAAAAATCCCACCAATCCAGTGGTGGCATTAGTTTCTGCATTTGAGCAAGTTCATGAACATGTCATTTTACATCATGATGTTGTCTTGTCATTGTTATCTGGTATATTTCAAGCATGCTATGAGATTGTTTTGCACATGAGTAGCTTCTTTTTCATGCCTACTTCATGCTAGTACTTGTTCCATGCCATGACTTGCCTGGTAGTGAGTTAATCAAGCTTGTAAAGATGCCATGTTAAATCTGTTTTCCGTTATGCCTAGTAATTCCACTAAGTCTGCAGAACTGTTATCTTTTGCATCATTGCCATGCTATTGTAGTCATGCTCTAGTGGTTTTTAGATTGAGATCAGTGTTCATGTTTTTTAGAGCATCTCCTATACATCATTGTTATGCATCTTGTTCATATGTTTGGGTGCTATAGCTTATTCATACTTTGCATCCAAGTGGCCATGTTGCTGTTTGCATCATATCTTGTCTTGCTTGTCTTTTGCAAACCGTGCGTCCGAATCCGGTGATCTCTATATCGATTCCAACCGAATTCATCTCATCTTTCCAGCGGCATACTTGGTTTGCCAAGTTGATGCCTTGTTCATCATCTTTCCTTCCGAAGCACGCATACGCTTTGCATATCACCTCTCGCATATCATGACATGTTTTGCATCATGATGCCTATGCATTGCACCGTGATTTATTGTGGTTCCTTGCTTGTGTTCTTGCTTTGGGTAGAGCCGAGAGACGAGTACGTGCACGAGGAACCTGTTGAGTACGCTTACGAGGATCCAGCCTTCGACAACTCTGAGAACCTTGCAGGCAAGATGATCATACCTTCGATATCACTTCTATGTTTGCTTGCTAGTACTCGCTCTATCGCTATGTTAGCTCTTCCTGCCATTGTTTACCATGCCTACCTATTGCCATGTCAAACCTCTAACCAACCTGTCCTAGCAACCACTGATTGGCTATGTCACCGATTTTGCTCAGCCCCTCTTATAGCATTGTTAGTTGCAGGTGAAGATGAAGTTTGTTCCTGGTCGGAACACAGATATTTTGGGATATCACTATATCTCCTGTTTTAATTAATGCACCTTATATATTTGGTAAAGGGTGGAAGGCTCGGCCTTATGCCTGGTGACTTGTTCCACTCTTGCCGCCCTAGTTTCCGTGATACCGGTGTTATGTTCCTTGAGTTTGCGTTCCTTACACGGTTGGGTGATTTATGGGACCCCCTTAACAGTTCGCTTTGAATAAAACTCCTCCAGCAAGGCCCAACCTTGGTTTTACCATTTGCCACCTAAGCCCTTTTCCCTTGGGTTTTCACGAGCCCGAGGGTCATCTTTATTTACCCCCCCCCCCGGGCCAGTGCTCCTTCGAGTGTTGCTCTTCTTTTCATTTGAACTTGACCGCAGCCAGTCTATGAGTGTATTTGAATGATGTATGATTTTAAATTATGTATTGTGTGAAGTGGCGATTGTAAGCCAACTCTCTTTATCCTATTCTTGTTCATTACATGGGATTGTGTGAAGATGACCCTTCTTGCGACGAAACCACCATGCGGTTATGCCTCTAAGTCGTGCTTCGACACGTGGGAGATATAGCCGCATCGTGGGTGTTACAGCAATGAAGTAAAGTAATTACATGGCGTTATTCAGTGACGCGCAGGTCATACAATAAATAAAGACAACTCCTATGGCTCCTGCTGGTTGTCATACTCATCGACATGCAAGTCGTGATTCCTATTACAAGAATATGATCAATCTCATACATCACATATATTTCATTCATCACATCCTTCTTGGCCATATCACATCACACGGCATATGCTGCAAAAACAAGTTAGACGTCCTCTAATTGTTGTTGCAAGTTTTTACGTGGCTGCTATAGGTTTCTAGCAAGAACGCTTCTTACCTACGCTAAAACCACAATGTGATATGCCAATTGCTATTTACCCTTCATAAGGACCCTTTTTCATCGAATCCGATCCTACTAAAGTGGGAGAGACAGACACCCGCTAGCCACCTTATGCAACTAGTGCATGTCAGTCGATGGAACCTGTCTCACGTAAGTGTACGAGTAAGGTCGGTCTGGGCCGCTTCATCCCACAACACCGTCAAAACAAGATAGGACTAGTAACGGTAAGCATATTGAACAAAACCAATGCCCACAACTACTTGTGTTCTACTCGTGCATAGAATCTACGCAATAGACCTAGCTCATAATGCCACTGTAGGGGAACGTAGCAGAAATTCAAAATTTTCTACGCATCACCAAGATCAATCTATGGAGATTCTAGCAACAAGATAGAGGGGAGTGTATCTTCATACCCTTGAAGATTGCGATGCGGAAGCGTTACAAGAACGCGGTCGGTGGAGTCGTTCACGAAGCGATTCAGATCGCAGTCGAATCCGATCTAAGCACCGAAGAATGGTGCCTCCGCGTTCAACACACGTGCAGCCCGGTGACGTCTCCCGTGCCTTGATCCAGCAAGAAGAGAGGGAGAGGTTGGGGAAGAATCCGTCCAGCAGTAGCACAACGGCGTGGTGGTGATGGAGGAGTGTGGCACTCCAGCAGGGCTTCGCCAAGAACTACGAGAGATGAGGAGGGAGAGGGGTAGGGCTGCGCCAGGATAGATGGAAACTCATGTTGTTGGCAGCCCCAAAACCCCCACTATATATAGGGGAAGGGGAGGATGGTGCACCCCCTCTAGGGTTCCCACCCCTAGGGGGGCGGCAGCCCTAGATGGGATGGAGGGGGCGGCCAAGAGGGGGAGAGAGGGGGTGCGCCCTAGGGTGGGCCTTTAGGCCCATCAGCGCCTAGGGTTTCCCCTCTCCCCTCATAGCTGCACCTTGGGCCTTGGAGGGAGGTGCACCAGCCCACTCTGGGGCTGGTCCCTTCCCACTCTAGGCCCATGCAAGCCTCCGGGGCTGGTGGCCCCTCCCGGTGGACCCCCGGAACCCTTCCAGTGGTCCCGGTACATTACTGGTGACCCCCGAAATACTTCCAGTGGCCAAAACCTCACTTCCTATATATTATTCTTTACCTCCAGACCATTCTGGAACTCCTCATGACGTCTGGGATCTCATCCGGGACTCTGAACAATATTCGGTAACCACATACAAACTTCCTTTATAACCCTACCGTCATCGAACCTTAAGTGTGTAGACCCTACGGGTTCGGGAATCATGCAGACATGACCGAGACAGCTCTCTGGCCAATAACCAACAGTGGGATCTGGATACCCATGTTGGCTCCCACATGTTCCACGATGACCTCATCGGATGAACCACGATGCCAAGGATTCAAGCAATCCCGTATGCAAATCCCTCTGTTAATCAGTATGTTACTTGCCCGAGATTCGATCGTCGGTATCCCAATACCTCGTTCAATCTTGTTACCGGCAAGTCACTTTACTTGTTCCTTAATGCATGATCCCATGACTAACTACTTAGTCACATTGAGCTCATTATGATGATGCATTACCGAGTGGGCCTAGAGATACCTCTCCGTCATACGAAATGCCAAATCCCAGTCTCGATTCGTGCCAACCCAACAAACACTTTCGGAGATACCTGTAGTGCACTTTTATAGTCACCCAGTTACGTTGTGACGTTTGGTACACCCAAAGCACTCCTACGGTATCAGGGAGTTACACAATCTCATGGTTTAAGGAAATGATACTTGACATTAGAAAAGCTTTAGCAAACGAACTACACGATCTTGTGCTATGCTTAGGATTGGGTCTTGTCCATCACATCATTCTCCTAATGATGTGATCCAGTTATCAATGACATCCAATGTCCATGGTCAGGAAACCATGACCATCTGTTGATCAACGAGCTAGTAACCTAGAGGCTCGCTAGGGACATGTTGTGGTCTATGTATTCACACATGTATTGCGGTTTCCGGTCAATACAATTATAACATGAACAATAGACAATTATCGTGAACAAGGAAATACAATAATAACCATTTTATTATTGCCTCTAGGGCATACTTCCAACAATATGGCACCGTCCAGTCGGGCGTGATCACTAAGACTTCCATCATCAAGTCAACCACGGCTGGGACTTCGATATCAGTCGGATTAGTTGAACTTATCGGTTGGAGGGGCTCTTCCTTGAAGGGATCTTCCTGCACTGACGAGGTGTGGAGATGCTCCAAAAACACATTACTTGGGATGGGCTTCCGAGTGGAACCTATCTTTGCCAGCTGATCAGCAGCTTAATTCTTGATTCGGGATATGTGGTGGAGCTCTAACCCCTCGAACTTCTTTCCTAAATTCCTCACTGCATTGCAATAACCGGTCATTGCTGGACTCCTGATATCCCATTCCTTCATCACCTGATTGACCACTAAGTCTGAGTCGCCGTATACCATCAGGTGTCGAACGCCGAGTGAAATGGCCATACGCAACCCATACAGAAGAGCCTCATATTCAGCTTCGTTGTTTGAAGAATCAAAGTGAATCTGGACGACATAGTTAAGCTTGTCGCCTCTTGGGGATACCAAAACCACTCCTGCACCGGATCCATTCAACATCTTGGAGCCATCAAAGAACATAGTCCAATGTTCTGAGTTAACCTGAGTCAGTTGCTCCTTCTTAGTCCTGTGGGCGTCCTGGACTTGGGGGTATCCAGTCCTGCCTGCATGCGGCCCACCACGTGGCTCCATCAATGGCCTGGTACGGCTCAGCTTCAGCCACAACACCGCAAGACCCTCGCGAGGCGGACGAAGCCAAGACCCCCGAAGGAGTCGGCCTCCTCAGGAGGGCTCCTGAGGGGCGGGGAGTTCTATGCAGCTACCTCATGAGGCTCAACTGACGTGAGCCATGACGACCAAGGTCAGGCGGGCACCAGGAGGGCGCAAAGCGCAGGTTTTCTCTTAGGTTCAAGGGAGGCAAGCCGCAGGCGCAGGGTCCCGAGGAATCAGCCAAAGGTTTCCATTCTGGTGCAACAAGACCAAGACCGCCAGGACGGTAGGACGGAGGTCATCACCGAGCCCACCGCAGCGTCACGACCAGAGGCTTTTCGCACGCGAAGACTACTTTTGTCAGGATAGACTATACTACTTGTCCCCTTTCAAATCTCGCAGTTGTGGAATCCCTTCCCGCTCATATTTGGGAAGAGGACCAAGGCCACTATATATAGGGCTAGCCACCACCATAGAGGGGATTCGAACGAAGAGGGGTCAATTCTAACTCGAGCACACACTAGCTCAAAAACACCTGACCTCCTGAGGCTTGTTCATCCTCTGTACTTGTTCATCCATAGCCCCTCGACGCAATCCACCAGACCACACTGGAGTGGGGTATTACACCACAATGGTGGCCTTAACCAGTATAAATCTCTATGCCTTTGTGTCTCTTTGAGCTCGACGCATTAGGCCAAGGTAGATCATGAGTAGGCATGCAGGGCAGGTTGAGATCTCCGCACACAATCTAGAGTTTGAACCTTTCACGGGTTGCTGGATCCCGAAATCTGATATTTGGCGTGCCAGGTAGGGGTGCGTCGGGTCCCCTCTTCCGTCGTTCGGTCCGCCTCCACTCTGGCATCTCCATGGCCGATGCGCACCGGGCTCACGCTGAGCGTCGGGCTGCAGTCCCCGCCCGCGTCGCTCAGACGGCTCCGGCGGGTGACGCTTGCGCCCGCTGTGCTCCTTCTCCGGTGGCTAATGCCACCACGGGCCTTGCCGGCCACGAGCAGCAAGCTTGGTCGCTGCACTCGTCGGTGCGCCATGACGGCCACACCGCTACTCCGTCACTGACTCCAGCAGCTTCATAATCCCACGCGTGCCGCGGCCAGGTGGACGCGCAGGCCGCTCTGCTCACGGCGCGGGAGCTTCTTTGCTACCGCCCAATGGGAGATCTCTATGAGGAATGGCTCGCGCGGATCGCCGAGCTCATCAGCGTCGTGCATGGGGGCTCTGACGGGCCAGCTCGCTCGCTGCCTCAGCATCCACCTGCAGCGGGCAATGTGGTGCACGGAGCTCCTCCACTACCTCCGGCCCGAGACGCCATCATCGAGCCCAGGCGCATGGCACCGCAGCGCGACCCGCAGCACCCGGCGCAGGCTCGGGATGACGAGAGCTACCAGGTGGTGCAGCGCCCGCAAGTAGAAGCGCATGTGTTTCCAGCACCCCAGCACCAGGCCCGCGTGCCGCCATAGGAGGTGGCGGTGCACGTGCACCAAGACCACGTTCCACCCCCTCGACGACCTACGATGACCATGCTATGTCTCGAGCTTGCATTGGATTTCCCCGAAGAGGAGAGGATGATGCAGCACAGTAGCGTAAGTATTTCCCTCAGTTTTTGAGAACCAAGGTATCAATCCAGTAGGAGACCACGCGCAAGTCCCTCATACCTGCACAAAACGATAGCTACTCGCAACCAACGCTTAGGGGTTGTCAATCCCTTCACGGTCACTTACGAGGGTGAGATCTGATAGAGATAATATTTTTGGTATTTTTGGTATAAAGATGCAAAGTAAAAAGTAAAAGCAAAAGCAAGTAAATAAAGTGATGGAGATTGATATGATGAGAATAGACCCGGGGGCCATAGGTTTCACTAGTGGCTTCTCTCAAGAGCATAAGTATCTACGGTGGGTGAACAAATTACTATTGAGCAATTGACAGAATTGAGCATAGTTATGAGGTTATCCAGGCAATGATCATGTATATAGCCATCAGGTCCATGACAAGTAGACCGAAATGATTCTGCATCTACTACTATTACTCCACTCATCGACCGCTATCCAGCATGCATCTAGAGTATTAAGTTAAAAATAGAGTAACGCCTTAAGCAAGATGACATGATGTAGAGGAATAAATTCATGCAATATGATAAATACCCCATCTTGTTATCCTCGATGGCAACAATACAATACGTGCCTTGCAACCCTTTCTGTCACTGGGTAAGGTCTCCGCAAGATTGACCCCAAAGCTAAGCACTTCTCCCATTGCAAAAACTACCAATCTAGTTGGCCAAACCAAACGGATAATTCGAAGAGACTTGCAAAGATAACTCAATCATACATAAAAGAATTCAGAGAAGAATCAAATATTTTCCATAGATAAGCTGGATCATAAACCCACAATTCATCGGTCTCAACAAACACACCGCAAAAAGAAGATTACATCAAATAGATCTCCACGAGAGAGGGGGAGAACATTGTATTGAGATCCAAAAAGAGAGAAGAAGCCATCTAGCTACTAACTATGGACCCGAAGGTCTGAAGTAAACTACTCACACTTCATCGGAGGGGCTATGGTGATGATGTAGAAGCCCTCCATGCTAGATGCCCCCTCCGGCGGAGCTCCGGAACAGGCCCCAAGATGGGATCTCGCGGATACAGAAAGTTGCGGCGGTGGAATTAGGTTTTTGGCTCCGTCCCCGATCTGTTGGGGGTACGTAGGTATATATAGGAGGAAGGAGTACGTCGGTGGAGCGTCAGGGGGCCCACGAGGCAGGGGTCGCGCCCAAGGGGGAGGGCGCGCCCCCCACCCTCGTGACCGCCTCTCGCACTTCTTGGAGTAGGGTCCAAGTCTCCTGGATCACGTTCGGTGAGAAGATCATGTTTCCGAAGGTTTCATTCCATTTGGACTCCGTTTGATATTCCGTTTCTTCGAAACACTGAAATAAGCAAAAAACAGCAATTTTGGGCTGGGCCTCCGGTTAATAGGTTAGTCCCAAAAATAATATAAAAGTGGAAAATAAAGCCCGTTATAGTCCAAAACAATAGATAAAGTAGCATGGAGCAATCAAAAATTATAGATACGTTGGAGACGTATCAGGCATCCCCAAGCTTAATTCATGCTCGTCCTCGAGTAGGTAAATGATAAAAAGAGAATTTTTGATGCGGAGTGATGCTTTGGCATAATTTCAATGTAAATCTTCTTAATTGTGATATGAATATTCAGATCCGAAAGATTCAAGACAAAAGTTCATATTGACATAAAAATAATGATACTTTAAGCACACTAATCAAAATAATTATGTCATCTCAAAATAACATGGCCAAAGAAAGTTCATCCCTACAAAATCATATAGTTAGGCTATGCTTCATTTTCGTCACACAAAGATGTTCCCAACTTCTATACCCCCGATGACAAGCCAAGCAATTGTTTCATACTTAAATAATATCAAACTTTTTCAACCTTCACGCAATACATGAGCGTGAGCCATGGATATAGCACTATGGGTGGAATAGAATATGATGATGGGGATTGTGTGGAGAAGACAAAAAAGGAGAAAGTCTCACATTGACGAGGATAATCAACGGGCTATGGAGATGCCCATCAATTGATGTCAACATGAGGAGTAGGGATTGCCATGCAACGGATGCACTAGAGCTATGAATGCTCAACAAAAGAAAACTAGTGGGCACAGTCAAAAAAAAGAAAACTAGTGGGTGTGCATCCAACTTGCTTGCTCATGAAGACCTAGGGCATTTGAGGAAGCCCATCGTAGGAATATACAAGCCAAGTTCTATAATGAAAAATTCTCACTAGTATGAAAAAGACAACTTATGAGACTCACTATATGAAAAAAAAATGGTGCTACTTTGAAGCACAATATATGAGACTCACTACATGAAGAACGAGGTGATACTTTGAAGCACAAAATATGAGACTCACTACATGAAGAACATGGTGCTACTTTGAAGCACAAGTGTGGAAAAAGAGATAGTAGCATTGCCCTTTTCTTTTCTTTTTTTATGCATTCCTTTTTTATTTTATCCTTTCTTTTCTTTTATTTATTTATTTGGGCAATGCTCTAATAATGATGATCATCACACTTCTATTGATTACAACATGAGGATTACAACTCGAAACTAGAACAAGATATGACTCTATATGAATGCCTCCGGTGGTGTACCGGGATGGTGCAATGAATCAAGAGTGACATGTATGAAAAATAATGCATGGTGGCTTTGCCACAAATGCGATGTCAATTACATGATCATGCAATGGCAATATGACAAAAGTAATGTATGTCATAATAATGATGAACGGAACGGTGGAAAGTTGCATGGCAATATATCTCGGAATGGCTATGGAAATGCCATAATAGGTAGGTATGGTGGCTGTTTTGAGGAAGATATAGGGAGGTTTATGTGTGATAGAGCGTATCGTATCATGGAGTTTGGATGCACCGGCGAAGTTTGCGCCAACTCTCAATGTGAGAAAGGGCAATGCACGATACCGAAGAGGCTAGCAATGGCGGAAAGGTAAAAGTGCGTATAATCCATGGACTCAACATTAGTCAAAAGAACTCATATACTTATTGTAAAAATTTAGAGGTCATCAAAAATCAAGTACTACGCGCATGCTCCTAGGGGGATAGATTGGTAGGAAAAGACCATCGCTCGTCCCCGACCGCCACTCATAAGGATGCACAAGCCATGTACACTTCATGCTTCAAATTTGTTACACAACTTTAACCATACGTGCATGCTACAGGATTTACCAACTTCAACACAAGTATTTCTCAAATTCACAACTACTCAACTAGCATGACTTTGATATTATTACCTCCATATCTCAAAACAATTATCAAGCATCAAACTTATCTTAATATTCAACGCACTCAAAAGAAAGTTTCACATATCTTGAACACTAAGTATATTAACATTAAGCAAATTACCATGCTATTAACGACTCTCAAAACAATCTAAGTGAAGCATGAGAGATCAAGTTTCTTTAAAAAAATCCACCACTGTGCCCTAAAAGATCTAAGTGAAGCACTAGAGCAAAAATTATCACGCTCAAAAAGATATAAGTGAAGCACTATGAGCAAACTATCAAGCTCAAAAGATATAAGTGAAGCACATAGAGTATTCTATCAAATTCCAAATCATGTATGGATCTATCAAAAGGTGTGTACATCAAGGATGATTGTGGTAAACTAACAAGCAAAGACTCAAATAATACAAGATGCTCCAAGCAAAACACATATCATGTTGGTGAATAAAAATATAGCTCCAAGTAAATTACCGATGGAAGTGGACGAAAGAGGGGATGCCTTCCGGGGCATCCCCAAGCTTTGACTTTTTGGTGTCCTTGGATTATCTTGGGGGTGCCATGGGCATAACCAAGCTTAGGCTCTTGCCACTCCTTGTTCCCTAATCCATCAAAAGAATTCACCCAAAACTTGAAAACTTCACAACAGAAAACTCAATAGAAATCTCGTGAGCTCCGTTAGAGAAAGAAAACAAAAGACTACTTTAAGGTACTGTAATGAACTCATTCTTTATTTATATTGGTGTTAAACCTACTGTATTCCAACTTCTCTATGGATCATAAACTATTTTACTAACCATAGATTCATCAAAATAAGCAAACAACACACGAAAAACAGAATCTGTCAAAAACAGAACAGTCTGTAGCAATATGTAACTAACGCAAACTTCTGTAACTCTAAAAATTCTACCAAAATAGTAAGTCCTGGAAAATTTGTTTATTGATCAGCATCAAAAAGAATCAACGCAAAAGCACGTTCCTGTTATTTATTGAATTTTTTCTCGTGAGCGCAAAGTTTCTGTTTTCCAGCAGAATCAAATCAACTATCATCATAGCTTATCCTATAGGTTCTACTTGGCACAAACACTAATTAAAACATAAAACAACATCTAAACAGAGGCTATATGGATTATTTATTCTTAAACGGAACAAAAAAACACAAAAAAAAATTGGGTTGCCTCCCAACAAGCGCTATCGTTTAACGCCCCTAGCTAGGCATAAAAGCAAGGATAGATCTAGGTATTGCCATCTTTGGTAGGCAATCCATAAGTGGCTCTCATGATAGAT
Source organism: Triticum dicoccoides (assembly GCF_002162155.2). Taxonomy (NCBI): domain Eukaryota; kingdom Viridiplantae; phylum Streptophyta; class Magnoliopsida; order Poales; family Poaceae; genus Triticum; species Triticum dicoccoides. The sequence goes on along the minus strand of NC_041389.1, from coordinate 656,876,486 downwards.
TCATATGGTAATTTTATTTTCTTTCTAGGAAAGTGTTTCGTGCCTTTCTTTAAAGGGAATTGGAATCTAATATTTCCTTCCTTCATATCAATAATTGGACCAATCGTTCTAAGGAAAGGTCTACCAAGAATAATAGGAAATGAAGGATTGCAATCTATATCAAGAACGATAAAATCTACGGGCACATAATTCCTATTTGCAACAATAAGAACATCATTAATTCTTCCCATAGGCTTTTTAATAGTGGAATCCGCAAGATGCAAGTTTAGAGAGCAATCATCAAAATCACGGAAATCTAGCAAATCACACAAAGTTTTGGGAATAGTAGAGACACTAGCACCCAAATCACACAAAGCATAAAACTCAAAAATTTTAATTTTAATCTTAATAGTAGGTTCACTCGTCATGGAGTTTCCTATGGATAGAAATTTTCAACTCAAGCTTTTCTTCATAAGATTGCATCAAAGCATCAACAATATGTTCGGTAAAAGCCTTATTTTGACTATAAGCATGAGGAGAATCTAGCACGGATTGCAACAAGGAAATACAACCAATCAAAGAGCAGTTTTCATAATTAAATTCCTTGAGATCCAATATAGTGGGTTTAGCAACATCTAGATTTCTATTTCTTTCAATCCCACTTTTATCAATTTCATCATTAAGATCTAAAAACTCCGAATTCTTAGAATGCCTTCTAGGTAAAGGAAGATTGTCGGTGTAAAAACCGGCAGACCTCGGGTAGGGGGTCCCGAACTGTGCATCTAGGCGGATGGTAACAGGAGACAAGGGACACTATGTTTTTACCCAGGTTCGGGCCCCCTCGGTGGAGGTAAAACCCTACTCCTGCTTGATTAATATTGATGGTATGGGTAGTACAAGAGTTGATCTACCACGAGATCAGAGAGGCTAAACCCTAGAAGCTAGCCTATGGTATGATTGTTGTTCGTTCTACAGACTAAAACTCTCCGGTTTATATAGACACCGGAGAGGGCTAGGGTTACACAGAGTCGGTTACAATGGGAGGAGATCTTCATATCGAATCGCCAAGCTTGCCTTCCACGCCAAGGAAAATCCTATTCGGACACGGGACGAAGTCTTCAATCTTGTATCTTCATAGTCCGGGAGTCCGGCCAAAGGTCATAGTCCGGCCATCCGGACACCCCCTAATCCAGGACTCCCTCAGGAGCCCCTGACCAGGCTTCAATGACGACGAGTCCGACGCGCAAATTGTCTTCGGCATTGCAAGGCGGGTTCCTCCAAATATTCCATAGAAGATGTTGAACACAAGGATAGTGTCCGGCTCTGCAAAATAAGTTTCACATGCCACCGTAGAGAGAATAATATCTGCACAAATCTAATCTGCTGACGTACTCCGCAGTGTGACATCACGCCACGGCCAGGCCTTTATTCGAATCGTTTTACTGTTCCACCTCGGCGCGTTTAGCGAGGCGGTTTCCTTGGCACGTCTTATCAAAGCAGAGATCGTGTCCCCTTATTCCAGGATTCTCATCAATACGGGCGTGGATAACCCAACCGCACCATTAACCACGGCGCTTGGGAGATAAGCGAGTTTTATTAGGCTGGTGGGGGCTCATAGTCTAGGACGCCCATATAAGGGGATAAGGATCCACCCTTTCCATTCACGCCTTCTTCCACCCCTGCTTGTCCATCTGCGCACTCGAACTCCAGCGCCCAAGTCCGCACTTCCCACCTCGACCTTTCTCCAATCATGTCCGGAGCGGGAGGTAGATGGATGGCCTCCTCCGTCACGGAGGGGCAAATCAAAAAGTTGAGGAAGGTCGAATATTTGTCGGACAACATCGCGCACCGGCTTCCCGAGGAGGGGCAACTCGTCCCCACCGCTAGGCCCCATGAGAGGGTCGTGTTTCTCCCCCATTTCCTCCGCGGACTGGGCTTTCCCCTTCACCCGTTCATCCGGGGGCTCATGTTCTACTACGGCCTGGATTTCCACGATCTGGCCCCGAACTTCATCCTCAACATTTCGGCGTTCATCGTCGTATGTGAGGCCTTCCTCCGCATCCAGCCTCACTTTGGCCTATGGCTGAAGTTCTTCAGCGTCAAGCCAAAGGTCGTGGGCAGACGTCAAGCGGAGTGCGGAGGTGCCATGGTGGGCAAAATAGCCAACGTCACATGGCTCGAGGGCGCCTTCGTAGAGACCATCAAAGGATGGCAATGGGGGTGGTTCTACATCACCGAGCCGCATGACCCTGAATGGGCAGCGGTCCCCGAATTTTGATCGGCATCCCCACTCGGCTCACATCTTGTAAGGAGACGGGACTGTCATGGGGTAGTCCGGGAGAGGTGACCGGACTCCAAACCTGCGTCCGAGACCTGGTGAACAAGAAGGTTAAGCTTGTCAACGTAGTCCAGGTCATGCTCTTCCGCCGGATTCTTCCGTGTCAGCGACGGGCCTTCACCTTGTGGGAGTTCGACCCGGCCCAGCACCAGACTCTGTCCCGGCTTTTCGACACAAAGCACGAGGACGCTTGGAAGGTGCTATTCAAGAGCTCCGAGGTCTCTCCACCCGTCACCGAGGATCGCGAATTCTGCCCAAGCGCCAAGCCGCCAAAGTAAGCTCGCCTTTAGTCTTTCTCGGGACACTTGATTTTCATGGTTTGATTTCATGCAGGATCTAAACTCCTGCTCCTTTGACGGGACTGGAAGAGGACATCCGCGCAGTTTGACTGCCCGGGCCCTTTGCCCGAAGGCCCAGCAGACGCGCGCTTGACGAAGCTGCTGGTTCTGGCACCTCACGTGGTGCCGGAGAAGAAGGCCAAGAAGAAGGCCACGGGGACCCGAAAGAGTTCCTAGCGCATTGTGGTGTCGGATTCATCGCCCGACAACCCCGAAGCACCCTCCGCCTCTAAGGACGAGGAGGAGGAAGAAGAAGAAGAAGAAGAAGCCTCTCCCCCTCCAGCGAGGGGAGGAAAGAAAAGGAAGGCCGCCCCAACTGGGGGGGCGGAGGGTCCAAGAAGGGGAGAACCCTTCTGCCGGACTACGCCTCCGATGCCGAAGACGGCGGGGAGGAATGGCCATCCAGGGTCAAGCCCCTAGCAAAATCGTAAGTATCCGGATACCAGAATAACTTATGGCGCTCCTCTGATGTATGGCTCCTTCTGACGCTGAATTCAATTATGCAGTCCGCCCCGGGCTCAGCTCGGCGATTCGTCGAGCGGCTCCCTGGACTCGTCGGATGTGAACAGCGCTTCACTTCCGACGGCCTCCTCCCCTCTCCCTACAGACGACGCTGAGGTGGAGTCCCAAAAGATGCTAAACTAGGAGGAGGTGGTCCTGGAGGCGCCACAAGGCGACCTCCCGGACTCTAGGCCCAAAGGGGGTAAAACCCCAGAGGGATCTAAGTCCGGCCCTGGGCCAGACACCGCTCCAGAATCGGCAACGGTTCCAGAGTCCGGCAGGCGGCGCCTTCGTAAGAAAGGCGTGCCTACGACGCCGGTGGCCTCCGTCCAACCAGAGACGCCGGACAATTTGCTGGAGGTGCTTAATGGCGCCTCCATCGACGAGGAGCACCGCACTGTCATGAGTGCGGTGATTCAGAAGGTTCAGTCTGCCAAGAGCGGACTGACAGAAGCCTGTACCAGCCTGCTCACATGCTTTGAGGTATGTAAAAAACATATAAAAATGTTACCGCATAGACAGTAGCCCCTGATGCTCAGTTCGGCATTCGAAAAGAAAAGCCGAGCTGAGGATCTAAAAAGATATACGCAGGAGTCTAACATAAATGTGTCATTATGGGAATGCAGGCTGCGCTGCTCACCTCTGTCGCATTGACTGCGGAGGTCGATACATTGAAGAAGAGCCTCGAGCAGTCCGAGAACGAGCTCGGCCGTGCCAAAAAGCAGCTCGAGGACAAGGAGGGTAGGTAATACCTTATGTAAATGTATATAGAAATAGCTAGTTGCAAATAATGACAGGACCAACGTGAATGTTGTAGGGACCACGACCGAGGTGGCGACCCTGAAGGAGGCGGTGTCCAAGGCCGAAAACAGTGCGGCCTTGGAGCGCACCGAGCGAGCGAAATAGGAGGCGCGGGTGGCGGAGGTGCGACTAGAGCTCCAGGCTCTTGTGGAAAAACACGAAAGTTTGGAGCGTGACTCGGAGACTCGAGAGTCCGAGCTTGCCTTGGCTCTTGAGAGTGCCAAAACCGCTAAGGCCGAAGCCCGGAAGGCCCTCTAGGAGATCGAGGAGATAAAGAAGATAGCGGCGGGTAAGGCATTCTTTATGCAAAGCAAGCATATAAAAGTGAATTATCTGTTACTTACCCGAATCCGGAGCTCTTCAGGAGCGTTCGTCGATCTGCCCCGTAGTGTGTCTGATGCTGCCGCGTTCTACCGTGCCGAGGAGGGGAGCTCGACGGAAAAGGTGTTCTGGTCTCAATATGCTGAGGCCGGACATCCGGTGCCCCTGAGCGACCAGCTGAAGCAGCTGGTCAAGCTCCACAAGGTGGCCGAACAGGCCATGAAGGGCCTCATAGTTCGGCTGTGTCCAGGAGAAGCCATGCCTGGGAGCTACTTCGGTCTGGTGTGGCGGCTGGTGGACGCTTGTCCCTGGATTGAATTCATCAAGCGCTCCGTCTGTATTGAAGGTGCCCGTCGGGCCCTTGCCCGTGCTAAAGTGCACTGGGGGAAGATGGACGCCGAGAAGCTTGTGATGGACCCGCCACCGTTGGGCAAGGAGTATCGCACGCCCGAGATGTATTATGAGGGTGTCCTAAAGGGTGCCCGCATTATAGCGGGTGAATGCTCCAAAGATTTAATTTTTTAGTAGACTCACATCTGTTATCCTGTGCGCTGAAAACTTTGTTCATATGCGCTAAGCAACGCTTGTTAATTTAAAATATTACCTTCTGTGCGGCCGTTTATTAAATCTGAGAGATGCAAGTCGTCGGCTTCTGCACCCATGCCACGAGTGCTGGGGTGTTCAGGATAAACCTGGGTGCTCTTGTTCCCATTCTTGGGTCCATCTAGGGAGGCGCTCAGCACAACGAACAAGGCCATCGGGCTTATAGTGCTTTATCACTCTCACTTAGCCATAGAATTCTATAATTTTAAATTTCTGCGAAGCCCCTAGTTTTCGGACGACCGAGTTCGGGGCGCTATCCACGCCTGGGCCGGATAAATCCGGCTCCTCGCTCGAAGCGGCATAAGTCTTTAAGGACACGAGAAAACCTCGCGAACAGCGACCGGTCTCTCGCATTATCATGACGGTCAGTTTTAGCTTTCTCTACTGAGGTGTTAATCCAGATCAACTGGGGCACAATCGCAGTAGTTCTCCCAGCGCTACCTTAGCCAACATTGTGGAACATAAGGTACCAAAACATGGGAGCCGGGCAAACCCAACTATTGACCCAAGACATGATTCGGAGCCGATGCATATAGTGCTATAAGTTCGGGGTGCCGCACTCATGAGAGTGTTCAGTCTTCTCACACCGTGTTATGGGGTGCTGAAGCCCCTGGTGTATTGGCCGTACTAGAGTGTACGGTTGCACAATGTCATGACTGAACATATTTGTATAAAAATAGATGAATACAATATTAGATAAGAGCTATATATTGTTTATTAAAGGGGGCTACTATGAAAGCAGAACGATACAAATAGTGCGGTAAGCAAGGGGTGTTATTATTTGACATATTCCCCTCCAGGGGCAAGCTGTCAGGCCTTTAAGTAAAGCGGGTATTTAGCTTGTTATAGAGACCACCTGGACATTTGACATGGCTTGTGCTCACCCTGGCTGTTGCATCGTGTGTTCGGCGAGTGTATTGCCGGACAGGCCTTCTGGATAGTTGGGTCCTGAAATAAATAAAAAAGAAGAAACGGCAGAATTGGGAGCCCCTAGTGCGGTTGAGCCGCATTCTGGGAGTGCCGTAGTTGTGCCCCTCCCCCTATGCCCATGGTATTTCCAAAGCATAATTATGTACGCGTGGTACCGCTATCACCATCTGGCGAGGGCTGGGGTTGGGGCCGCAGTGCTATGCTTGCTCGGAGCGTGCCAGCCGGTTTTGTTGTAGGTTACTTCGGGCGCGCTTGACGTTGTCCGGACGCTTAACACCCGGATTGGGGAATTGCCTTGATAGGCTACTTTGAACTTCCGCCGCCAGGGCCGCCGTGTGCTCCTCCGTTCGGAGGGAGCGTTCGGTGTTTCCATTTACCGTATGACTCCGCGAGGGCCTGGCATCTTGAGCTTGAGATATGCGTAGTGCGGCACCGCATTGAATTTCGCGAATGCGGTTCATCCGAGCAGGGCATGATAGCCACTGCGGAATGGGACTATGTCGAAGATTAACTCTTCACTTCGGAAATTATCCGGGGATCCGAAGACCACTTCGAGTGTAACCAAGCCTGTACAGCTGGCTTCTACACCTGGTATGACTCCTTTAAACGTTGTCTTTGTGGGTTTAATCCTTGAGGGATATATACCCATTTTCCGCACTGTATCCTGATAAAGCAGGTTCAGGCTGCTGCCGCCGTCCATGAGGACTCTAGTGAGGTGAAATCCGTAAATGATTGGGTCTAGGACCAATGCGGCGAATCCGCCGTGACGGATGCTAGTGGGGTGGTCCCTTCGATCAAAAGTGATCGGGCAGGAGGACCATGGGTTGAATTTCGGGGGGACAGGCTCCAACGCATAGACGTCCTTGAGAGCATGCTTCCGCTCCCTTTGGGGGATATGGGTTGCGTATATCATGTTCACCGTCCGCACTTGCGGGGAGAAACCCTTCTGTCCTCTATTGTTCGGCGGCCGGGGCCCCTCCTCGTCAACGCTATACAGCCCCTTGTCTCTGATTTCGGCACTTAACTTGCCTGCCTGCTTGAACACCCAACAATCCCTGTTGGTGTGGTTGGCTGGTTGTTCGGGGGTGCTGTGTATCTGGCACGAGCGATCGAGTATCCGGTCTAAATTGGATGGGCCCGGACGGTTTCTTTTGAATGGCTTCTTCCGCTGACCGGGTTTAGAGCCTCTGAATCTGGCATTAACTGCCTTATCCTCAGTGTTGTCGATGTTAATGCGGCGCTTGTGTTTGTTGCGATGTGACCTGCCGTTGTTGTCCTTGGTATCCGAATTGCCAGGGCTCTTGGTTATGTTATTGCTACGAGCTAGCCAGCTATCTTCTCCCACGCAAAAGCGGGTCATGAGTGTCGTGAGGGCTGCCATAGATTTCGGCTTTTCCTGTCCTAGGTGCCGGGCGAGCCATTCGTCTCGGATGTTGTGCCTGAAGGCTGCACGGGCCTCGGCGTCCGGACAGTCGACTATTTGATTCTTCTTGGTTAGGAACCATGTCCAGAATTGTCTGGCCGATTCCTCTGGCTGCTAGATTATGTGTCTGAGGTCATCGGCGTCTGGTGATCGCACATAAGTGCCCTGGAAGTTGTCCAGGAACGCGGATTCCAGGTCCTCCCAGCAACTAATTGACTCTGCTGGCAGGCTGTTAAGCCAATGCCGAGCTGGTCCTTTGAGCTTGAGCGGGAGGTATTTGATGGCGTGTAGATCATCACCACGGGCCATGTGAATATGAAGGAGATAATCCTCGATCCATACCGCGGGATCTGTTGTGCCATCATATGATTCAATGTTTACGGGTTTAAAACCCTCGGGGATTTGATGATCCATTACTTCGTCTATGAAGCATAGTGGGTGTGCCGCGCCCCTATACTGGGCTATATCGCGACGCAGCTCGGATGAGGTTTGTCTTCTGTGTTCGGCCTGGCCGTATTTATCATATCCGGCGTGATGGTTATCGTCACGTTACGTGGGGCGCCCACGCGATCCGTAGATCGATCTTTTTTGCCTTGCCTTATTCTCCAATATGTCTCGCAGGTCTGTTGCGTCTCCCCGCACTCTTGTATTTTTTGAGCGGTGCCGGGGTGCGGCTTGGGTCGAGGACCGAAAGGCCTCTTTGTCGCGGCCACGGGGTGGCCGATCGGGCGCATCGTACGCTGGTGATGTAGGTTTAGTTGCTTCCTCCTCAAGTTGGGGTAGCAGCCTGCGCTTTGGGTAGCTCTTGGAGGGGCGTTCGAGTTTATACTCTTCGGCCGCCAGGACTTCGGTCCATCTGTCGGCTAGCAAGTCTTGGTCAGCTCTAAACTGTTGCTGTTTTTTCTTGAGGCTGCTTGTTGTGGCCATAAGCCTGCGTTTGAAATGCTCTTGTTCGACGGGATCCTCTGGCACGACGAATTCGTCGTCATCGAGGCTTGCCTCGTCTTCGGAGGGAGGCATATAATTGTCGTCCTCGACCTCCCTGTCCTTAGCTCTCTCATGAGGGCTGGCTCCTTCGTTCTCCTGCGCTGAATCCTGCTGGAGGGGGTTATCTTCGGCACTGTCCGGCGTGTTGTTATCTCCGGTGCCGGACTCGCCATTTTTGCTTTGGCGCTTGGGTTGCTTCTTGGAGGGGTCGTCCTCCATTTTTTCATCGCCATCCCCTGCTTTGGGGGTGTCCACCATGTATATGTCATATGACGAGGTGGCTTTCGAGTGCCCTATAGGTGCTGGTTCTTGGTCGTCTCCTTCATCGGCGTCCATGCCGTCGATGTCTTCGGAGTCAAGTCGAGCATGTCAGTTAAATCGTCAATAATGGCTACGAAGTGGGTGGTGGGTGGGTTTCGAATTTCTTCGTCATCCGCATCCCAGCCATGCTGGCCATAGTCCGGCCAGGGCTCTCCTGACAAAGAGAGAGACTTTAGTGAATTCAGGATATCGCCAAAGGGCGAGTGCTGAAAGACGTCTGTGGCGGTGAACTCCATGATCGGAGCCCAATCGGGTTCGATCGGAAGAGGTGCGGAAGATTCAGAGTTCGGAACGGAGTCCGGCACCCTAGAGTCATAGGCCTCGGCAAGGACTGGGCTGGTGTTCGGCTCTATCGCCGTAGGGATTGCGGGACCTGGGGCGGCGTCCAACCGTCCGTCCCCAATTGGCGCAGTCGGCTCCGAGCTAATGGTCGGAGCGGGCACCTGAGCGATGCTCTGGGTGTTGTCCGGCGGCAGAGCTAAATCATGCCCATCGTGACAGTGCGGTGTGCTCGGCCCTGGCTCGAATCCATCGAAGATCAAGTCCCCGCGGATGTCGGCCGTGTAGTTTAAACTTCCAAACCTGACCTGATGGCCAGGGGCATAGCTTTCGATCTGCTCCAGATGGCCAAGCGAGTTGGCCCGCAGTGCAAAGCCGCCGAATACGAAGATCTATCCGGGGAGAAAAGTCTCACCCTGGACCGCGTCGTGGTTGGTGATCGAAGAAGCCATCGGGCCTAAAGGTGACGACACAGACGAACTCTCAATGAAAGCACCAATGTCGGTGTCAAAACCGGCAGATCTCGGGTAGGGGGTCCCGAACTGTGCGTCTAGGCGGATGGTAACAGGAGACAAGGGACACGATGTTTTTACCCAGGTTCAGGCCCTCTCGCTGGAGGTAAAACCCTACTCCTGCTTGATTAATATTGATGGTATGGGTAGTACAAGAGTTGATCTACCACGAGATCAGATAGGCTAAACCCTAGAAGCTAGCCTATGGTATCATTGTTGTTCGTCCTACGGACTAAAACTCTCTGGTTTATATAGACACCGAAGAGGGCTAGGGTTACACAGAGTCGGTTATAATGGGAGGAGATCTTCATATCGAATCGCCAAGCTTGCCTTCCACGCCAAGGAAAATCCTATCCGGACACGGGACGAAGTCTTCAATCTTGTATCTTCATAGTCCAGGAGTCCGGCCAAAGGTCATAGTCCGGCCATCCGGACACCCCCTAATCCAAGACTCCCTCAAAGATCATATTCAGTTTCATCAAGATTCATATTGAAAAACAAAGATTTAATAGGGGACGTATCAATAACTTTTAGATCTTCATCTTGATTTTCATAGGAATTAGAAGAACACGCTTTAATAAAGGCATCTTTGGAAGCACGCATCCTAGCGGTTCTTTCTTTTTACTCATCAATGGAAATTCTCATAGCTTTGAGAGACTCATTGATATCATGCTTAGGAGGAATAGATCTAAGCTTTAAAGAATCAACATCAAGAGAAATTCTATCAACGTTCCTAGCCAAATCACCAACTTTAAGTAATTTCTCTTCAAGCAAAGCATTAAAATTCTTTTGTGAATTCATAAACTCTCTAACACTACTCTCAAATTCAGAGGGCATCTTATTAAAATTTCCATAAGAGTTGTTGTAGGAATTTCCATAATAATTAGAATGATTACTAGGATAAGGCCTAGGATTAAAATTCCCTCTATACGCGTTGTTTCCAAAACTATTCCTACCAACAAAATTCACATCCATAGATTCATTATTATTCTCAATCAAGGTAGATAAACATATTATTGGGATCAGAAGAAACACTCTTAGCAAATAAATTCATAAGTTCATCCATCTTTCCACTCAAAACATTGATTTCTTCTATAGCATGCACTTTTTTATTAGTAGATCTTTCAGTATGCCATTGAGAATAATTAACCATAATATTATCTAGGAGTTTAGTAGCATCTCCTAAAGTGATTTCCATAAAAGTGCCTCCCGCGGCCGAATCTAAAAGATTTCTAGAAGCAAAATTCAATCCAGCATAAAAATTTTGAATAATCATCCATAAGTTCAAACCATGAGTAGGACAATTACGTAGCATTAATTTCATTCTCTCCCAAGCTTGTGCAACATGTTCATGATCAAGTTGCTTAAAATTCATAATATTGTTCCTAAGAGAGATAATCTTAGCGGGAGGAAAATATTTAGAGATAAAAGCATCTTTGCACTTGTTCCAAGAATCAATACTATTTTTAGGCAAAGATGAAAACCACGCTTTAGCACGATCTCTAAGCGAAAAAGGAAATAGCTTCAATTTAACGACATCATTATCGACATCCTTTTTCTTTTGCATATCACACAAATCAACGAAGCCATTCAGATGAGTAGCGGCATCTTTGCTAGGAAGGCCGGCGAATTGATCTTTCATAACAAGATTCAACAAAGCAGTATTAATTTCACAAGATTCGGTATTGGCAAGAGGAGCAATCGGAGTGCTAAGGAAATCATTATTATGGGTATTGGTGAAGTCACACAATTTGGTGGCATCTTGAGCCATCGCGACAAACAAGCAAACTAACACACGAGCAAATAAAAGGCAAAGGGAAAAAGAGTAGGAGATTGGGAAAAAGAGGGCGAATAAAACGGCAAAGGTGAAGTGGGGGAGAGGAAAACGAGAGGCAAATGGCAAATAATGTAATGCGAGAGATAGGGATTGTGATGGGTACTTGGTATGTTGACTTTTGCGTAAGCCTCCCCGGCAACGGCGCCAGAAATTCTTCTTGCTACGTCTCGAGCTTGCGTTGGATTTCCCCGAAGAGGAGAGGATGATGCAGCACAGTAGAGTAAGTATTTCCCTCAGTTTTTGAGAACCAAGGTATCAATCCAGTAGGAGACCACGCGCAAGTCCCTCATACCTGCACAAAACGATAGCTACTCGCAACCAACGCTTAGGGGTTGCCAATCCCTTCACGGTCACTTACGAGGGTGAGATCTGATAGAGATAATATTTTTGGTATTTTTGGTATAAAGATGCAAAGTAAAAAGTAAAAGCAAAAGCAAGTAAATAAAGTGATGGAGATTGATATGATGAGAATAGACCCGGGGGCCATAGGTTTCACTAGTGGCTTCTCTCAAGAGCATAAGTATTCAACTGTGGGTGAACAAATTATTGTTGAGCAATTGACAGAATTGAGCATAGTTATGAGGTTATCCAGGCAATGATCACGTATATAGGCAGCACGTCCGTGACAAGTAGACCGAAATGATTCTGCATCTACTACTATTACTCCACTCATCAACCGCTATCCAGCATGCATCTAGAGTATTAAGTTAAAAACAGAGTAACCCCTTAAGCAAGATGACATGATGTAGAGGAATAAATTCATGCAATATGATAAATACCCCATCTTGTTATCCTCGATGGCAACAATACAATACGTGCCTTGCAACCCTTTCTGTCACTGGGTAAGGTCACCGCAAGATTGAACCCAAAGCTAAGCACTTCTCCCATGGCAAAAACTACCAATCTAGTTGGCCAAACCAAACGGATAATTCGAAGAGACTTGCAAAGATAACTCAATCATACATAAAAGAGTTCAGAGAAGAATAAAATATTTTCCATAGATAAGCTGGATCATAAACCCACAATTCATCGTTCTCAACAAACACACCGCAAAAAGAAGATTACATCGAATAGATCTCCACGAGAGAGGGGGAGAACATTGTATTGAGATCCAAAACTCTCCGGTTTATATAGACACCGGAGAGGGCTAGGGTTACACAGAGTCGGTTACAATGGGAGGAGATCTTCATATCGTATCGCCAAGCTTGCCTTCCACGCCAAGGAAAGTCCCATCCGGACACGGCACGGGGTCTTCAATCTTGTATCTTCATAGTCCGGGAGTCCGGCCAAAAGTCATAGTCCAGCCATCCGGACACCCTCTAATCCAGGACTCCCTCAGTAGCCCCTGAACCATGCTTCAATGACGACGAGTCCGGCGCGCAAGTTGTCTTCGGCATTGCAAGGTGGGTTCCTCCTCCGAATACTTCATAGAAGATGTTGAACACCAGGATAGTGTACGGCTCTGCAAAACAAGTTCCACATTCCACCGTAGAGAGAATAATATTTGCACCAACCAGATCTACTGACGTATTACGCAACGTGACATCACGCCACAGCCAGGCTTTTATTCATTATACCGTTCCGCCTCAGCGCGTTTAGCGAGGCGGTTTCCTTGGCATGTCTTGTCAAAGCGGAGATCGTGTCCCCTTATTCCGGGATTCTCATCACTACGGGCGTGGGTAACCCAACCGCAGCATTAACCGCGGCGCTTAGGAGATAAGCAAGTTTTATTAGGCTGGTGGGGGCTCGTAGTTTCAGCCGCCCATATAAGGGGATAAGAATCCACCCTTTCCATTCATGCCTTCTTCCTCCTTTGCTTATTCGTCCCTACGCGCTCGAGCTCCAACGCCCAAGCCCGCACTTCCCACCTCAACCTTCTCCAATCATGTCCGGAGCGGGAGGTAGATGGATAGCTTCCTCCGTCACGGAGGGGCAAGTCAAAAAGCTGAGGAAGGCCGGATACTTGTCTGACGACATTGCGCACCAGCTTCCAGATGAGGGGCAACTCATCCCCACCCCTAGGCCCCATGAGAGGGTTGTATTTCTCCCCCATTTCCTCCACGGACTGGGTTTTCCTCTTCACCCGTTCGTCCGGGGGTTCATGTTCTACTATGGCCTAGACTTCCGCGATCTGGCCCCGAACTTCATCCTCAACATCTCGGCGTTTATCGTCGTGTGCGAGGCCTTCCTCCGCATCCAGCCTCACTTTCGCATATGGCTGAAGATCTTCAGCGTCAAGCCGAAGGTCGTGGGCGGCCGCCAAGCGGAGTGCGGAGGTGCCATGGTGGGCAAGATAGCCAACGTTACATGGCTCGAGGGCGCCTTCGTAGAGACCATCAAAGGGTGGCAATCGGGGTGGTTCTATATCACTGAGCCGTGTGACCCTGAATGGGAAGCAGCCCCCGAATTCCGATCTGGTATCCCCACACGGCTCACATCTTGGAAAGAGACGGGCCTGTCGTGGGGTAGTTCGGCGGAAGTGACCGGACTTCAAACCTGCATCAAAGACCTGATCGGCAGGAAGGTTAAACTCATCAATGTAGTCCAGGTCATGCTCTTCCGCCGGATTCTCCCGTGTCAACCACGGGCTTTCAGCTTGTGGGAGTTCGACCCAGCCCAGCATCAGACTTTGTCCCGGCTCTTCGACACAAAGCATATGGACGCCTGGAAGGTGCTATTTAAGAGCTCCGGGGTCTCTCCTCCCGTCACTGAGGATCGCGGTTTCTACGCCGAGCACCAAGCCAGCGTGGTGAGCTTAATTTTCCCTTTACGGGGTATTTGTTTTTCATAGATTTGACTCTATGCGGGACCTAAACCCCCATCTCTTTAACAGGACTGGCAGAAAAAGGCCGGACAAATCAACTGTCCGGCTCCCTTGCCCGAAGACCCGGCAGACGCTCGCTTGACGAAGCTGCTGGTTCTGGCACCTCATGTGGTGCTGGAGAAGAAGGCCAAGAAGAAGTCCACGGGGACTCGAAAGAGTTCCCGGCCCCTGGTGGTGTCGGATTCATCGCCCGACAACCCCGAAGCACCCTCCGCCTCTGAGGACGAGGAGGAGGAAGACGAAGAAGCCTCTCCCCCTCCAACAGGGGAAGGGAAGAAAAGGAAAGCCGCCCCAACTGGGGAGGCCGGAGGGTCCAAGAAGGGGAGAACCCTCCTTCCGGACTACACCTCCAACACCGAAGACGGCGGGGAGGAATGGCCATCCAGGGTCAAGCCCCTGGCAAAATCGTAAGCATTCGGTCATCCGAATAACTTATGATGCCCCTCCATTATTTGGCATTTCCTGACGCCGTATTTGATCATGCAGTGCGCCCAAGGCTCAGCTCGATGATTCGACGAGAGGCTCCTTGGATTCGTCGGATGTGAATAGCGCTTCACTTCCGACGGCCTCCTCCCCTCTTCCTACGAACGACGCCGAGGTGGAGTCCCAAAAGGGACTAAACTAGGAGGAGGTGGTCCTGGAGGCGCCGCAAGGCGACCTCCCGGACTCCAGGCCCAAAGGGGGTAAAGCCCCGGAGGGATCCAAGTCTGGCCCCGGGCCGGACACTGCTCCGGAACCATCAATGGTTCCAGAGTCCGACAGGTGGCGCCTTCATAAGAAGGGCAGGCCTATGACACCGGCGACCTCCGTCCATCCGGAGGCGCCGGACAATTTGCTGGAGGTGCTTAACGGCGCCTCCATCAACGAGGAACACCGCGCTGTTATGAGTGCGGTGATTCAGAAGGTTCAGTCCGCCAAGAGCGGGCTGACAGAAGCCTGTACAAGCCTGTTAACAGGCTTTGAGGTATGTGTTCAAAAACATATAAAAATGTTACCGCATGGACAGTAGCCGCTGATGCTCAGTTCGGTGTTCGGAAAGAAAAGCCGAGTTGAGGATCTAAAAAGATATACGCACGAGTCTAATAAAAATATGTCAATATGGGAATGCAGGTTGCGCTGCTGACCTCTGCCGCACTGACTGCGAAGGTCAATGCATTGAAGGAAAGCCTCGAGCGGTCCGAGAGCAAGCTCGACCGTGCCAAGAAGCAGCTCGGGGATAAAGAGGGTACGTAGTACCGCATGTAAATGTATATAGAAATACTTGGTTGCAAATAATGACAGGACCAACGTAAATGTTGCAGGGGCCACGACCGAGGTGGCGACCCTGAAGGAGGCGGTGTCCAAGGCCAAGAACAGTGCGGCCTTGGAGCGCACCGAGCGAGAGAAGCAGGAGGCGCGGGTGGCGGAGGTGCGGCAAGAGCTCCAGGCTCTCATGGAAAAAAACCAGAGTTTGGAGCGTGACTCGAAGACTCGAGAGTCCGAGCTCGCCTTGGATCTTGAGAGTGCCAAAAACGCTAAGGCCGAAGCCCAGAAGGCCCTCCAGGAGATTGAGGCGATAAAGAAAATAGCGGCGGGTAAGGCATTCTTTATGCAAAGCAAGCATGTAAAAGTAAATTATCTATTACTTACCCGAATCCGGAGCTCTCCAGGAGCGTTCGCCGATCTGCCCCGTAGTGTGTCTGATGCTGCCGCGTTCTACCGCGCCGAGGAGGGGAGCTCGACGGAAAAGGTGTTCTGGTCTCAATATGCTAAGGCCGGACATCCGGTGCCCCTGAGCGACCAGCTGAAGCAGCTGGTCAAGCTCCACAAGGTGGCCGAACAGGCCATGAAGGGCCTCATAGTTCGACTATGGCCTAGGGAAGCCATGCCTGGGAGCTACTTCGGTCTGGTGCGGCGGCTGGTGGACGCTTGTCCGTGGATTGAGGTCATAAAGCGCTCCATCTGCATTGAAGGTGCCCGTCGGGCCCTTGCCCGTGCTAAAGTGCACTGGGGCAAGCTGGACGCGGAGAAGCTTTTGACGGACGCGCCACCGCCGGGCAAGGAGTATCGCATGCCCGAGATGTATTATAAGGCCGTCCTGAAGGGTGCCCGCCGTATAGCGGATGAGTGCTCCAAAGATGTAATTTTTGAGTAGACTCGCATTTGTTATCCTGTATGCTGAAAACTTTGTTCATGTGCGTTAAGCAACTCTTGTTAATTTAAAAATATTACCTTTTGTGCGGCCGTTTATCAAATCTGAGAGATGCAAGTCGTCGGCTTCGACCCCCATGCCACGAGTGCTGGGGTGTTCGGGATAAACCTGAGCACTCTTGTTCCCATTCTTGGGTCCATCTACGGAGGCGCTCAGCACAACGAACCAGGCCGTCGGACTTATAATGCTTTATCACTCTCACTTAGCCATAGAATTCTATAATTTTAAATTTCGGCGAAGCCCCTAGTATTCGGCAGACCGAGTTCGGGGCGCTATCCACGCCTAGGCCGGATAAGTACGGTTCCTCGCTCTAAGCGGCATAAGTCTTTAAGGACTAGAAAAACCTCGCAAACAGCGACCGGTCTCTCGCACTATCATGACAGTTAGTTTTAGCTTTCTCTACTAAGGTGTTAACCCAGCTCAACTGGGGCACAATAGCAGTAGTTCTCCCAACGCTACCTTAGCCAACATTGCGGAATGTAAGGTACCAAAACATGGGAGCCGGGCAAACCCAACTATTGACCAAAGACATGATTCGGAGCCGATGCATATAGTGCTATAAGTTCGGGGTGCCGCACTCATGAGAGTGTTCGGTCTTCTCACACCATGTTATGGGGTGTTTAAGCCCCTGGTGTATTGGCCGTACCAAAGTGTATGGTTGCAGAATGTCATGACTAAACATATTTGTGTATATAGAAAATAGGTGAGTACAATAACAGATAAGAGCTATGTATTGTTTATTAAAAAAGGGCTGCTGCGAAAGCAGAACGATACAAGTAGTGCGATAAGCAAGAGATAGGATTATTTGACATGTTCCCCTCTAGGGGCAAGCTATGGGATTTTAAGTAAAACAGGTATTAAGCTCGTTATAGAGACCACCTGGACATTTGACGCGGCTTGTTCTCTCCCTGGCTGTTGCATCGTGTGTTCGGCGAGTGTATCGTCGGACAGGCCTTCCGAATAGTTGGGTCCTGAAAGTGTGTAAAAAGGAAACGGTGGAATAGGGAGCACCTTAGTGCGGTTGAGCCGCATTCTGGGCGTGCCGTAGTTGTGCCCCTCCCCTTATGCCCGTGGTATCTCTAAGGCGTAATTATGTACGCGTGGTACCGATATCACCATTTGGCGAGGGCTGGGGTTGGGGCCGCACTGCTATGCTTGCTCGGAACGTGCCAGCCGGATTTGTTGTAGGTTACTTCAGGCTCGCTTGACATTGTCCGGACGTTTGACACCTGGATTGGAGAATTGCCTTGAGAGGCTACTCTGTACTTCCGCCGCCAGGGCCGCCGTGTGCTCCTCCATTCGGAGAGAGCATTCGGTGTTTCCATTTACCGTGATGACTCCGCGAGGTCCTGGCATCTTGAGCTTGAGATATGTGTAGTGCGGCATCGCGTTGAATTTTGCAAATGCGGTTCGTCCGAGCAGGGTGTGATAGCCACTGTGGAATGGGACTATGTCGAACATTAACTCTTCGCTTTGGAAATTATCCGGGGATCCGAAGACCACTTCGAGTGTAACCGAGCCTGTACAGCTGGCTTCTACACCTGGTATGACGCCTTTGAAGGTTGTCTTTGTGGGTTTAATCCTTGAGGGATCGATGCCCATTTTTTGCACTGTATCCTGATAAAGCAGGTTCAGGCTGCTGCCGCCGTCCATTAGGACTCTGGTGAGGTGAAATCCATCGATAATTGGGTCTAGGACCAATGCAGCGAATCCGCCATGACGGATGCTAGTGGGGTGGTCCCTTCGATCAAAAGTGATCGGGCAGGAGGACCACGGGTTGAACTTTGGGGCGACTGGCTCCAACGCATAGACGTCCTTGAGAGCATGCTTCCGCTCCCTTTTGGGGATGTGGGTTGCGTATATCATGTTCACCGTCCGAACTTGCGGGGGGAATCCCTTCTGTCCTCTGTTGTTCGGCGGCCGGGGCTCCTCCTCGTCATCGCTATGCAGCCCCTTGTCTCTGGTTTCGGCACTTAACTTGCCTGCCTGCTTGAACACCCAACAATCCCTGTTGGTGTGGTTGGCTGGCTGTTCGGGGGTGCCGTGTATCTGGCACGAGCGATCGAGTATCCGGTCTAAGCTGGATGGGCCCGGAGGGTTTCTTTTGAATGGCTTCTTCCGTTGACCGGGTTTAGAGCCTCTGAATCCGGTATTGACTGTCGTATCTTCAGTATTGTCGCCGTTAATGCGACGCTTATGCTTGTTGCGACGTGACCTGCCGTTGTTGTCCTTGGTATCCGAATTGCCAGGGCTCTTGGTTATGTTATTGCTATGAGCTAGCCAGCTGTCTTCTCCCGCACAAAAGCGGGTCATGAGTGTCGTGAGGGCTGCCATAGATTTCGGCTTTTCCTGTCCTAGGTGCCGGGCAAGCCATTCGTCTCGGATGTTGTGCCTGAAGGCTGCGAGGGCCTCGGCGTCCGGACAGTCGACTATTTGATTTTTCTTAGTTAGGAACCGTGTCCAGAATTGTCTGGCCGATTCCTCTGGCTACTGGATTATGTGGCTTAGGTCATCGGCGTCTGGTGGTCGCACATAAGTGCCCTGGAAGTTGTCAAGGAATGCGGATTCCAGGTCCTCCCAACAACTAATTGACTCTGCTGGCAGGCTGTTAAGCCAATGTCAAGCTGGTCCTTTAAGCTTGAGCGGGAGGTATTTGATGGTGTCTAGCTCATCACCACGGGCCATGTGGATATGAAGGAGATAATCCTCGATCCATACCGCAGGATCTGTTGTGCCATCGTATGATTCGATGTTTACGGGTTTAAAGCCCTCGAGGATTTGATGATCCATCACTTCGTCTGTGAAGCATAGTGTGTGTGCGGCGCCCCTGTACTGGGCTATATCACGACGCAGCTCGGATGAGCTTGGTCTGTTGTATTCGGCCTGGCCGTACTTATCATGTCCGGCGTGACGACTAGCGTCATGTGAACCGGGGCGCCCATGTGATCCGTAGATCGATCTTGTTTGCCTTGCCTTATTCTCTAATATGTCTCGCAGGTCTGTTGCGTCTCCCCGTACTCTGGTATGTTTTGAGCGGTGTCGGGGTGCGGCTTGGGTCGAGGGCCTGAAGGCCTCTCTATCGCGGCCACGGGGTGGCCGATCGGGCGCATCGTACGCTGGTGATGTAGGTTTAGTTGCTTCCTCCTCAAGTTGGGGTAGCAGCCTGCGCTTTGGGTAGCTCTTGGAGGGGCGTTCGAGTTTATACTCTTTGGCCGCCAGGACTTCGGTCCATCTGTCGGCTAGCAAGTCTTGGTCAGCTCTAAGCTGCTGCTGTTTTTTCTTGAGGCTGCTTGCCGTGGCCATAAGCATGCGTTTTAAATGCTCTTGTTCAACGGGATCCTCTGGCACGACGAATTCATCGTCGTCGAGGCTTGCCTCGTCTTCGGAGGGAGGCATATAGTTGTCGTCCTCAACCTCTCTGTCGGCCGCTCTCTCATGAGGGCTGGCTCCTTCGTCCTCCTGCACTGAATCCTGCTGGAGGGGGTTGTCTTGGGCACTGTCCGGCGTGTTGTTATCTTTGGTGCCGGAATCGCCGTTTTTGCTTTGGCGGGACTTAGAGCGGCGCCGCTGACGTCGGCGCTTGGGTTGCTTCTTGGAGGGGTCATCCTCCATTTTTTTCCTCTCCATCCCCTACTTTGGGGGTGTCCACCATGTATATGTCATATGATGAGGTGGCTTTCCAGTTCCCTATAGGTGCTAGTTCTTGGTCGTATCCTTCATCGGTGTCCATACCGTCGATGTCTTCGGAGTCGAAGTCGAGCATGTTGGTTAAATCATTGACAGTGGCTACAAAGTGGGTGGTGGGTGGGCCTCGAATTTCTTCATCATCCATATCCCAACCCCGCTGACCGTAGTTCGGCCAGGGCTCTCCTGACAAAGAGAGAGACTTTAGTGAATTCAGGATATCGCCAAAGGGCGAGTGCTGAAAGATGTCCGTGGCGGTAAACTCCATGATTGGAGCCCAATCGGGTTTCATCGGAAGAGGTGCGGGATATACGGAGTCCGGAACAAAGTCCGGCACCTTAGAGTCACAGGCCCTGCAAAGGACTAGGCTGGTATTCGGCTCTATCGCCGTAGAGATTGCGGCTCCCGGGGTGGCGTCCAACCGTCCATCCCCGACTAGCGCAGTAAGCTCCGAGCTAATGATCGGAGCGGACACCTGAGCGATGCTCTGGGCATTGTCCGGCGGCAGAGCTAAATCATGCCCATCGTGACAGTGCGGCGTGCTTGGCCATGGCTCGAATTCGTCGAAGATCAAGTCCCCGCGGATGTCGGCCGTGTAATTTAAGCTTCCAAACCTGACCTGATGGCCAGGGGCGTAGCTTTCGATCTGCTCCAGATGGCCAAACGAGTTGGCCCGCAGTGCGAAGCCGCCGAATACGAAGATCTGTCCGGGGAGACAGGTCTCACCCTGGACCGCGTCGTGATTGACGATCGAAGAAGCCATCGGGCCTAAAGGCGACGACACAGAGAAACTCTCAATGAAAGCACCAATGTTGGTGTCAAAACCGGCGGATCTCGGGTAGGGGGTCCCGAACTGTGCGTCTAGGCGGATGGTAACAGGAGACAAGGGACACGATGTTTTTACCCAGGTTCGGGCCCTCTCGATGGAGGTAAAACCCTACTCCTGCTTGATTAATATTGATGATATGGGTAGTACAAGAGTGGATCTACCACGAGATCAGAGAGGCTAAACCCTAGAAGCTAGCCTATGGTATGATTGTTGTTCATCCTACGGACTAAAACTCTCCGGTTTATATAGACACCGGAGAGGGCTAGGGTTACACAGAGTCGGTTACAATGGGAGGAGATCTTCATATCGTATCACCAAGCTTGCCTTCCACGCCAAGGAAAGTCCCATCTGGACACGGGACGGGGTATTCAATCTTGTATCTTCATAGTTCGGGAGTCCGACCAAAGGTCATAGTCCGGCCATCCGGACACCCCCTAATCCAGGACTCCCTCAACTGCCCTCAGGGCAATGTAGCCTTGCCCCCTCTGCCTCCACCGCCGAGAAGGAACGAAGATCACCACCAGGACGAGGGGGATGGGGGCTTCCAGGAGCCGAGGGCCATCGCCTGCATCTTGGGCGGCTCACAAGCCCCAGCTTCCCATCGTGTCTTCAAACAGTTCGCGCGTGAGGTCAATGCGGCGCTCCCCAAGCTTGAAGCAACTCGCCCTCTCAAGTGGTCCAAGTGCGTCATCACCTTCGACTCCACAAACCGGCTCAAGTGCACGGCCACGGCAGGCGCGCTCCCCATGCTCTGCTCCCCGGTCATCAGCAACGTGACCGTTACCAAGACCCTCATCGATGGCGGAGCAGGGCTCAATGTTCTTTCTGTCCAGATGTTTGACAGGCTCCAGGTGCCATACCACCAGCTTCACCTCACCAAGCCATTCTCAGGAGTGACCGACGGGTCAACACACCCGATCTGGCAAGTTCGTCTCCCTGTCACCTTCGGCGAGCACAACAACTATTGCACCGAGCTCATCGACTTCGACGTCGCCGACATCCGCCTGCCTACAACGCCATCCTTGGGTACCCAGCACTGGCCAAGTTCATGGCGGCCACCCACCACGGCTATAACCTCCTCAAGATGCCAGGAAGCGGTGGCATCATCACGGTCGCCTGCCAAGAGAAGGATGCGGTGTGCTCCCTCGAGCGCGCCTTCCAGGCTGTAGCAGTTGAGAACCCAGAAGACGAGGATGGAGCCCTCCCTCCTGAGGTCGCCCCCAAGACAAAGAAGCTACATCTGGGCCAGGGGTCTCGTGAGGGAGCAGCACTCGAGGATGCAGCGCTGAGTCTCGCATCCCCGAACGCGGCACCCTCACCCAGCGCATAGGAAGGCGTGCCCGGTGCCCCTCTCAGGCTGGGCTCGGGGGCTCTCCTTTGTAGGGCCTCAGACCTAGCCAATGTCGCGAGGGTGGCACTCGGGCACTATGTGGAAGCGTTATTGAGAGCGCGCTTTCTAGGAGAAGGCAGCAGGCATGAAGCGCCAGTCGTTCAAGAGTTCATCGGCAAGGCAATCAAAGAGATCCAGGAAGGAAGGGTTCTGCAAGGCGATCGTCGCCTGCCGCGTGGCGCGGCTCACTGTCCTGGCGAGGGAAAGGAGTTCCACGTCTGCATCGACATCCCTGGGCTCAGCAGGGCTGCGTCTCAGCAGCTCATGTGGCCGTCTCATGTCGGTCGATGCGAGGGACCGCCTCACAGCTACGTTCGCATGCTGTTTGGCCTGGCGAACGCGGCTGAAGTGTTCCAGCGCTGCACAAGGGACGCTCAGGAGGCCTGCGAGGCCAGGCACCAGGTGCTCCTGGCGGAGATGGATGAGCATCCTCAGGAGCCTTCCAGCCCCTCCGAGTCTCCCGAGGCTCAGCACCAGAGCGGCTCATGAGGATCGACTTTAGCGGCACGCATTTTTTGGCTACTTCAACAATTCTTCAGCAACGGTACCAGGTGACATCTCTCTAGTTCGTTCAGTTTGGGGGCGCCCTTCAGGCTGCATCATCCCCAGGCCGTATGAGGCCTAGCCTTACGACATGTGTTGCTTTGCGTTCATCAAGATTAACTAATCATTTTCGTGAGCTTGCCTCTGGTTGTCACCCCACAACCGCCATATGCGATGACTAACACCATTCCCGTGTTGCCTCACGACACTCGCATCGACACGGGGCTGGTGCTCGGGTCCGTCTCTGCCACACCGATAAACCCGGGGATCGAGCTCTGGTTCGTGGCCCGCCTCGCACACACCACCTCAAAATGTCCCCGGTTCCCCTGTCACACGCCCTGGGGGCTCCCGACTTTCTTGGTCATCCAACTTGCAGGTCACCTGGCACGGGCCACGAGTCGCCCTGAACAACCACCATCTGGCCTTGCTAGTCGCTTGCGCGTTAAAGGGAGGGGCCTCCCGAGCGTCGCGCCTCGGGAGCTCCTACTGGCTCTCCAGCCCTCACCCACTGGCCTTGACCACGACATTGTGACCTGGCATACCAGCGGCGGCTGAGCTTGCTCGAGGGCCGGGACCCGAGGACGTAGAGCGCCATGGTGAGCAAGACAGAAGGGTGGCCACCGCAAGACACACCCAGCGGCACTACGGGCACAAGAGCGGGCGTCGTCTCCCTATTGGATTCAGGGATCCCAAAAAGATAAGCCTCGGCTCGCTATAGCATCTGCTTCTCTCCTCGCATGCCCCGCCTCGCAGTTCCACTTGGGCAGTTCAGCTCCCTTTTTCGATTTACTATGCAACTACTTGCACGCCAAGGGGGACCTCGTGAGCATAGCGTCTCACGAGCTCTTACCGAACCTTGGGCCGCTCACCTCCTAGCCTTGACCACGGCATCGCGACCTGGCATACTAGCAACGGCTGAAGCCTGCATGGGGATTAGGCCCTGTTGGCGTAGAGCGCCAAGCTGTCTAGGGAAGAGAAAAGGGAGGAACCTAGCCGAACTGGAATACGCGTATCCATTAAGAGACCAAAAGAAACAGCGTTACTGTTAAGCGCATTCAAATCCTTACAAACCCCCGGGGGCTAGTTTTCATCTCGCGCAAGAGAAACGCCTATAGGGCCCTACGGTGCCGCCAACGACGCCGGGAGGCAGGCGAAGCAGCGTTGCAGCCTTGGTGGGAGCTTGGCGGCACGTAGCTGTCATCGCTCGACTCCGAAGAATCGCTGGGCTCAGGAGAGTCATTGGATTCCCAGGAATCGTCGTTGCTGCTGGACGAGGCGCCGAAGAGGATGGCAGCAGGGCCAGCACCTGCTGTAGCATCTCCCGAGCCACCCCCTCCGAGGCAGCACTCTAGCCGTTCGCCCTCCTTGTTGAAGACCTTGAAGAACAAGGTGGACGTGTCGTCGTACTCGAAGTGGATTACCAGGGTTCCCCTCGCGCAGCAAGCCCGGGCAACCTCAGCCCATCCTCATGTCATGAAGACATCTCCCGATGGCACCACCTCAACCTTAGCTCCGGTAGCTGGGCTGCTGCACCCTGCGTGTTGCAGCCACAACTCCACCGGTCCCCTCAGAGGCAGCTCGCTGGCGAGGAACCGCGGGAGTCAGATCCAAGTTCCAGGAGGCATCGCCGCCCATACCACGAACTCGCGCGAACTATTCTTAGCATGGGTCCGTGGTGCGGCCGGCAGGGCAATGGCGGCCCTGCCATCCACGCGAGGCGCCACCCCACGGCGCATTCCTTCGCCTTGAGCCCGGGTGTACACGGGGAGGGGGAAGACAGGCGGAGGCCTCGACTGCCAAGGCCTGGTTACCTCTCGCCATGCGCCGGCGTCCTGAGAAAGGTGAAATCATTTCTTTGGCGGAAGGGGATCGGGCCCTTCCCTGGGGGTTTGCCCCTTCTCGGCCGCAGAATTCCTTCTGATCGGCGCCATGGGAGCAAGATGGAGAGAAGAAAAGCAGGCGAGAGCAAGAAGAAGGAAAGATGAGCAGGGGTTCCACCCGCTCGCATATTTATAGCCAGCAGAAGGTAAATCATCGGCCTCCCACGGTTTCCAGTAATGATAACCCTCTCTGCATGCAGCATGTAGTTGTCAAGTCAAGCAGTTGTCGAGGCAGCATGGGGCAGCGGAGTCGCCCACATCCCATCAATCTCCACGTGTCATCAAGGCCGCAGGCGGTTAGGGCCCATGGCACTCCGCACTTGCCCTTTGGCTTCTACTAGAAGCCAAGTCCGGGTGCGCCTTGGGCCCGGGGGCTACTGTCAATGTCCTGGACTTGGGGGTATCTAGTCCTGCCTGCATGCGGCCCACCACGTGGCTCCATCAACGGCCTGGTACGGCCCAGCTTCACCACCAACACCGCAAAACCCTCACGAGGGGCCAAGCCTCGCAAGGCGGACGATGCCAAGACCCCCGAAGGAGTCGGCCTCCTGAGGGGCGGAGAGTTCTATGCAGCTACCTCATGAGGCTCAGCTGACGTGAGCCATGACGACCAAGGCCAGGCGGGCGCCAGGCGGGCGCAGAGTGCAGGTTTCCTCTTCAGTGCAAGGGAAGCAAGCTGCTGGCTCAGGGTCCCGAGGAATCAGCCAAAGGTTTCCATTCTGGTGCAACAAGACCAAGACCGCCATGACGGAAGGACGGAGGTCATCACTGAGCCCACTGCAGCGTCACGACCAGAGGCTTTTCGCACGCGAAGACTACTTTTGTCAAGATAGACTTTACTACTTGTCCCCTTTCAAATCCTGCCGTTGTGGAATCCCTTCCCGCTCATATTTGGGAAGAGGACCAAGGCCACTACATATAGGGTTAGCCACCACCATAGAGGGGATTCGAACGAAGAGGGATCGATTCTAACTTGAGCACACACCAGCTCAAGAACACCTCACCTCCTGAGGCTTGTTCATCCTCTATACTTGTTCATCCATAGCCCCTCGAGGCAATCCACCACACCACACTGGAGTAGGGTATTACACCACAATGGTGGCCTGAACCAGTATAAATCTCTGTGTCTTTATGTCTCTTTGAGCTCGACGTGTTAGGCCAAGGTAGATCACGAGTAGGTAGGCTGGGCAAGTTGAGATCTCCGCACGCACCCCAGAGTTTGAACCTTTCACGGGTTGCCGGATCCCGAAATCTGACAAGTCCACTCTGCAAGGAAATCTGCTATTGCCGGGACTTGATGGCCTTCTTTGCCTCAAACTTGATATCTAATGGAAGGATTTCAATCGCCCATTTTGCCACTTGACCAGTTGCATCTCTATTGTTCAGGATTTTTGATAGTGGAGCACACTGACTACTGAAACCGAGTGGTCTGAGAAGTAGTGTGCTACTTTCTTCATGGTCAGATAAATTCCATAAACAAGCTTCTGATAGTGTGGGTATCTCTGTTTGGACGGAGTTAAGACTTCAGAAATATAATATACTGGGCGTTGAACTTTGAAGGCCTTGCCTTATTCTTCCCGCTCGACCGTGAGCACTGTACTGACAACCTGTCCAGTGGCTGCAACATAAAGTAGTAAAGGCTCCTTAATGATTGGAGTAGCAAGCACCGGCTGGGTGGAAAGCAGGGCTTTGAGCTCTTCAAATGCTGCTTCAGCTTCGTCATTCCACTTGAACTTGTTAGACTTCTTCATTAGTCGATAAAGAGGCAGTGCCTTTTCATCGAGGTGTGAGATGAATCGACTCAATGCAGCCAAACAACTAGTAAGCTTCTGAACATCGTGCACACGCACAGGGTGCTTCATTCGAAGGATTGTGCCAATCTTCTCTGGATTTGCGTTGATCCCCCATTCGGAAATGAGAAAACCGAGTAACTTTCCTCCTCAGACTCCGAATGTGCACTCTGATGGATTGAGCTTGATATCATATGTTCTTAAGTTGGCAAAGGTGAGCAGGTCGGAACCTTTGCGTGACTTAACCACTATGTCATCCATGTATGCTTCCACATTCTGACTGATTTGAGTGAGCAGGCACTTCTGAATCATGCGCATGAACATGGCACCAGCATTCTTGAGGCCACAGGGCATAGTGACATAACAAAAACATCCGAATGGAGTGATGAAAGCTGTTTTTATCTCATCAGGTCCATACAGACAGATCTGATGGTACCTGGAATACGCATCCAAAAAGGACAAGCACTCACATCCCGCTGTTGAGTCGACTATCTGGTCAATGCGGGGCAGAGAGAAATGATCTTTCAGGCAGGCCCGATTGATATGCTTGAAATCAAAATACACATTCTAAGTGACTTATCTTTCTTGGGGACCATGACGATGTTGGCAAGCCAGAAGCCGAGCCACCTCTTCGCCAATCGCCTTCCTCTTCTCCGTGGCGGACCAACAGAGATGCTCTTTAACGGGTTTTGCTTTTGGGTCGACTCACAAACGGTGCTCAGCCAGTCCCCTGGGTACGCCTGGCATGTATGATGGTTTCCATGTGAACATGTCCCAGTTCTCATGGAGGAACTGGATGAGCGCTTCTTCCTATTTGCTGTCGAGTGTTGTTGAAATATGGGTTGGAGCAGCATTGGGGTCGGTCAGGTGAATGTGAACTGGCTTTGTTTCACCGGCCGACTGAAATGCAGACTCAGAGGTAGGCTTCTTGGCACACAACAAATCACTCGGATCTGCACTCTTCTGGTACTCTTGAAACTCCACTGCTGCCATATGTTCATCAGCAATCTTACAGCCTTTCTGGAGGCAATCTTTTCCTCTTTGTCGATTCCCAGTGACCATAATCATGCCTTTGGGGCCAGGCATCTTTAACTTGAGGAACACATAACATGGTCGAGCCATGAAACGGGCATATGCAGGCCGGCCCAAAATGGCATGGTACACACTTTCGAAATCCACTACCTCAAAGGTTAACTTCTCCTTGCGATAATTCTTCTCATCACTGAAAACCATGTCAAGAGTGATCTGACCGAGTGAATCGTCTTTCTTTCCTGGGATGACTCCGTGGAATCGCATGTTGCTCTCACTGAGCTTGGACATCGGGATGCCCATCCCTTCGAGGGCCTCGGCATACAGCATATTCAGACCACTGCCACCATCCATCAGAACCTTGGTCAGTCGAGTGTCCCCAACGATTGGGTAGACCACCAACACTTGCCACCCAGGGGTGGCCACGTGCGCTGGGTGGTCGGACTGGTCGAATGTTATGGGGGTCTTTGACCACTTCAAATATGTCTTCATTGCCGAAGCAATCATGTTCACTTCCCTGTTGATCACTATCAATCGATCTTTGCTCTCGACGTCAGCAAAAATCATTAAAGTGGCATTGACATTGGGATAACCATCATCCTCGTATTTGTCTTCTTCCTTATCAGACTCTTTTTCCTTCTCACCAGGCTGACCTTTCTCCCGAAAACAATAAATCAGGAGTCGACACTGTCGAGTGGTATGCTTGGGGAGAATCAGATTCCCCTCTTCATCCTTCTTGGTGTGGTATATGACACGGCAAATCAAGTACATCATTTCCATCTTGATCCTTCACTTTTTTAGGGTTCCAGGGCCCCTTGGGCTTCCCTTTGAACTTTCCTTGATTCAAAACTGCTGCTTCGGTAGGACCCGCAGCTTCAGCTTTTCGCTTATGCTTCCGACTGGAATTCCCACCTCTGGTGTCTTGGGCGACTGACTTGTGCTTGCCGCTCTGGAGCCAGTCTTCTTCTTCGCCGTTAGCATATTTTGTGGCAATCTCCATCATCCGAGCCAGAGACATGTCTTCGGTCCAACCGAACTTCAGATTGAGCTCTCTGTAGCAAACGCCTTTTTAAAGGCACAAATTGCTTGATGATCCGATACATTTTCCATCGTGTGGTGAAGAGTGATCCATCTCTGGATATAATATCTCAATGTCTCATTCTGTTTCTGCACGCAATGTTGCAATTCAGGCAAACCAGCCGGTCTCTTGCAGGTGCCCTCGAACGTGTTGGTAAACACTCGGGCCAACTCATCCCAGCTGAGAATGCTTCCAGGGGCTAACTGATTCAGCCAAGCCCTGGCGGAACCTTCAAGCATCAAAGGGAGGTGCTTCATGGCCACCTCATCACTGTCGCCTCCAATATGCACGGCCACTCGGTAGTCTTCCAACCAAGTGTCAGGCTTCGACTCTTCTGTGAACTTACTGACACCAGTCGCCAATCTGAAGCTGTGAGGGATCTCAGCGGCTCGGATGGCTCTTCCGAAATACTCAGGCCAGAAACGTGGACCTTGCTTCCATCGGGCCTATCTCTATCCACCCCTTCTCTGTATGCTCTGTTCCGGTCAACCAGACCTTGTACAAGGACTGACCTTGCATCGAACCCAAGCTCTCTCGGGTCGACTGGAACTCTGCAGTCATCACCATACGGGCGCCTGTCATCATACCGCTGGGGTGCATACGACCCATCCCTCGGAAGGGGCGAAGGCACTCGACGGTGGTTGTTGCGGGCGTACTCAAGATCATAATATCCATGAGCTCTTCCCGGGTGCCTGTCTCAACGGTGATCACGATCTTCACGCTGAAAAGGTAACCCACGACTGTGTGCCGACTGAACTGTATCTGCCCTTACTGACCTGCTGTCGATCCTGTTCTGCGACTAGGAAACGGTGGAGTTCAGCTCTCCTGCTGCTTGGAGCAGCGCTCAGATCTGCTCCAAGCCCCTCCCAGCTTCTGAACAGGACGACTGTATAGACTCTGCTATACGCGTAGTAGCCGCAAGATTCTGGATTAGTGTGCGGAATACCTGAGGTTCAGGAGGAAACAATTGTCATGGGCGTCGACTGGATTCAGGGATCAGTCGATGGGCATGTTGGTCGAGAGAATGTTGGAGATTCTCCAAATGGGTGCACTCAGCCAACGTGGCCAGTCGCATCGCCTCCAAGGCCCAAGCCTCGGCGGTCTCCCCTATGATGGGGGTCTGGAGGGCCTCCATGTTGCGGCGGTGCAGCTCCTCCCTCTGCTGTGAATTTAGAAGTTGGGGCTCGTACTCCTCATGGTCGAATGACGTGCCATCGCCATCGCCATTGCCGCCGCTGCAGCGGAACTCAGGCGAGCTGCAACAGGAGTCGACCATGAGAACTTCCGCCGCGGGGTCACAACTCCCGCTTTCGGAAAACGTCCCTGCAGAACCAGTCGACAGGTCGACTGGACCGCAGTGAAATTCATTGGGCTCGATTGCCACAACTTGGGGGGTGGCCGTCTGGCGAGCCACCGCGTGCTTCACCCACCGTTGGAGCCACGACCAACCGGATCGCTTGCGGCGGTGTCCAGCGGAGTGAGTAGGCGACGTGAAAGCTGACCGATACGTAGTCGAGGCTGTCGTAAGAGGACACCGCAAGCACTCGCGCAGAAGTGCGATGATCCGTGGATCGGGAGAACCTCGACGTCGAGGGGGGCCTCCTGGAGCCAGGCGGAGTCCTCAACGATGAAAGTGAGCGCACCGAGTCGGGACTTGAGGCCCATGACCAAACCACCGCCAGAAACCATGTTGATGAAGATCGAAGAAAACGCAACCTCGTCGGAAGTTTCTAAGATGCTTTGCCCCACGGTGGGCACCAACTATTGTAGTACTAAGTCTAACAGTAAGAATAGAGGGTACGTATGAGGAGGCGAGTCCCTAGCTACGGCGAGATTGTACACACGAGTTTACGAGTTCAGGCCCCTCTCTGAAAGTGCGTTATATCGACTAGAGGGGGGTGAATAGGCGATTTTTATGAATTCTTCACTGAGGAATTTGCCGGTGAGGAAATTCCTTAGCGAAGAACTACTTGCAGCGGAATAAGTACTCAGAAGTAAGCATAACAGGATACAGACATAGTCATCATGATGAAATGAAGACAAGCACAGAGTACAGAAAGCGTAATCACAGGATAACACAAGATGAAGACAAACAGACTGAAGAAATTGAGCTGAGGAAATTGAGAAAGTCTTCAGTCAAAGTCTTCAAACACAGATATGAACAATCACTCAACACAGTAATGAGGAAATGAAAGAGTTGAGGAAATAGAACCAGTAAGGTTGGTGAAGACAATGATTTGGTAGACCAGTTCCAACTGTTGTCTCAGTTGTACGTCTGGTTGGAGCGGCTGAGTATTTAAACTCGAGGACACACAGTCCCGGACACCCAGTCGCTGAGCACGCAGCTCAGGACACCAAGTCCTCACCGTATTCTCCTTGAACTAAGGTCACACAGACCTCGTCCAATCACTCGTAAGTCTTCAGGCGACTTCCAAACCTTCACAGACTCGGTCACTCAGCGATCCACAATTCCTCTTGGATGCTCTAGACCATGACGTCTAACGTCTAGAAGAAGCACAGTCTTCAAAGGTAACAAGCATCGGATCCATGCAGGATCAATCTCTTCAGTGATGCTCAATCACTTTGGGTTTGGAGGTGTTTGGGTTTGGGTTTTTCCTCACTTGATGATTTTCGCTCAAAGTCCTCGGAGGATGGGTTGCTCTCAAATGACAGGTGTCAGTTCCTCTCGGAGCAGCCAACAAGCTAGTGGTTGTAGGGGGCGGCTATTTATAGCCTAGGGAGCAGCCCGACATGATAAGACATAAATGCCCTTGTCTGATATGACCATTAGGTGGATAAGATATTTTGGGACAGCTGGCGCGCAGCACAGCAACGG
The DNA here is from genome assembly GCF_002162155.2 of Triticum dicoccoides. Taxonomy (NCBI): domain Eukaryota; kingdom Viridiplantae; phylum Streptophyta; class Magnoliopsida; order Poales; family Poaceae; genus Triticum; species Triticum dicoccoides. Next base: position 656,845,242 of record NC_041389.1, on the reverse strand, counting down.
TCGGAAATTTGACTCTCAAATTCCTAAGGACTATCATGTTCCTCACTGTGTAGGCAATCCACACTGGCGAATTCCTAACTCCTCAGTCAGAACAAATTCCTGAGCGACCAGAAGAACTTCGTCTCTGTCACTGAAGAAATTGACTAAACTGTATGAGATTTCCAAAGGCTTCACTCGAAGGGATTGGTAGGTGTAGGATTTTGAGTTGAGCATCACTTGGAAATTTTTCCTTAGTATTTCCTCGAGCCCCTTTAACAGTACGGTGTTTCCTATGACTCAAGAAAGAGAAAAACAAAACTATGAAAACGAAAGTCTTCAAGCTTCATATTCCTCGCATGAATATTAAGTCTTCACGGATACACCAATTTCTTCACTTTCAAAGTCTTCATGAAAGTCTTCAGGAATACCAAAATCTTCAGTCGAAGATATTCATTTTTAGGGGTCGACTTTCACTGTAAATATCAAACTCCTCATAGACTTATAAACCTGTGTACACTCACAAACGCATTAGTCCCTTAACCTATAAGTCTTCAATACACCAAAATCACTAAGGGGCACTAGATACACTTACAATCTCCCCCTTTTTGGTGATTGATGACAATATAGGTTAAGTTTTCAACGGGTATAAACATATGAAGTGTAAGTACTGATATTGTGGAATTTGATTGCAAGATATAGAAGAACTCCCCCTGAAGATGTGCATAGTGAGGAATTTGCTTTTGAAGCAATGCACACTTGAAGAGTTAAATCATGGAGATCTCCCCCTATATCTTGTAATTCATACACGCATTTGACATATAATATGAAGAATTTGAAATGCATGATGAAATATGGTGCCTGATGAAATTCAGCATGCGTGCAATAATATTAATGAGGAACAAGCATGCAGAATAACGTATCAAGAGTATCAAAGCATAGTGCATCAAAAGTATCAGAGCACCATCGGGTTTAAGATTACAACTCGATCCAATAAGGTTTTAGAAGAACGAGAGTTGTAACTTAGCAAAAACGCCCATATAATAGACCCGCTTGAAGACTAACTCAAATTTCTCCCCCTTTGTCATCGAATGACCAAAAGGTTCAAAACTGAGGACTAACGCCCCTGAAGAATATCAAGTTGAGGGAGGAGCGCCAGCTGTGTCGGGGTCGGTTGTCGTAGTAGGGCCTGCCGCAGTGTCGTCCAAGTCTTCATTTTCATCAGTGTCGCGCGATGAAGAATAGAAGCTGGCCACCAAGGAAGGAACCTTGACCTTCTTGAATTTCTTCGGTGGAGGTGCAGACCAGTCAAATTCTCCTTGAGACCCATTTTCTTCTGATCTGCAGCGCTGTAGACATGAGATAGAACAGCCCAGGTACGGTTGAAGGTTTCATGGAGGTAGTAGTGGTTTTTCTTCACTACATTGTGTGTTGATGTCATGTTGTGAAGAATTGAACCAAACTGACGCTTGACCCATTTATGATAGCGATCAACTTTCTAATGAAGACTGAGGAGTAACTCACAATTAGTCATCACCCTGGGTGCTGTGGCTTGAGGATTTTGATTAGCGGCAGAGTCATGTGTGGCAGAGTCATCATTGGTGGAGTAGGATGCAGCCTTGCGAAATTGACCATCCAATGGACGAATTCCTTCATCTATCACAGCAGTTGCCTTGCCTTTGTCATCGGCTGAGGAAAATGTCCATTTGAGGACTTCAATTGGAGGCAAGTAGCTGCCATGGTTTAGAGTGTCAGCCTTGTAATTGAGTGAAGACCTTGTCCTGATGAATCTCATAATCCATAATGCATAAGGCTTCAGCTCAAATGGTGACATAACAATATTCGCCAGAGTCCTCATGAAGAAATCATGGAAGTTGATGGAACCCCATGAATGATATTGAAAAGCATATTCTTCATGATGCCAACGACCTCTTCATCATTTGAGTCGTGGCCTTTGATATGACTCATTGTCTTCGTCAGAATGCGATAGACAGTCCGAGGCACATACAGTAAGTCCTTGACGAGGAATTTGGTTCGAGGGGCCTGCCCTGGCTTCAAAGGCTTCATCAGCACTTGCATGTAATGATTTGAAAGCTCAGGTTCACTGTAGATGCAATGAGCACCGTCAAGGGGAGGACTGAGGTATTTGGTGTAACGGGGTGAAGAGTGGAGTATTGGGGTGCTGACTTTCCCAAAAGTCATCATTCATCACGAGCGTTGTGCAGCCAATATCCACGTCTTCATCTTCAATTTCTTCAACGCCAGCCTCTTCAGCTGTGAACTGAGGCATTGGCGAGGAAGTAACAAGCGTTGAAGGGATCGTATCCACTTCAATTTCTTCATCAACCTGCTCTGACGAAGCAGCAGATTGAGGTTCTTCATTAGATCCGCTTGGGATCACATATTCTTCACCAAAAGGAACAAGGTCCTTTGATGGCATGGTTGAAATTGGAACAACATCAGTTGGATCTTCAAATGAGCTGGTCATAGGCTTCATCTTCTTTGGAGCTGAAGATTCTGAAGCACTTGATGCTTTCCTTTTCTTCACTGCAGCTCGCTTTGCAGCCTTGGTCTTCTTCACATCGAATGCACATGGAAGAATTGGAGTTGGTGTAGGCACAGATGGAGCTGAGGAATCTGGTTGATTTTCTTTAGGCGCAACTGATGCAGTTGCCCTGACTTCTTCAGTTTCTTCAGGCACACCACTAGTGGATGCCCTGGCAATTTCTTCAGCGGCTGGAATGGAGTCATCAGCCCTGGAACTAGCATTTTCATCAGCAGCTTGAATGTCATCAGCGGTGCTGGCATGTTCTTCAGTTTGCTAAGAAGAAGCTTCAGCTTGAGGAGTTTCTTGTTGCGATGGGGCTGCAACATTGGTAAACTTTTCAGTCAGTTTCACAAATCTTACTTTGGCTCCTTGCCAATCAGCATAGTAAGCACTGAAATCATCGCTGAGGGCTTTGATTTCAGACTGGATCTGAAGGAGTTCATCAATTGTCATTTTGACAACGTTTTTCCTCAGGAACTTCTCCTTTATGAACTGAGCCTTCTTGATCTGCCTGGCCTTCTCAAATTTCCATTTCTGTTCAGTGATGAAATGGGTCAGCATGTGACTTTGACCAGGAGTCAAATTGAAATCAGGCATAGGAGTATTTGGATCCTTGTGCCAGAGATCACACTACTAGGAAAAGGCCTACTAATGGCGCACCTAATTTGGCCAATAATGGCGCATCAGTGGTGCGCCATTAGTGCCACGCCATTAGTATATTTTACTAATGGCGCACCACTGGTGCGCCATTAGTATCTGGTATACTAATGGCGCACCACTGGATGCGCCATTAGTATATACAACAGTGCGCCATTAGTATGCCTCCCGGGGGGCCATGTATACCCAGGTGCTTTGGCATACTAATGACACATAAAGCAAGATGCACCATTAGTAACTTCGGCATACTAATGGTGCACTGTCTAATGATGCGCCATTAGTATCCTTTGGCATACTAATGGCGCACTGTGGTGTGATGCGCCATTAGTATGAATATTAGGTTTTTTTATTTTTTTATTTTCTGTTTTTTGCACAGGTTACAAAATGTATAATTGGACAAAATATAGACAGCACACATCAACAACAGATTCATCGAATACAATAGAAGATTAGTCTCTGAATACAATTCATCATATTAGTCTCCGAATTGAAAAGACCGAACAAAGATAGAACATTATATTACAAGTCTCGAGACCGCGAGTAGCGAGTTTGTCTTCACATTACAAGTCGATATCGATCATCTAAACTACCATCACATAGAAGAGAGCTGCGGTCATCACAATGAGCATCATCACAATGAAACTCGTCTTCATCCGGTTCCTCCAACGCTCCCTCCCCTCTCCCGCTAGATAGCGGGCGTATCTAGATTCGGCCTCGGCCCTAGTGGTGTACCCTTTGTAACTATTACCGCTGAATCAGTGAACCTGTCTCTGACACTCCTCCCAGTCGTCGTAGACTTCGGGAACCTTACCCTTGTACACGACATACGTCGGCATCGCTATGCACTAGCCAAACGAAATGTTAGTACCAATTCACAGATAATACATAAGCAATATATAAGTATGCAATAGAACGATCGGAAGAGAAAAGCAAGACATTAATAGCATCGATTACATCTAAGTTGAACGACTCTCGAAACCAAAGAGACATACTACAAGTTCATTAAAGTTTAATTACAACATGAGCCGATCGATGTTTCAGAACTAGACACAGCATCACTGCTTTCGACTCGACTCAAGGGACCGGAGCGTGGATGAAGCCGCCGTCTATCGTGGGAGTCATGAAAGAACGGGCGTTGTCAGCCTGCATTTGTAGCATTGTGTCGATGTCACTGTTGGACGGTTGATTTCTGAGGTAGAACTGCCCCGAGGTACGAAGGGCATCTTGATGGATGATTCCCGCAAACTCCGACTGGATGCGAAAGAATTCTTGTCGGAGGTCCGCGTCCTGGATTGCCGACACGCTCTTTGCCCAATCTTTGAGTTTACTCGGTAGTAGAAGTTGATGATGGTCCCGTACGATCGCCCGCATGTGATGGATGGCATAGTAGGCACCCTTCTGACCGCCAGGCGGCTGCTTGATGCAGCAGAACGTTGTATTGTGGGAGAACACGTGCTTGCCGTACTTATGAATAGGCCTTGTGAAGGTGCCTCCAGATTTGGCGTAGCCGGGGAGAACATCATCAAGAACCTTCTTGACATTTGTGTAGTCTACGTTCGACTGACGGTCCGGGTCGAAATACATGGCCATGGAATATTTGGGGCTTAGGAGGATGAGCGTGCAATGTGTGTCACTGCAAAAAACACGGAATGTTAAAAGAAAAACGATCGAAATCTAAGAATTCATATGTTACGGGCCGGTTGAGGGGAGGACTTACTCGGGAAAGTAAGGCACGAGGAAGTTATCCTTATCTTGGTTTGCTAGAATGACGCCTTCGAGGTAAGAACTCGCGACTTGCCGGTCCCCAGCGCTGCCCAAGATCTTGGCACGCATGTAGAAGGGGTCGACTATCACGATGTCCGGGGTCTTGTCATGAATGATCCGCAGCTCCATACTCAGCGAAAATAGCCGAACGAAGGTGTAGTGCAGCGGATGAAGGTTCATCATAGCGTGGATGTCATCAAACCGCAGGACGATCGTACGCCCGATGGAGTTATCCACAAAGCCATTGCCCTCTGGCACCTTGGCCGCGAAAACCGGGTATGCCACATCCTTCTCTCTGAGACGCCGCTTCTCCAAAGAAACAACATTGTCATGCAGACTCCGCATAGCACCGGTTGCAGCATTGAGCATATTTGTCGGTAGCATCGCCCTACCCGCCACATGCACCCTCCTCGAGATATCCTCAGGTGAAGGTGGCCCGTCCTGAGCACGGATCGTACTCGGTGCCGGCTGGCTCGCACCCTTGTTAGTCTTTCTTTTGCGTGCCTTCTTCTTCTCCTGTAATGGGACCGAGTTCTGCTCACAGACCGCCTTCTTGAGTGTGTTTGGGCTGATAATATTTCGCACCTCGCCTATCTGAGGCTCGGTGAAGTCGGCAGCTGGAGGCGTCTCCTGAGAGCTAAATGGCAGACGACGCCTGTTGCAACTTGGCTTCTCCGCGGTACCAGCTAGATCGCGCACGTCTTTTGTTGGGTTGGGTTCTTGAGAAGGAGCCCCCATGAAGTCGCCATCGTACCCATGTTCGGCAAAGTACTGATCGACGTTGCCAAATGTATCGTCGTCGTAGTCGTTCTGATCCTGTGCCATATGCATGTTTGGATCCAGTGGCATAGGGATGTCCGGCACCGTTGCGGCGGTCTTGCCATGGGGCCGACTTGGCGCCGGCACGACTGGCGGTGTTGTCTTTGGGGTGGTGTCCCCCGCCCCCAAACGAATCTGGCTCTTCGGCCAAAGCAGGGGCCAGCTCAGGCAGGCGCTGAGGGTCATCACGTCATCATCGTCGGCCCCGACGGGTCGAATCGGAGGTAACAACTCGTCGCAGCCTGGCAGGACCCGAACCAGTTGAACCCTAAACAAGTTGGGTGGCATCTGGGTACCGTGGAACAAGGGGTTGCCCGGTTGAACGATTTGGCCCTTGGCGACAACGACCAACTCGTTGTTCACGAAGTGCAGGAGAGTGCACGGAACATCGACGGCGCCCTGCGAAAACATGTAGGGCGTCAGGGATGCCCAGTCAAAGGCAAGGAGATGAAGTCCTCGGCCGAGAGAGGCCTAATTAGTTACCGTGATGATGGCGTCGAGCTCGGCTAATGTCGAGGCACCGCCAACGGCGGGCATGCAGTTGACGGAGGGGCCGCTTGCTGCAGAGGTGCCGGCCGGCGTACACCCGGGTGCATTAAGCTCCCGTGCTGGCGTCAGAGACACCAATGCCGCCTCCGCCGGAGACACCAATGGCCCCGCCATCGCAATCTGCGAGTTGCTGGCCGTGAAGCTAGGAATCGGGGGCGGCCCCTATTGGCTGCCCGCAATCCACGCACTCAACCCCTGGATCAAGGTAGGCACAATGGCGGTGATCGTCACTCCGAGTCGTTGTTCCACTTGCTCTTGGACAATCTCCGGAATCCGCGCCACCTGTGCCTTGATTTCTTGAACCTCGCACGCCTGGCTTTCCGAGCTGGTCTTTTTCTCCTTCCGCACACCAGCGGTATAGTATGACCCCCATTTTGTCGACAAGCCTTTGCCGGCCACACGACCAGCTGACGTCGGCTTACTGAGCTTATCCTTGTTCTTCATTACATTCAACGCCCTATTTAGAGTGGTGTCCCAAGGGTTGCTCTTAGTCGACCCCGCGCTACTGCTTTCAGTCGCCTGCGAAAGGAATGTGAACCATTTAGAAATTTGGCTTCATTAATTAGAATGCAACCATATGGAGCTAATTACGCGGGGGTGTATTCCTTACCAGAACAAGCTCAAGCTTCCTGGTCTTCGGATCCGTGGTAAGCTCCTTTGTTTTCGGGTCCTTCTTGTACCGGGCCCTGACAAAGTTCCTGGTCTGCTTGTCACCGTATTTATCGAAGAGGGGCGGTAGGCCTTGCTCGGCACGGTCCGCCTCCTCCTTGTCCCATATAGGCTCCGCCACTCTGTAACCGCCGGGACCGAGTGTGTGTTCCCCTATGTTCATCTCCCGCATTTCTTTCCCCCACTGACTTGATTGGGAGTTTGCGGTGCTCGAGCAATTGATCTTGAAGTCATTGTAGTCATCTTCGGTGATCGAAGGATTTTTCTCCTTGATCTTCTCATAACTCTCACCTTTCTCGATCATTCTCTTCACATTGCTTTTCCAAGTAGACAGGGCCTTGCTCATCTTTGTGAGGGCAGCATTGTTCACTTTATTCCCTTTGAGGCTTGTGTTTGCAAATTCACCGGGGAACTTGTATCGTTCGTGCAGCTTCGTGAAGAGGAGGTTGCGCAAATTCCCTCGGTCAGGATGCCTCAGGTTCTCGGTGTTGATCGAGACGGTGCTCCGGAGAATGCACCCGAGCTGAAGCGAGTACCCCTTGACTATTCGTTCGGGCGCCGTTGGATTCCCGTTGGAGTCCACTTCAGTAACTTCCTCCTTGAGGGTGAGGAGCACGATCGGGCGCCGGTCCTTCCGTTGCCTCTTCGGTTGGCTGCCATCTGTGCGTGCGCCGCCATCATCAGTGGTGGCATCCTCGGCGGCACCATCAGTGGTGGCATCAGTGGGGTCATCCTCGGCGGTACCATCAGTGGTCTCAGGATCGATGGGGAAGGCGGCGTCCTCATACAACTGAGGTTGGTCCTCCATCTCCTGGTACAGCTCCCAGAATGCCTTGCCGCCCGAACCCCCGGCCTCATCGTTGTTGGCCATGTTTCTCTCTAAATAGGAACAAAGTTTGGTCAAAAAGTTGGTTATTGTTTAGGGTTTGTCGACACCGAGGCATCCTAAAAGCTAAGCTTTTATCATTGAGGGTTTTTCGACGCCGAGGCACCCTAAAAGCCTAAGCTTTCATCATTAGTCACAAGTACCCCATATGTCCTATTTTTAGCAAAGTCATGCTAAAATTCACGGAAAATTTCAGCATGACCTTTGCTGAAAATAGGACATATGGAGTACCCGAATTTGCTGGAACGGAAGTTAATCGACATTCCAGCAAACTCAAGGGCCTCTCGGGTGGACAAGGCAAAAAAGGCCTCCATCACAACATGGAAAATACATTGGCATGTGGACTGGAATGTGGCTTCATTTAACAACAACAGTTCCACACAGAAAACAGAGCTGAATTCATTGAGATATTTGCATTGCTAGCTACATTTCAGTGCCAAATTTCACCAATTTAAGCAAAACTACCGTTTAGCTAGCTACAGTTCAGTGCCATATTTCACTGGATTAAAATAAGCACATACACATAACTGACAGCACACATACACATCACTGATTTAACGAAATTTGCACACAACTCAGTAGCACTTCATCATCATATAAAGTATATTAGCAGCAGTACAAATAAAGAGACATGATCAAAGTACTTCATAATAAACCCAAGCAACTTCATAATAAATCACTAGTCCTACTTATTGATGGTTTCTAAATCATTTATTTGATCGATAAGAAATAGCCTTGTCCTGCACAAAATCTTTGTCCTCAGCTGTAAACTGAACGGTGTGTAGTAGTCATTTTCTATGTACATAAGTGTGTGGATTTCATATCTGTACATTCACAACATGCATTTAAACTGACCATTATGAGACTGCCATAATATTTTCATACTAGAATCAATATGGCAGTTATAGGCCAACTCGACCGCACGACCCATATTTTAACTAACCCATATTTTAAACATGTTTGTGTGATCGCCGTAGGTAAACTAACCCATATTTTAAAATATGGTCAGTTTAATACATTATCCTACACAGAATCCCATATTTAAACTACCATTCACAACAAAAGCCACCTCTGTATATCCTACGACGATCCCATGATCACTGTTTCACTGCGCACAGATGAACTGATGTAGAAAGGATATCCGTACATATCAAGCTTATACATTCATAGATGTGACCATTGGGTCAAGCTGATGCAAACCAATTCAAGCCTTGTAGCGGAAACTTCAAACACTGCCATCGGATTGCCCCCTAGTTCCACACTTGTTGTCGTAATCTTGTCTTTGTCTCAAGTTTGTCCAAATCAATGATCCAAGTGAACGTACTGAATGTACTCGCAATCATCTATCATGTTCCCATGTATGATTAGCATCTGGCCCTGCACCCCTCTACATGGGTTTGTCCTTGATTTTAAGTATGATTAACATCTAACGACAGTGGCTTGATCTAAGCATCTTTCGGTTCCAGTGTATGTGCAAACTGTGGGTGAACATCGGAGATATTAGGACAGCTTTTATCCATGTGCTTCCCGCATAATTGTAACTACCTTGGCGCAATAAGGATCAGTCACACAACAATATCATTTCAACAACCTGATTTAGCAACCAGAATTTATATCTAGTTAGGTATCTAGGGTTTATTCGTTCAAAAAAAAGAAAACATATGCTCTTCGCTTTCAAGTTCTCCTATAAACCATTAACATCGCAAGTTAGCACATTTACAACTCTAGAACACAAGCAACATTGAGTCAATAGTTTGAAAAAAAATTATAAGCAGAAAGCTAACAATCTTGCAAATTATAAGCAGAAAGCTAACAACATTGAGGGGGGAGGGGGAGAGGAGGAGGGGGAGCTCATGGGGGCGGTGGTGTGGACGGGGCGACGAGGTGGGGTGGGGGTCGGCGGCGGCGGCCGGTGGACCGGGGGGTGCTCGGCGGCGAGGGGGACCGGATCTGGCGAGGTGGGATAGTGATCGAGATGGAGGGGGATCGAGATCGAGTGTCCATGAAATTTAAAAATATTCATGATAGTTCAAAAAGTGCCCATGAAATACAATCGAGAAATGAAGGCTACGATTTAAATACAATCGATCTTAGTTAGCTATCTGTTCACATTCTTCTTGCCCTTCTTTTTCGCAAATGGAGTTCTTCTGTGGAACGGACGTCCTTTAGGTAGGGTGGTCCTGCTTCTTCTTGTGGTGTATGCTGCTACTTCATCATCGTCGTCATGTTCGATCCTCGGGTCGCCGTACTTGTCGAAGTCTTGCTCATTGGCTACTCCATCCGTTCCGATGATCTTCCTTTTGCCTCTCCTCACGACAACACGACTGGGCTTTGGCGGGTCGGTAATGAAGAAGCATTGGTCCACTTGGGAAGCCAGTACCCATGGCTCATTTCTTGCGGTGACGTTTGCGCTCGCAGTCTTGGATTTGGCTTAGGGTATAACCATGGTGGTGAAATATCGGTCTTCTTTTAGGACGCTCTTGGCCCATCTGACACGGAACATCGGCACCTTCTCTCCAGCGTAGCTCAGCTCCCAGATCTCCTCGATCCTTCCGTAGTATCTGTCCTTGTCCTTACCGGTGTAGGATTCCATCATTACCCCGGAGTTCTGATAACCATCGCTCTTCATGTCCTTGTCCTCGGTGTAGAATGTGTAGCCGTTGATATCGTACGCCTCATAGGTCATCAGGTTGTGCCCGGCGCCCTGTGACAAGGCGAATATGAGTTGTTCTTCCGCGGAAGAATCCTCATGTAAAGGGTACGACAGAAGCTTCTGCTTGAACCAATGCGTGAAACATGAGTTGTGCTCTTTGAGTATATCTCCGTCCATCCTCTGTTGGCCTCGGTCATTGTATGTCTTCTCAATAAAGGTTTTGTGCTCTACCACCCAAGGATCGACCACGTCTATGTGTTGTAGTGCGACTAGGTTTGCTCTTTCAAAGTCGGCGAGTCGACCCTCGAAGTCGACATGCATTTCGCGGCGACCCTCACGGTGACCCCATCCAGCGAGCCTGCCGAGGTGCCTGTTGACGGGCAGACCAACGGGGTTCTCAATGCCTAGATAATTCGTGCAGTAGGAGATGCACTCTTCGGTCAGAAAGCCCTTGGCTATACTTCCCTCTGGATGTGACATGTTCCGAACGTATCCTTTGATGACACCATTCATCCTTTCAAACGGCATCATGCTGTGCAGGAACGTCGGCCCGAGTTGGATGATATCCTCCACGATATGGACCAGCAGATGCACCATAACATCGAAGAATGCAGGCGGGAAGTACATCTCAAGCTCGCATAGTATCACCACGATCTCTTCCTGTAGCCTTCTGAGTTGCCTCACGCCAATCGACTTCCGAGAGATGACGTCGAAAAAGTTCCATAAGCCAAATAGCGTTTCACGGACGTGCGCGTCCATGATCCCACGGATTGCAACTGGAAGTATCTGCGTCATCAGCACGTGACAATCGTGAGACTTCATCCCGCTGAACTTCTGCTTCGCTGGGTCTAGGTATCTGCTTATCTTCCCCGCGTAACCGTAAGGAAGTTTTACTCCTAGGAGGCACGTGAAAAACTGCTCGATCTCCTCCTGACTTAGAGTGAAGCACGCAGGAGGGTAGTCATTTCCGGTCTTCTTGGCCTTTTTGCCTTTGCGACGACTTTCTGTGTCCTGCTTCGCCTCATCATCATCATCATCATCATCATCATCATCATCATTAGCGTGAAGCTCCTGCCTGATGCCCATTGATTTCAAGTCTGCCCTTGCTTTCGGCCCATCTTTGGTCCTCTCTGGCATGTTGAGCAGGGTACCAAGCAAACTCTCGCACACGTTCTTCGTGATATGCATGACATCAAGGCTGTGAGGCACACGGTGGATCTTCCACTACGGCAAGTCCCAGAAAACAGACCTCATTTTCCATACCTTCAGCAGCGGCGCTGGCGCCTTTTGCATCTTTCCCGGCTCTGGCGCCTTTTGCTTCTTTCCTGGCAGTGGGAAGTCTTTCAAATTTTTCAACAGCTTGTCTATTTCCTCGCCGCTCCTCCTACACGGGCGTTTTCGGGGTTCGGTTTCACCATCGAACAGATCCTTGCGTTTCCTCCACGGGTCATCATCGCGAAGCCACCTTCGATGTCCCATGAACACGGTTTTCAAAGACCCGGCATCTCTATCTAGCTGGCGATACGTTGTGTCATCCATGCACCTTACGCATCTAGAAAATCTGTGGACTACCTGCCCCGCGAGATATCTGTAACCGAGATAGTCGTGCACCGTCGTGAGCAGTGCGGCTCTCATAGGGAAATATTCTTTCTCTGCGGCGTCCCACGTATTGGCCGGCGTTTTCCGTTTTCCACAGCGTGTCAAGCTCCTCTTTCAGCAGCCCCAGATACAGATTGATGTCGTTCCCTGGTTGTTTCGGCCCTTCAATTAGCATACTCATGTGAATGTACTTCCTCTTCATGCACAACCAGGGGGGAAGGTTGTACATCCACACAAACACAGGCCAGGTGATATGTGTGCTTCTCTGGCTGCCAAACGGATTGACTCCATCAGTGCTCGCGCCCAGCACAATGTTCCTTGGATCGTTCCCAAATTCTGGGTATTCGAAGTTCAACGCTTGCCACTGGCTCGCATCCTTAGGGTGACTCAGCATCTTGTCTTTTTTATCTATCTCCGGATCATTTTCATCATCTTCTCGCTTCTTCTCCTCCCTATCCGCGTGCCAATGCAGGAGCTTTGCTACCTTAGGGTCCGCGAAATACCGCTGCAGACGAGGAGTGATCGGAAAGTACCACACCACTTTTCAAGGAGCTTTCTTCCTCTTCTTGTATCGAGTGACGCCGCACACCGGACATATGGTAGACTCCGCGTGCTCGTCTCGATAAATGATGCAATTGTTCATGCACACATGGTATTTCACGTGCGGTAAATCGAGAGGACACACGATTTTCTTCACCTCCTCCAAACTGGTCGGGCACTTGTTCCCCTTGGGAAGACGTTCGTGCCAGAATGACATGTTCTCGTCGAAGCATGCGTCGGTCATTTTGTGTTTTACCTTCATCTCTAGAGCCATGAGCGTTACTTTCAGGCGGGTATCCTCGGGCCTGCATCCTTCATACAATGGAGTAACCGCGTCTAACTCAAGTTGATCCATCTTGGCTTTCTCTCGGGCGGCAGCTCTTGCGTTATCCGTCTGCTTGAGAAGCAGCTCTTGAATATGAGGGTCCTGCACCCAGCCCATCGATGGTCCAACGTCGTCTGCTCCGCCGACATCATCATCTTCATGATCATGCCCGTCGTCTACTCCGGCATCTTCCTCATCATCATGTCCTGCATCTTCTACATGATGACTGTGTACAGCATCACCGTCGTGATCATCTCCTGGGGATTCTTCGTCTTCTCGCCCGCCCGAGCCGCGGTGGTTGTCTTGCTGCCCTTCCTCATTTCTTGCCCGGCCCCCATGGACGACTTCGTAGTCATCTTCATCACCTTGCCACCGATAGCCATCCATGAAACCACGCAAGAGCAGGTGGTCCCGCACCTGCCCGGAATCCGGGTCCGCAATCCGGGTCGACACGGACATCTTATCTCCGTCTCGTTCTTTTGAAGCATCTCGGCCTTCACGGACCTCAAAAACCTATTCACGATGCCTTCGGTCGTCATGCGGACCATGGTCGCCTGCGGGGTAGAGCAAAACGATATTTTAGAACCAAGAAAAAATTTGGCATGACTTTCCCTAAAAATAGGACCAAAAAGAATGCTTAATGCCAAAATTCTCGCCGAAACGGAAATGAATCAACATTCCGGCAAAATATTGGCAACTATCGCATTTCAAATACCGGTATATCTCCAAACACAAACACATATGCAACACCACAAACATATGCAACACCACGAACATACATAGATCTAGCTAGGCCATAAAAAGTGCATGTGCACATTGTTGTAGGGAGAACAACATAAATATAGCTTCCCCCCTTACTTACCTATCAAAACAAGGTAATTTAACCACTTAATTTGAATGAATCTATGGTGGAAATGAGGTGAAAAAGAGGAGGCACCCGAGACAAGGAGGAGGCGGTGGAGAGAATGAAGTGGGGGGAAAGTGAGTGTGGGTAGGAGAGGCTGTCCAAAATATCTTGTTGCTGCCCACTTACTAATGGCGCACCAACCATAAATGCGCCATTAGTAATCCAGGTTACTAATGGCGCACCTTTTGGTGGTGCGCCATTAGTAGTTCTGCAAAAAAAACATAGTAATGGCGCACTGCTCCAGAGTGCAATGGCGCACGGTGGAAAAGTGCGCCATTAGTAGTTTTGCAAAAAAGGAATAAAAAATATAATAAAAAACAACATTAGTGGCGCACTTTCCGACAGGTGCGCCATTACTAGTTACAACTAGTAATGGCGCACTTCGTCTGGATGCGCCATTAGTATGTTTGGACAGGCGCACTAGTTCAAAAAAAATTGATACTAATGGCGCACCTTGGGCCAGGTGCGCCATTAGTAGTTTCAACACTAATGGCGTACCAGAAGGTGGTGCGCCATTAGTATATACTAATGGCGCACCGCCTGTCTGGTGCGCCATTAGTGTGAATCCCATCTATAGCCCTTTTTCTAGTAGTGTCAATGTAATCGAGGATCGCCCTTGGATCCAAAAGCAGTGGCACATTTGTGCCTTTGGCTCTAGCGGCCCTTTCTTGCCTGTCTCTGATGATTTCTGCAAGTTCATCATCATCAGCTTCATCGTCAGATGGCACTTGGAAGGCAACCTGTTTCTTCTTCGGACTTGGCCGAGGACCTCGACCAGCCGTTGCCTTTGTCTTCAGCAGAGTGGGGCCTGATGAAGATTTTGGTGGAGCCGAGGAACTCGCCGAGGCACCAGAGGCAATAGAGATGCCTATAGTCCTTTGGCACGTGGCCAGATGTACAGGTATTGAGGACTTTGCCGGAGTAGCTGAGGACTTTGGAGGAGGAGCAGAGGACTTTGGAGGAGCAGGAGCAGCATGAGGAACTGGCCGTGAGGGCTTTGAAGAATCTGGCCGTGAGGGCTTTGAAGATTCTGGCCGTGAGGGCATTGCTGAGAAACTTGGCCGTGAGGGCATAGTTGGTGAAGCACTTGGCTTGTGAGCGGGCTTCTTTGCCATTGATTCTCTTGGCCTAACAGAGGCCTCAATGGCAGCAGCAGCAGCAGAGTCTTCATTGAATTTCCTCACTGCTTCTTTGGCTTGTCTCGCCAACTTGGCTTGGCGCTTGGCCCATTCTTCAAGAAAGTCCTCACCACGCTTGATGCTGGTGGGGTCAGCTTCTTGGCCAGGTGCCAATGGAGCTCTTGGGCATGGAGGATTTAGTGTGAATTTCTTCATATACTTCGGAGTTACATATCTGTACTCCCTCCATTCTCTTGCCCATCTCCTTTCAATCTTCTGTATGCGCATCTTGTGCTGGTTTTTATTTTCCTTTCCGTACTTAGCCTCATCAAGTGTGCAATAGTCAGCATAGATGTTCTCAGGTATTTCAAAAGCAGTCATGACCTCAGGCTTCTTTCCTCTTTTCTGCGGTTTCTTACCATCTGCCATATTCTTCAGATGAGGAATTTGAACAATCAAATTTTCTGAAGAAGTATGCAACTTTTCTTCGAGGAACACTGCAAATGAGTTAAGTTGATGAGAACCTAGGGATTCAGCAGCGGACATGAGTACCTGTGAACAGAGTATAGTTGCGAGGAATTTGGAGAGGTCATATGCGTTCTCAGAAGGTTTTTCAAAAAGAACAAGTTTGAGGAATTTGACCAGATGAGCCTTGAAGAATTTCACTAAACGTTCTTTGTCTTAGGTTCCAGAGTTGTATAGATTGAGGATCCACACAATTGAGGAATCTTGAAGAAAAATGATGCTTAGAGAAACGAATCAAGAACAGATGACTAGTGAGGTGTTTTGTGTGTGAGGATTTGAAGAATAAAACACATTTGAAGATTTTGTTGTGAAAAACTGAATCAAAGAGGGCAGTAAAAGTAACTTTTAATTACCCTTGATGAAGAACACGACGAACTGTGAAGTAGAACAGTGAAGTTCGTTGGTGTAGATCTTCCACGCCCTAACTCGGCGGAGGAAGACAGCTACGGCGGCGGCGGAGTGAAGATTTCTGCAGCTGGCGCGAGTACAACGGCGACAAGGTCGAGGCAGTGAAGCTCTTCCTCACCGGCGATGATGGAGTAGCGGCGGCTCTAGGGTTTGAGAAGCTCGAGCGAGAGAGAGAGCGTACGAGCAGAGTAAAGGAAGTGAGG
This sequence comes from Triticum dicoccoides, assembly GCF_002162155.2. Taxonomy (NCBI): domain Eukaryota; kingdom Viridiplantae; phylum Streptophyta; class Magnoliopsida; order Poales; family Poaceae; genus Triticum; species Triticum dicoccoides. The sequence continues at coordinate 656,829,096 of NC_041389.1, read as the reverse complement.
AAGGGGAGAGGGGGTATTTATAGTCGCAGTTAAAACTGTTCGCCCGAAGATTTAGGACGAACGTGCCCCTGACCCTTCTCATCCGCATGACATGTGTCACCCACGTACTGAGAAGTGGAGATCGTGTTAGATCGTGGGTGAATAGATAAGTCTTATCGTGGGATATGTGAAAGTTTGAGCGGTAAAACCGAAAATTTGGATAAGATAAGCTTTAAGTTCCGTTCGCAAATTCTTTAGCTGACGAGGACACAGTGAAGATTTTGAACGAGTTTCAAATAGAACGCACATGAAGAATTTGTGAACAGATTGGGTTGAGTATAACATAGAGGGGGAAGGGTCCGATCACATTCACTTAGCAGAAAATGCAACTTGAAGAAATAGCCATAAGTGAATGCTGTAGAGGACATAAACCCATATATATATATATATAGCCAAATGAAGAAAAACGACGGTAATAGTGAAGATTTTGCAAAGTTGAAGAATTTGAAAAACTGAAGAATTTCAAAAACTGAGGAATTTCAAAAATGAAGATTTTTAACTTTGGTGGTGGCGTGACCCACCGTATAAGAATGATGATTTCAGACACCGCGTACAATTGTCGTAGGGTTCTGAGAATCAAATTCTTCATTAATTTCTTCACACTTAGAGTGTTATTCTTCATTGATTGAAGAAAAACGTTTCTTCATGTGTTGCACATCTAAGTCATCAATTTTGCATAAGTGTTAGGATGAGTGTCCTTTTTCAAAGAACATTTGAATATTATAGGATATTTAGCTCACACGCAACTTGCTAAATCTCTTCTCATCCAAGGGCTTTGTGAAGATATCAGCCAGCTGTTCTTCAGTCTTCACGTGCTCGATGGAGATGTCGCCCTTCAACACATGATCACGAAGAAAATGATGACGAATCTGAATGTGCTTTGTCTTCGAGTGCTGAACTGGGTTGTGAGCAATCTTGATGGCACTCTCATTGTCACAGAGGAGAGGCACATTCTTCACGTTGACGCTATAGTCCTTGAGGGTTTGCTTCATCCATAGCAGTTGAGCACAGCAAGAACCAGCAGCAATGTACTCAGCTTCTGCAGTAGACAGTGATACGCAGTTCTGTTTCTTCGAGGACCAACAGACCAAAGATCGTCCGAGGAAATGACAAGTACCAGATGTTGACTTGCGGTCCACACGATCACCGGCATAGTCAGAGTCAGAATATCCAATGAGATCAAAAGTAGAGCCCTTGGGGTACCATAATCCTAGTGTTGGTGTGTGAGCTAGATATCGAAGAATATGCTTCACAGCCTTATGGTGTGATTCCTTCGGTGCAGCTTGAAATCGGGCACACATGCAAACACTAAGCATTATATCTAGCCTAGATGCACATAATTACAATAAAGAACCAATCATGGAGCGGTATACCTTGTGATCGAAGTCAATACCATTTTCATCAGTGCATAGATGGCCATTTGTGGGCATAGGAATTTTGACGCCTTTGCAATCTTGCATGCCGAATTGGTATTTCTCCTGAGATATGAATATGCCATTGTGTTGTTGACGAATTTGAAGACCTAAGAAGAATTTCAACTCTCCCATCATAGACATTTGATATTCTTCACTCATCATATAGGCAAATTCATCACAATAACGTTGGTCAGTACAGCCAAAGATAATATCATCAACGTATATTTGGCACACAAACAGTTCACCATCATAAGATTTAGTAAAGAGAGTAGGGTCGAGTGAACCGGGTGTGAAGCCATTCTTCACAAAGAATTCCTTCAAAGTATCATACCACGCCCGAGGGGCCTACTTGAGGCCATAGAGGGCCTTGTTGAGTCTAAAGAATTTGTCAGGATTCTTTGGATCTTCAAAACCTGGGGGTTGAGCAACATATACTTCTTCCACAAGCTTACCATTGAGGAATGCACTTTTCACATCCATTTGATATAAAGTGATATTATGATGGTTAGCATAAGCAAGTAATATGCGAATAGCCTCAAGTCTAGCAACAGGTGCAAAAGTTTCATCGAAATCAATTCCTTCTACCTGTGTGTAGCCTTGAGCTACAAGTCGTGCCTTATTCCTCACCACAAGGCCATTTTCATCTTGCTTGTTGTGGTAGATCCACTTTGTGCCAATGATATTATGCTTGCGAGGATCTGGACGTTTGACCAGTTCCCAGACATTGTTGAGCTCGAACTGATGTAATTCTTCTTGCATGGCCTGAATCCACTCAGGCTCCAGAAATGCTTCATCTACCTTAGTGGGCTCTGTGATGGAGACAAAAGCATAGTGCCCACAAAAGTTAGATAAATGTGAAGCTTTTGAGCATGTGAGAGGACCTGGTGCTCGAATGTCATCGATGATCTTTTCCACTTGCACTTCTTTTGCAATGCGAGGATGAGTTGGTTGTCGTCGAGGAATTTGATCAGCATTTTCTTCAGCACCATTTTCTTCAGCATGTTCATCAGGTGCATCAGCTCGATTTTCTTCACGTTCTAAAATGAATTCTTCAGTTGATTCTTCGGTAGGAATGACATCCTCAGTAGCCTTGAACTTGATAGAATCCTCAGGTGTTGGTTCATCTATCACAGAAGGTAGGTGCTCTCTTTGCGATCCATTAGTTTCATCGAACCGCACATCTACAGTTTCAACAACCTTGTGAAGAATGTTGTTGAAGACTCTATAGGTGTGCGAGTCCCTTCCGTAACCAAGCATAAAACCTTCATGTGCTTTCGATGCAAATTTATAATTGTGATGAGGATCTCTAATCCAACATTTAGCATCGAAGACTTTGAAATAACTCACATTGGGTTTCTTGTCAGTGAGGAGTTCATAGGCAGTCTTCTTGAAGAATTTGTGAAGATATACCCGATTGATGACGTGGCACGCAGTATCAATTGCCTCAATCCAGAAATGACGAGGCGTCTTGTATTCATCAAGCATAGTACGAGCCATTTCAGCGAGGGTTCTGTTCTTGCGCTCCACGACGCCATTCTGCTGAGGAGTATAAGGAGCAGATAACTCATGAGTAATACCAAGTTCATCAAGATAGCCATCAAGACCGGATTCTTGAACTCGGTCCCATTGTCATTTCTGATGTGCTTGATCTTCACACCAAAGTTGGTTGAAGCCCTCGAGGAAAATCGTTTGAAGATTTCCTGCACTTCATGTTTGCAAGTGACAATGTGTACCCATGTGTAACAAGAATAGTCATCAACAATAACAAAGCCATATAGAGATGCATCATTTGAAACAGCAGAATAATGATTAGGACCAAAGAGATCCATGTGAAGCAATTCAAATGGTCGAGTGGTGGTCATGATAGTCTTCGCTGGATGCTTGGCCTTTGTCATCTTTCCAGCTTCACAAGCTCCGCATAAGTAATCCTTGAGGAATTTGACATTCTCAATGCCAATGACATGCTTCTTCTTCGCAAGCATGTTCAGATTCCTCATGCCAGCGTGACCAAGTCGTCGATGCCATAGGCAGCCTTCTGAAGCTTTTGCAAGTAAGCACACGGCTGGTTGTGGTCCTGTAGAGAAACCAACAATATACAGATCTCCTCTCCTAAAGCCTTCGAAGACTTTGGAATGGTCAGCTTCCATGATCACAACACAATGATACTTGCCAAAGACAACAACCATATCAACATCACAAAGCATTGAGACAGACATGAGGTTGTATCCTAAGGACTCGACAAGCATGACTTTGTCCATGTGTCGATCCTTTGAGATCGCAACCTTACCTAGACCCAATACCTGACTTTTGCCTTTGTCAGCGAAGATGATATGCTTCAGATGTGACGGTGATAAAGGAGCATCCATCAATAGATTCTTGTCACCAGTCATGTGATTTGTACATCCACTATCAAGGACCCACTCATTTGCTTTGGGATGATCATCCTGCAGATGAATTAGTGCATCTTACGAACTCATATACTTCATTAGTGAAGAATACGACGTCAAATTCATCAATTCAATTTCATTAAGCAATAGCACAGATAAGCAGTGTGAGGACGTGTGAAATGAAAGTTCATTTCATCATGATTCGCCTGTGTCCTTTTAGGCATTTTTGTCAGGCCCCCAGCAAATTCATCAGACGTTAAAGCACGTCTGGAGACCTGACCCTGCAGAAGAAATTAGTTCTTTTTCTTCACCACCCACATCTGAAGGGGTGGCAAAGAATTCATCACTCTGCGAGCGCCATATGAGAAAGGTGGCATAGAAGCTAGTCCACTTTGTTTCACATAAGAGGGGGTAGGATAAGCATATGAATAAGCAGAGAGATTCTTCGAGGACTTATGAACATAATGATTTGAAGAATAATGCGCATATTCATAGCCCTTAGCTCTACCCTGCGAAACAGAAGGATTAGCACGATGATGATCATATGAGGACTTTGATCCATTTGAAGAATTTGGTCCGTATGAGGACTTGGATCCATATGAAGAATTTGGTCCATATGCAGAGTTTGATCTGGGGTTCCTATTCTTCACAGGTGGTGTCATGAGGACATTCACCTGAAGACTTTCAACATAACTTTTGGGAACCCAGATTTTCTTCATAGGGGAACCGTTCCTGCAGTTAGTCCCAACATATCTAGCAAATACTTCACCATTCTGATTTTTGAACAGTTTATAGTTGGAGTCAAATGACTCATCAGAAGAATGAGGAGATTCACATGTAAAGCCAGATAAGTTGGATGGATCAACTGGAGGTCCCTTTGCAGCAACCCATGAGGTTTTGGGGTACTGCTCAGGCTTCCAATATGTTCCATCAGCATTGAGTTTCCTCTCAAAGGCAATACCCTCTTTCCTAGGATTTCTGTTGAGGATCTGCTTTTTGAGCGCATCATAAAGAATCTGATGCCCTTTGAGGCTTTTGTACATGCCTGTCGTGTACAATTCCTTCAGCCCTGCATCGTCAGTGATACTAGCAATGTCCTCAGATGAGGAATTAGTGATAGCAGAGGCAGGTGAAGAATTTGTAACATTTGAAGCATTTGAACATTCAGGTGAAGAATTAGCAGATTCACGTTCAATGCACTTTAAGCATGGAGGAACAAATTCTTCCTGAGAAGCGCTGATTTGTTGAGCAAGTAATGAATCGCGCTCCTTCTGAAGATCTTCATAACTCACTCTTAACTTCTCAAGATCTTGCTTTCTTTGAAGAAGTTCAAGAGAAAGCTTCTCGTGATCAGATAAGAGAGCGTTATGATGACCTTGAAGGTCGTCAAACTTGGAATGGAGTCCCTGAAGACTTTCAGCCAAGGCTTTTAACTGATCCATTTCTTCACCCAACATATCATCGCTCTTATTTAGCATGTATTGAACTTTTTCCAAAGCTCTTTGTTGTTTAGTGGCAAGGGAAGCAAGTTTAACATAGCTAGGTCCAAATTCATCGCCAGATTCATCATCACTAGACTCGGATAGGTAGCATTTGGTTACCTTAGCACTGTTTGCCATAAGGCAGGGGTTGGACGATGATGATTCTGGTTCGAATGTCATCTCTTTGGGAGATTCCTTGTAATCCTCAAACCAAGGATCATGACGAGTAAGATGTCCATCATAGACCTCAGAGAGACGGTCCCAGATTAGCTTCGCGTGATTGAGATGCATGACGTTCCTGAACTGATTTCGGGACAGACTTGAGCAGATGACATCCTTCGCTCTGAGGTTAAGTAGAGTATACTTCTGAATGTCATCAGCCTCAGCCATCTTGCATAGATCGGTAAGACCGATCTCGGTGACGGTCCACAGTTCGTTGTCCATAGCCATGAGTCGCTTTTTCATCATGGCCTTCCACCGAGGATACTCATGACCGTCAAAGATGGGGCAGGAAACGTTCCTCAATCCTGCAGTCGACATAACTAAAACTCCAGGTGGTTAAACCAAAATCACACAAAACAAGAGAGTACCTCGCTCTGATACCAATTGAAAGTGCGTTATATCGACTAGAGGGGGTGAATAGGCGATTTTTATGAATTCTTCACTGAGGAATTTGCCGCTGAGGAAATTACTTAGCGAAGAACTACTTGCAGCGGAATAAGTACTCTGAAGTAAGCATAACAGGATACAGACATAGTCATCATGATGAAATGAAGACAAGCACAGAGTACAGAAAGCGTAATCACAGGATAACACAAGATGAAGACAAACAGACTGAAGAAATTAAACTGAGGAAATTGAGAAAGTCTTCAGTCAAAGTCTTCAAACACAGATATGAACAATCACTCAACACAGTAATGAGGAAATGAAAGAGTTGAGGAAATAGAACCAGTAAGGTTGGTGAAGACAATGATTTGGTAGACCATTTCCAACTGTTGTCTCAGTTGTATGTCTGGTTGGAGCGGCTGAGTATTTAAACTCGAGGACACACAGTCGCTGAGCATGCAGCTCAGGACACCAAGTCCTCACCGTATTCTCCTTGAACTAAGGTCACACATACCTCGTTCAATCACTTGTGGTAAGTCTTCAGGCGACTTCCAAACCTTCACAGACTTGGTCACTCGGCGATCCACAATTCCTCTTGGATGCTCTAGACCATGACGCCTAACCGTCTGGAAGAAGCACAGTCTTCAAAGGTAACAAGCGTCGGATCCACGTAGGATCAATCTCTTCAGTGATGCTCAATCACTTTGGGTTTGTAGGTGTTTGGGTTTGGGTTTTTCCTCACTTGATGATTTTCGCTCAAACTCCTCGGAGGATGGGTTGCTCTCAAATGACAAGTGTCAGTTTCTCTCAGAGCAGCCAACCGGCTAGTGGTTGTAGGGGGCGGCTATTTATAGCCTAGGGAGCAGCCCGACATGATAAGACATAAATGCCCTTGTCTGATATGACCGTTAGGTGGATAAGATATTTTGGGACAGCTGGCGCGCAGCACAACAACGGTCGGAAATTTGACTCTCAAATTCCTCAGGGCTATCATGTTCCTCGCTGTGTAGGCATTCCGCACTGGCGAATTCCTAACTCCTCAGTCAGAACAAATTCCTCAGCGACCATAAGAACTTCGTCTCTGTCACTGAAGAAATTGACTGAACTGTATGAGATTTCCAAAGGCTTCACTCGAAGGGATTGGTAGGTGTAGGATTTTGAGTTGAGCATCACTTGGAAATTTTTCCTTAGTATTTCCTCGACCCCCTTTAACAGTACGGTGTTTCCTATGACTCAAGAAAGAGAAAAACAAAACTATGAAAACGAAAGTCTTCAAGCTTCATATTCCTCGCATGAATATCAAGTCTTCACGGATACACCAATTTCTTCACTTTCAAAGTCTTCATGAAAGTCTCCAGGAATACCAAAATCTTCAGTCGAAGATATTCATTTTTAGGGGTCGACTTTCACTGTAAATATCAAACTCTTCATAGACTTATAAACCTGTGTACACTCACAAACGCATTAGTCCCTTAACCTATAAGTCTTCAATACACCAAAATCACTAAGGGGCACTAGATGCACTTACACTCTCGGAGGAGGTAAAAGCCCTACGTCTCGGTGCCTTGAGGCGATCGACTGGAATATAGGTGTGTGTTACAAAAGGTGTGAACCCTTGTCCCAGAGGAGGGGGTGGCTTATATAGAGTACGCCAGGACCCCAGCTGTCCTCGGTTACGAGGGTTCAATGTACATTAAGGTAGGGCGTTACTGGTAACGCCAGCTATAAAGTGCCATCAATGATCTTTAAGACTACGAAGTGAACGCCTGACCGTTGCCATCCTGAGTGACTCTAAGTCTTCTGTACTCTGAGTGGTTTCCTGTATGGTCGAATGACCCCATCCAAGTCGAGTGAAACTGGGGGTATCCGAGTGAGGTGGCTGGTCGAGTGGATTGCACTCGACGGTTTTCAATTGATTCTTCCTGTTGTGCTTTGAATGTCCTTGCTTCTAGGGTAGTGACCTTGGTTAGGGCGTATAGGTCAGGCCTATGACCCTACCCTAGGTCTATGGCATCGTCACAGACCCCTCCCCCCTTCATGTTCAAGATACAAGGGATTTGGTTTGTGAACTTCCGCAAGCACATGATCTATACTTTTTTATGTGAGGCAGTTCTTTATTTGAGACACCACTTGTTGGCACTATAATTTAGGTAATTTATTGATTCCTTGTAGCAAAATCTATAACATAACTTGGTTGCTTTTGATTTTCAGCATCTCTTGTGATGATTTGGCAATATCGACATTGTCTTGCTTTGCCTAACGTCCATCACATGACCAATGTACTAATGTTGCATCCAAAACATTTGTGTCCGAACAATACCTGCAGAACAAACCGATGCAATTTCATTCTCAATTACACCAACACTAATTTTGTCATTTTGATAGTTATTTATAGTGAGCCATTTGCGTTCCCCTTCAGTATGTATATTTGTTGTTGTAAAAAAATGTTGCTCCGTAGTAGCCCACGCTAAAAATTCACAAGTATTATTTGTCGAGGCTGCAGTCTGCAAAGTATTGATGTTCAACCATCAAATTGTTGATAAATCTAGGCAATAGTGCCAACTTTCATTAGCACTTGGGATTTTTTATATGTTTTTTGATTTACAGTCAGCAACAATGCCCATGCTTCTTACATTTATCTGGAGCCCCAAAATGCATATGTGCTTTTACCTATGGTATACTACTAACTATCTATATCAAACAAAGTATGTCATTTCCATAGTTGTGGGCATCCCTGGACAATACGTAGTGTACTTGGGCAGAAAAAACTTTTTGACGCATGAATAGGAAATTAGGGTTGGAAGGATCAGTTTAGCTATTAGTGACTTTCTATGCTCCTTCTGTATAGGACAATAAAACGTTGAATGGATTTACGATTATGATAATATATCATAAAGAATCAAGATAATGGCATGTGCACATGTCGGTGTCGTGCGAAGTGTGATGCATACCAACAAGCATTTGTGCCATAAAGCAATAAAAAAAGGGTGCTATCATATGGTATCAAAGGTTACTATCATATGTTATCAGTTTTCAGCCGGTTTTCCTTATTAACTGGTCAATTTTCTTCTTATAAGTGAAAAGGCATAGCTCATGTTGGTTCCTCAAAAAAAACATGGTACATGTTTATGGCCTTTTCCCTATTCTCCTTTGCCATTTGTTTATCTGGGCACTTGCTAATTTTACAAGTTACGCGTTGTATATGCCATGATGTGTTTGGTGCCTTGAGATATATAGTAAGGTGACACAATGTCTTATCTGCCTTTTTATATTGTGAAATGAATGAAAATTTGATGCAAGATAATTGCATATTATGCATCTTGACCAACCTATTGATGATGTTTAGCTCATGATTCTCGCATTGTTCTAGGGAATCTAGTTATAGAAGGATCAGGAAGGGGGAGCTCTCCTCTTTTCCGCCCGACTCTTTGTGTAACCAGTTGCTAGATGATGTTGCTTTCTGATGTCATTTGTAGGTGTAAATCACAGTCACAACAAAGGTACGATGGTCCTGCTAGCGGAAAAGAAGGCACATATTGTTGACCTTACATGGTAACTTGTATCAGGCACACGGTTTGCCTACACCTTGATGCTACCTATTTTGTGCAAATACTTGTACTACAACCTGATTGGGTACATGTTATGAAGGAGCTCGTTTGGGTATGCAAACATGCCTCGCTCCTTGGTGCCGCTAGCTATGAAATCCGATGCTCCTTTTTGTCAATATGTTGCCAGTTTTTCCATGACAAAGGATTTTTCTGATTACATAGGCTCTATAGAGATCCTTTTCTCAGCATGTTGCTAGTTTCACGACAAAGGATTTTCTTAATTAGATGCATGTGCATGTGTTCACATTGATGTTCCAAAGAGCTATCAAGACATGTGATGTGATGTTAGTTTTATGGACCTTTGCAAAACATGTTGTGTTTTTCTCTTTGTAAATGAAGTTGCCTTATGCTCCTATTTGTTTCGCCCAAGGTCTACCTGACAAGATTCATAAGTGGCACCATTCAGCTTCAATATATAGCACCAAGATATGGAAAAAATGCTACTTTCATATGATTATCAATCTTTTAACTAATTGTCTGATGCGATAGCGTGAATGTGTTGATGACATGATGTGTACATACTCATAACTATAACAACTCATATTGGATGGTGGTGAGGAGAGGGGGGCGAACATGTGGCTACTTGTGGGTGAAACGGGCGGCATGGAGTCCCCCCCCCTGTCTAAACTGACTGAATTCAAAAGGACTTGCACCACTCAAATATAAGAAATCGGACTCGAGTTTCCTAGCATGATCAATCAAACAAGGTAACAATTTACGCAGCTAGGTAACTAGGCGCATAGGATTGTTCTCTTGGAGGAAACAAATCTCAGATGTAGTGGATTGAGCGATATATTTGTGAATCTGGTGTTATTTTCATTTTATTCCAATTTTACCATCAGATTAAATGAATGGATTCATTTGATTGCCTTTGATCCGAGACATATTATACATGTGAGATGTGTGTTAACTAAGATCAATGAGAAAATTTTCCTTCAGGTTACATGTATTGCATATGCACGTTTATTAGTTCACTTAGTTGTAGAATCTTATGGCTCCGTTCGGTTTTGAGCCAAAAAATCGCTGAGGCCAAAAAAATTGACGACGACCACACGATGCACATATTTGGATGAGAGACAACTATTTGGCTTGCCAACACTCCAAGATAGCAATATCACACACAAATCATATATAAAAAGTCTGACGCAAATCAAAGTTATTAATTTTGGACCCTAATAGAGAAAAAACTTTCTCTTCGTGGTGTTTTCGGAGGAAACAATGCTTTTAGGAGGCTCCACGAGGGAAAGATACTTTTGACGATGGCGAGCTCCCCCAAGCGAATAATGTCTAGCGACAGTTCGCTTTGAGTGAACTATTCCCTCCTTCTCTTAGAAGGGGTGATGGAAGCGAACACATTGAGATTCGTACTCGAAATACGACGAATTTAGAGGTTTTGGCGTTTTTGCTAATAAAAAAGGTTCCATAAGCTTTCCGTTTATCTTCGGGCACGTGGCGTCGGGATAGCCCAAATTTTGGAAGCCAAGTTCTTTTGAACCGTCGCAGTCGGACGAAAATTTGAACCGGGCTTGAACCGGGCCACCGCCAACCGCGTGCCACCTCCACCGACACGTGGACACCCTGCGCCGCCCCCGCTCACGCGTCGTCCCTCTGGCCACCTCACCGCTCCGCCCGAAGCGACCAGAAAGGGACCAGTACCCGAGCCAAGCGGCGAGCCGGCGAGCCACCGCCCCCCGCATCCCCTCGCCCCCGCGCGCGGTATCCTCCCCGCCACTCCACCCCGCGGCCGCAGCGCCCCGCAGATCGACCCCTCACGCGCGCGCGCGCGCCATGGCGTCCTCCTCCTCCGCGACGTCCGGCGACGACCGGCCGCCGGCCGCCGGGGGCGGGGGCGGGACCCCCGCGCAGGCGCACGCGGAGTGGGCCGCCTCGATGCACGCGTACTACGCGGTCGCCGCCTCCGCCGCCGGGCACCCCTACGCCGCGTGGCCGCTGCCGCCGCCGGCACAGGTACGCGACGCGATCCTCCTCTCCTAGAGCCGCAGACCCGCGGCGGCGGGGTGGTGTTGTTGCCTTGTTGGTGCTGGGGCTTTGAGTTCTGATCAATTTTTTTTCCTCTTTCGCGGCGGGACGCAGCAGCACGGCCTGGTGGCGGCCGGGCCGGGGGCGGCGTACGGCGCGCCGGTGCCGTTCCCCATGTACCACCACCCCGCGGCGGCGTACTACGCGCACGCGCACGCCTCCATGGCCGCGGTAAATGCCCAGCTCCCCTCCCTCTTCTACTTTCTAGCGAAATTGTACCTGACCGTACGTGGTTGTGCGGCTGTGTGCGAAATTGTCTGCCGCGTTCTGCTCTGTGCAGGGGGTGCCTTACATGGCCGGCGAGTCTGCGTCGGCGGCGGGGAAAGGGAAGAGGGCGGGGAAGACACGGCGTGTCCCTTCCGGCGAGATCAATTCCAGTTCCGGGAGGTGCGTGGTTCATGTGCTCGCATGCGTGCGTGCGTGCTCTTGTTTGTCTGTTGGCCGGGTGGACTGAACTGAAATCAACTGATATGGCTTGCACAGCGGCGATGCCGGGAGCCAGGGGTCATCTGAGAAGGGAAACGCCGGCGCCAATCAGAAGGTGCCTCGTTTGCCATTGCCTGAATTATGCTTTTCTAGCAATCTTTGATTGTTAGTTTTGGTTGATCCACTATTTCACATATGCTTATGTAATCTGTCCAGGGCTCATCATCATCCGCGAAGAGGAGGAAGTCCGGCGCTGCAAATACAGAAGGTGGGTTATCAGTTATCACAAACCATAATTCCTGGATACAAGGTATGATGGGTTAGTTTGAAAAGACAATGACAGGACCAGTTACACTTAGTACTAAGGAAGAAGTGGGCTTGGATTTGTGTCATTGTGTCGGTTCCCATCCTTGTGCGGGCACCATTGCACCCTAAGAGAGTGCTGTAAGGGAGTAGTTTGTCTATGTTGGTAGTATGTGAGAATGACAGTTGGCATTTTCAGGTGAGCCATCTCAGGCTACCACAGTGCAGAATGCTGTAACCGAGCCGCCATTGGAAGACAAGGAGAGGTCTGCATCCAAACTGTTGGTTTTGGCACCTGGGAGGGCGGCACTCACCAGTGCTGCACCAAACTTGAATATTGCGATGGATCCCTTGAGCGCTTCTCCATCCTCCTTAGTACAGGGGGAGGTGAACGCCGCAGCTTCTTCCCAGAGTAACGCTTCGCTGTCTCAGATGGTATAGTTTTCCTTTGTGAATTATTTTCTTCAAAGGAAGATCTCTGTTGCTTCCAGACTTCCAGCCTCTGCACTGTTATGATTTTTGAGAGCATGGCAAATTGGTAATTGTCATGAATGACCAGTAGTTTTCCTCTCATTTTGGAAAATATGAATAATGCATTTACTTGCGACTCGGTTTTACTTTAGCCCTCTTTTATAAAAATGTGGTGACAAATAGCATGTAAATGTTTTTCAGATTGCATCTTATATGATTATAACAACCATACCCTTGAGGCCGTGACGAGCAATCAATCTCTAATACGTACATATTACCGAAGCAGCACCTAAGTCAGAAATTTTATGCCTGCGAATACCATTGGTTATTAAATATGAATCTATAGCTACTGGTCACTCATGACCACCAGGATGTCTGTGCGAGTGAATTTTTGCAATGTTCTGCAAGATTTATCTTTGTTTTTGTAGGATGAACGGGAACTGAAGAGGGAGAGAAGGAAACAATCCAACAGAGAGTCTGCAAGGAGATCAAGATTACGCAAACAGGTACACTCAGTTCTAAAGACGAACAATCTCAAGTGGGAATGTGGAAAAAAAAACTTCACACAATGTTTTGTACTTTCCTGCACTTGTTTATTTCCTGGTGATGGTGAGTGTGTGGCACTAGAAGTAGAGAAATGATAGGTATAAAATTTACGTTCAATATTATGGACATTTGACTGTTAAGTTAGGTCCGCAGAAGGATCTCTCCGCATGAGAATGCTCCAGATAGGTTATGCTGGACATAATGTCTGAAACAATCACCGCTGGCCTGATGGCCTGGTCATCTTGGAAGCATTTCTCTCGGTTTTATTGCTAAAATAGGATTACCCAGTTTTTATTGTTTCAGAAATTTAAGCGTTGGCTTTGTAGGGAAGTATGCAATCACTAAAAGTTTTGGCCAACTGGGATCATCTCAGGCTTCCAGAAGTTTAATTAGAATATACTTTCTACTGCTTCTTGGGCAATGCTGCCCAATATACTTGATTTGTTTTAACTGGACTTGATCACAGTAGGGATGTTTAGTCAAGTGTCCCTATGAGCCATTACCTGCATGTTGCTAAAATTATCTTCTGGGGATAATATACCTGACATTCTGAACTCAGCTGAACAGCGAAACATATCCAGTTTAGGCAAGACAACACTGTATCGATTTCCTAGGCCAGCAAATGAATCAACTTAAGATTATTTGATGATATAAAATTTCACCCTTGAAACAGTATACTAATTGATCTCGATTTCTTCTTATGTTACCTAGCAAGAATGCGAAGAGCTAGCCCAGAAGGTAAGTGAGCTGACCGCAGCGAACGGCACGCTCAGATCAGAACTCGACCAGCTTAAGAAGGACTGCAAAACCATGGAAACAGAAAATAAACAGCTGATGGTGAATGCCACACCCCTCTCTGGCCATGCACTTGATGGCAAAGTTATTTTCATAACTCAATCTTACTGCTGACTGTAACCAGTGGTTTTCTGATCAATGCAGGGTAAAATATTAAGTCATGATGATAAAATGCAGCAGTCAGAGGGCCCTAGCGTTGTGACTACCCTGAGCATCCAGGTCGAAGCGCCCGACCCGCATCAAGGAGGAGATGGCAAAGCTTCATAAGAAACGCTCAACAACAACAGCGAGGGGTTGGATCGAGTGCCAACCAGGAAGTAGAAGTCGGGAAGATTGGTGGAGTTCCCTATTATCTAACCCCGCCATCGCCCGATAGCGTTTCACCCCCCTTTTGAAGCTCCATAATCATACTTGGTTTTTGGTCTTTGTCGTGGCTGGTCAATGAGTTGTTTGTAAAACAAGGTGTAGATAAATGTATGATAGATTACTATATTTGCTGTTATATTTTGGTGTACTAACAAGAAGTGACATCCGGACTGTTGAAGAGCTCTTGCTGGTATGGTAGTAATACCGTGTTCAGTATCATCCAAGGAAGCTTTCCTTCGATAGTGGTTTAGTACATGCTACAGCTGCAATAAATTGGTCTGCAACACTGGTAGAACTTTCTTCGGTACCTGGCGAGTTCCTCTCTCTGCCCGGCTGGGCTGAAACGGATGAACATTCTATTTTCATATTTTCAAAACAAATCTGAATGTGAATACGGATACCTATCAGATGTTTTTGCTGTTTTTGCTCAATTCGGAACAGACACGAATAATAGCAACATATTAGTTAAAAGAAATAAATCAATAGTGTAATTCGAAATAATCGACTTGCAACATATAATAAGTCAGCTAATGATATGTTTATAAATAAATCTACTATAATGTATAATGATTCCTAAGTTTGGTCATATAAAAGTTAAATTTGAGAATTTACTAGGGTTTATGTTCAATAATTGGCATATTGGGGCTAAAATTGCTTAACTAACTCATGAAGTTTTATTTGAATATGAATATATTCATTTGCATTTCCATATTTGTGTCAAAATCTTGAACCGTATTTGTAAAACAAATTTGGATATCTATTGTCTCGGTCATGTCGTGTGGCTACACGTATTATATGCATGGCCCCTATATAATTACTTTGAGCTAAGATATATGAAGAAAATCATCCGAACTAATCTAAACTACCACTAACAAGTAAACATCTATCTTTTTAACCATAACAACTAAAAAGCAATGATGATGGCGTCAAGATGAGTTGAGGTCGCGGCTCGGGCTATGGTAGGCGGCTCTTTCCGGTGTGTCCGATGTTCTCTTCCATGGTTCGCTTGGTTGCTGTGGAGTTGGAGCTGCGGTGGATTGTGTCCAGACGGTGACAATGATAGGCACTCGGTGGCTATTGCGGGGACTCGGACAATGCAAGCCATGCTTATTTCCCTGGCGATCGTCGTTAAAGTTGGGGCTATTGTTTGTTGGCGTGTGTGGCCAATTGTTGGCATACGTCGCCGTTGTGCAGCTATTTGTAGGCTAGCTTTGTCGATGGGGTTCTAGGGTGAAGTCAGACACTTGTTCGGGGGCAATCGGTGATGATGATGACGCTTGCGGCTCTTTGATGGACGTCTTTTCTTCTTTGCAACTATACTGTCCATGTCGGTGGCCAGGTTGAGCGGTGATGCACATTCTACATCGGCTGAATTGTATTGATTTTCGCCTGATTTTTCACAAACCAACCTCACAGTTCCCGCTCTCTTCTTAATCATTGAAACGACAAGTCTTTTGCCTCGTTTCAGGAGAAAAAGAAAAAGTCTCCGCACAACAAAGAAAAGGAGCGAAAATAATATTAGAAACGTAAAAAGATGAATTTGCAATGAGCTTATTTATAATTGCCGTGAGTTTATTAGAGTTGCCATGATCTCATCTCTTTCTTGAGTGAAAGAGTTGCCATGGGTTCATTGTTTTGTCAAGAGAGAGCAACAAACCACACGGGAAGCATCCTTGCATATTTTTTAGGGTCACGAGAGGAACCCTTAGCAACAATGGCACAACCCCTAAAAAAAGCAACAATGGCACAAAGCTGCTGCTACGGCTCTTCAGGCCCACACGCCTAATCTTCAGGCCCATACAGATCAAACGCGAGGCCGCTGGAACGAACCTGCCCAGACCGCGCCTCCCGTGAGGCCGTGACTCCCTTCGCTCCCGCGACTGCTGCGCTTCGGTTTTTAGTACCACCTCGCCCAGCCGAGGAGAATCGAACGGGAGAGCTGCTATAAGAGGAGGGCGAGGTGCTGCGTTCTCCTTACTTACCTGGACGGGGTCGACGGGCGATCAACAAGGCCCGTGGCCTGGGTCGATGGCCCACATTGCACTTGGTGGGCGCGTTGGCCCATCATCTCCCCAAGTGGGAGAGTGAACGTCATAATTTGTGATAGAGGGGGTACGCGTTCGCGCGGCCCCTGCCAATTCTTTCAAATTAAACATTTGTCCCTTGGCTGGCATGCTTTACAAGTCTGGTTCATCTGCTGCACGTAGAGAGGGAGCCAACAGTTCATCTGAGCAACATGAACAACCTAGCGATGCATAATCTGGTGTTCTTCACCTTCCTGTTACAACCAAGTAAAATTTTGGCGAGAATTTCACTTCTGCACACGCAAAAAGATTCAGAGTAGTTAGATAGGGCTGAATAAAGTCACTGCAGTCTTGAGCTTATTATAACCTGTCAGTTCAAAGCAAGTAGAGACAAACACCCCGAATTTAGCCTGAAACTAAGTTGCGCTGAACTGAAAAAACAACACGCGTGCAAACTAAAACCAAACCATGCGCCCGTCCGGTAGGAGAATCCCTTGCTCACACATTGATAAATCCATAAGGCCCCGCCATGTCATGCCTCTTGAGGCAAAGCTACACTTGGAACTTTGTCAGCTGGAGGCTTCCAGCAAAATAAGAAGAATCAGCAAGTAGTTGAACACCTTTTTTTTTTTGAACAAGTGAACACCGTCTTTAATTAAGCTCTAAACACCAGAGGATGGAACTAGCTGCAACAACTTCAGAGATCCTGCCCGTCGTGAAACATCTACGACACATACTGCAGAAAGGCCACTGTTTCTGCTCTGTTCTGTTCTCTGCTGTTAGAGCGATTTTTTGGAACAGATTGGTAGTGCTGGCTTAAATAAAGATAAAAAACATTTTTCATGCGTGCTGAACTCCACGCTGGCTACAGCCTCTCACACGTTGAGGCAGTGTGTTCTTCAAACATGAGAAAAGAAAGAAGCCATTCATGGAACTGAAGGTACACAACACAGGAGGTACAGTGAGACTGCAACATGCCCAAGATGAACTATCTGCACTAACTTAGTACTGTAGTACAAGTGAACATGAGATATATTTCAGTTCCCGGAGCAGAGTTAAATCGATGTACAAAGTGAGCTTGTTACCCATTCCAACTGCCACAAGAGTAAATCAACAGTTTTGGCGTTCCTTTTGCACGCTTCTGTTCTAGTACTATTCATTAAGACAAACTGACAAAGCACGTGCAGAAGCATGTACACTGAAATTTAGTCAATGCAGCCTAGAAGCTTGAAACTTGTCACTCATGTCATGGAGCAGCTTCGACCAAGTGTTGTGGGCTACTGCACCAAAGCGTTTATCAAAAAAATTACTTTTTTGTGAACAAGATATGCAAAGCGGACAAAAAATATAATGATAAATACTAACAGTTATGCCAGCCTATAATGCCTCTGTTGCTCTAGCACCTACAGTTTATGATTGCAACAAACTTTTCACAAGGAATTTGGCTAAACGACCATGAAACTTGGTAGCCCATAAAAATAGAGTAGAAAATCGTGCATAAACATGCGGTCTTTGTGGTTTGGAGGCTTCCTTATGCCGGATAATTGTGTCCGATACTTTTCACCTTGATGCTGTGATGCAAATGGTTCTTGAGATCCACTGAAGTGCGCAACCAGCGTTATAATGAAATCACTAACCTGCACTTCTTTTTGGGTGGGTCGATGGGGCTGGGGGCTGCAGTAACATGTAACTGTAGTGGATACTTTGAGCTTACCAAGTCACTTTGCATCAATTGTTGAGCATGCTACATACAATTTCCAAGTCATCCACAACCATTAACAAGGTGAACCTGTGTAAGGTCGTATACCTACCTTACCAGTAACCCATGAATGGTTGGTGACTAACATAAATCCTGTAGTACATCTCCATTTCATCATCACGATCTCAATGCGTGAGTGGTCATCTAGCTAGTGGCCTCCACAATAAATAGTACTAGTATGTTATCTTCATGCTATGGAGCAAGCCACCACGACCAAATTCATCTAACTATGTGAGAAGTGTAGCTGAAAAAAAAATATTTGAAAACGCAAGTTTTACGGGCAAGCTACATGTCGGTCGAATAGGAAGAGGAGTCATCTGGAATCAAAAGCTTCCCTGCTGGCCTGCCTATCTGTAGGACTTGTTGGATACTAGTGAGCCACAATCACGGCTAAGTGCGCTAACGCTCAAGCGACTTGAGCATGCACTGCCCATTGTTCATCGCCTACATCGCGACTTCACCTGTAGCACCAAATACCATGAGAACATGGGTAAAGCCAACACACAATCATCCTCGGCAGCTGTTAGGACTCCACCGCAACCTAGCAAAAACGCTGGTTGCACCTTAAATATTTGCACGACAGTGAGCCAGAAGGGAGGTATTAGTTGCGAAACTCTTTGTCATCTCAAGCAAGGGCTTCCTTTCTTGGGAACCTCAACACTGTAGCTCACCTCGACGTGCGAAGCAGCTCGTTGTAAACAAGGTAGAGACGCTTTGACTTTTGAAATGTTAGCGTAAATTTCGTCATACTGTACTAGAGGTGCTTGTAATGGAATAGTAATCTCTCAGTTATTTGAGAAATGCTAAAGACGTCACGATGATAAAATGCAGCAGTCAGAGGGCCCTAGCGCTGTAACTACCTTGAGCATCCAGGTTGAAGCGTCCAAGTTGATCGTGTGTAACTACCTTGAGCATCCAGGTTGAAATGTTGTGGGCTACCTTGTTGATCGCCCCGCTGGGAAACAGAGGCTACCGGCCCATACGCCTATTCTCTCATCCTTCCTTCAGCCCCCCTGGAAGCCAGCCTCCCTTCGCCCCGGCTGCTGGTGTGCTTCGAATTTTAGTCCCACCTCGCCCAGCCGAGTAGCATCGAGAGGAAGAGCGGGCTATAAGAGGAGGGCGAGGTGCTACGTTCTCCTTACTTACCTGGACGGGGTCGACGGGCGATTAACAAGGCCCGTGGCCTGGGTCGATGGCCCACATTGCACTTGGTGGGTGCGTCGGCCCATCATCTCCCCTAAGTGGGAGAGTGAACGTCATAATTTGTGGTAGAGGGGGTACGCGTTCGCGCGGCCCCTGCCAATTCTTTGAAATTAAATTTTGCTCCTTGGCCTGGCCTGTTTCTGAAGTCTGCTACTACAATGCAGTCCTCCTAGTCGACAGATGCAGTTTCTTCAGGCAGTGTGTTGTACTCTGAACAGAGAACAAAATCCAGTAATTGCTGGAGGGTTCTGATCCAGACATATGCGTCTGGTGCCTGCCAGGTTGTACATTCTGGTGCTCTCTACCTTCTTGTTGCAAGTAAAATCTGCCTAGAACTGAACTTCTAAGCATAGCATTTCAACGCGAGAAGTTCTTGACAGGAAACCTAGCTCTAGCTTAATCCCTTTAGCCTGAATCTAAATGGAACGTCAACAACTTTACAGTCAGATGCGCTACCAACCTAGCAATTCTCTGTGCTAAATGAACAAACAACACCCCGCAAAGCTCATAGCAAGCATTCATCGACTCAAGAGCAGGTACGCACATGCTAATCAACACAAGCATAAGGTTGAGTGCAATACATGTATGTGTTCTTGATGTTCAGGGCCAGCAACCATACACCAAACCAAACCAGGTGTGTTTTTCCATTACATGCAACGTAAAAAACCAAACCATGCGCCTGCAGAGGAATCCCTTCCTCACACATTGATAAACCCATAAGGGCCCCGCCATGCCTCTTCAGGCAAAGCTACACCTAAAACTTGTCAGTTCCAGCAAAAAAAGAAGATTCGGTAAGTAGTTCAACACCGTACATAACTGCTAAAGGAAAACTGCCTCTCACTAAGCTCTAAACACTCAAGGATGGAACCACTTGCAAAAGTTTCAGAGCTCCTACCACCGTGAACATGTAACGACAGTAGACAAATCCTGCAACAGAGCCACTGTTCTGTTCTGTTCCGTTCTCTGCGGGAGGAGCGATTTTCCAGAACAAGCTGGCAGAGAACAAACTTAAAATAAATAACATTTTCATGCATGCTGAACTCCAAGCTGGCTCCAGCCTCTCATCTCATGTTCAGCCAGTGTGTTCTTTTAATGACAAAAGAAGGGGCCATACATGGAACTGAAGGTACGCAACACAGGAGGGATCTGATACAAGTGTGGTACAGCAAGACTGCAACATGTCCAAGATGAACTATCTGCGCTACATTATGCATCCAGGTGAATCATGATCCAGATGAACATGTCCATTGGTGTCAGATCATTGCATTCTTTTGCAAAAGAATCATGACCGAGCATTTTACTTAGCCGACTTGGCATTTGTGGGACAGGCAACCAAGTAGCATTGTTTGCACGAAATACTCTCCAATGCAGTAAACTAACTCTGTGCTTACCTAAGTAGGCTAGATATAAGACAGACATGCAAAACAAAAGATGGAAGAGTCCACATTAGTTCCGAGTTCACAGTATACAGATTTAGTGAAGAAAACTCCTTCCTAGACATGGCAGGGCATGACTGGTTCAGAGTGTTTTATTCATGATACCGCAACTATCCTGTTTCTTTTTCCTGTTTTCCAAAATGAGAGCAGTGGCCAGATGACAATTATATTCTGGAAAGGTCATACCTAAATGCTGTACATCAATCGATCAAAATATAACGAGACACAAAAAAATAGATACTTGAGCTAACCAGTATACCACTCCTTTCTCGGTGGGACATCCTGACAACATTAAATTCCATAAAATAGTCAGTAGAGCTTATTGACCAAGGTTAGGAACTAAACGGCCTTTACTAGGTGTCATGACCCAAAATAAACACCCCGTGTGCTTGTGATGCCACACAACAATGCAACTTCATTTGTCATGTCACCAAGATTGATTCCTACATCAATGGCACAAGCATATGGCGCCTTCCCTATAACGCCCAGATATATAATAAGATGTCTCGCCAATATTGACTTTTATATGTATTCATTAATTAGTATCAAACGTCACAACGTAACTGGGTGATTATAAAAATGCTCTATAGGTGTTTCCGAAGGTGTTTGTTGGGTTGGCATAGATCGAGAATAGGATTTGTCACTCCGTGTATCGGAGAGGTATCTCTGGGCCCTCTCGGCAATGCTCATCACTATAAGCCTTGCAAGCAATGTGACTAATGAGTTAGTTGCATGATGAAGCATTACAGAACGAGTAAAGAGACTTGCCAGTAACGAGATTGAATTAGGTATGATGATACCGACGATCGAATCTCGGGCAAGTAACATACCGATGACAAAGGGAACAACGTATGTTGTTGTGCGGTTTGACCGATAAAGATCTTCGTAGAATATGTAGGAGCCAATATGAGCATCCATGTTCCGCTATTGGTTATTGATCGGAGACGTGTCTCAGTCATGTCTACATAGTTCTCGAACCCGTAGGGTCCGCACACTTAACGTTCGATGACGATTTGTATTATGAGTTATGTGTTTTTGATGAACAAAGTTTGTTCGGAGTTTCGAATGAGATCACGGACATTACGGGGAGTCTCAAAATGGTCGAGAGGTAAAGATTGATATATTGGAAGGTGGTATTCGGACACCGTAAGGGTTCCAGAGTGTATCGGGTACAAACCGGAGTACCAGAAGGGTTACCGGAACCCCCCGGTGGAAGATATGGGTCATATGGGCCATGGGAGGGAGGCTAACCAGCCCACAAGGGGCTGGTGTGCCCCCACAAGGTAGGAGGCCGAATTGGAGTAGGGAAGGGGGTGGCGCCCCCCTTTCCTTCTCCTTCCCCCTGTTCTTTCCCCTTTCCTTCTCCGGTAAAAGGAAAAAAAGAGGGGGGGGGTGAATCCTACTAGGAGTGGAGTCCTAGTAGGACTCCCCCCTCCCTTGGCGTGCCCCTGGTGGCCGGCCTCCTCCTCCCTCCTTTATATACGGGGGCAGGGGCACCCCAGAGGCACAACATTGTCTTAGCCGTGTGCGGTGCCCCCTCCACCGTTTACTCCTCCGATAGTATCATCGTAGTGCTTAGGCGAAGCCCTACGCGGATCACGTCATCAACACCGTCATCATGCCGTCATGCTGACGAAACTCTCCCTTGACCCTCTGCTGGATCAAGAGTTCGAGGGACGTCATCGAGCTGAACGTGTGCTGAACTCGGAGGTGTCGTACGTTCGGTGCTAGATCGGTTGGATCGTGAAGACGTTCAACTACATCAGCCGCGTTAACATAACGCTTCTGCTTTCGGTCTATGAGGGTACGTGGACACACTCTTCCCCTCTTGTTGTTATGCATCTCCTAGATAGATCTTGCATGATCGTAGGATTTTTTTTAAAATTGCATGCTACGTTCCCCAACATGAACCGTGTCTGCGTCATCTCATTCTTTGACGATATCCTCAGATTCAGTAAGACTCTGACTGATCACATACAACACCTCAAACAAGTTCTGCAACTGCTTCGAGAAGATCACTAGCAAGTAAAGCAGTCCAAGTGTTCATTTGCCCAGGAACAGATCGCCTACCTCGGCCATGTCATCAACGAGCACAGAGTTTCTACTGATCCCAACAAAGTGCTGACAGTTCAGAAGTGGCCTACCCCCACTTGCATTAAAGAGGTGCGCGGATTCCTCGTCATCGCTGGCTATTATTGCAAGTTCGTCCAACATTTTGGAATTATTGCCCGACCACTGTTCAACCTCCTCAAGAAACACCAGCAGTTTGTATGGAAAAGTGTGATACGTCTCCAATGTATCTATAATTTTTGATTGTTCCATGCTATTATATTATCCATCTTGGATATTTTATATGCATTTATATGCTATTTTGTATGATTTTTGGGACTAACCTATTAACCTAGAGCCCAGTGCCAGTTTCCGTTTTTTCCTTGTTTTTGAGTATCGCAAAAAAGGAATATCAAACGGAGTCCAATTAACCTAAAAATTTATGAAGCTTATTTTTGGACCAGAAGAAGCCCACGGAGCATCGGAGATGGACCAAAAGAGTCCCGAGGCCACCACGAGGGTGGAGGACGCGTCCTACCCCCTGGGTGCCCCCTACCTCGGGGATGCCTTGTGGACCCTCCTGACTTGTTCCCGACGTCAACACCTCTTATATATCCCCAAACTTCTAGAATAGAACCAAGATCGGGAGTTCCACCGCCGCAAGCCTCTATAGCCACCAAAACAATCGGGACCCTGTTCCGGCACCCTGCCGGAGGGGGGATCCATCACCGGTGGCCATCTTCATCATCCTGGCGCTCTCCATGACGAGGAGGGAGTA
This sequence comes from Triticum dicoccoides, assembly GCF_002162155.2. Classification (NCBI taxonomy): domain Eukaryota; kingdom Viridiplantae; phylum Streptophyta; class Magnoliopsida; order Poales; family Poaceae; genus Triticum; species Triticum dicoccoides. Next base: position 656,805,364 of record NC_041389.1, on the reverse strand, counting down.
GTTCACCTCAAGGCTGAGGGTATGTACCAGTAGCTATGTGTTTGATCTCTCTCTCTCTCTCTCTCTCTCTCCCGTGTTCTTGATTTGGCACGATCTTGATGTACCGCGAGCTTTGCTATTATATATAGTTGGAAAATATGATGTTTCTCCCCCTCTACCTTCTTGTAATGGATTGAGTTTTCCCTTTGAAGTTATCTTATCAGATTGAGTCTTTAAGGATTTGAGAACACTTGATATATGTCTTGCATGTGCTTATCTGTGGTGACAATGAGATATTCACGTGATCTACTTGATGTATGTTTTAGTGATCAACTTGTGGGTTCTGTGACCTTGTGAACTTATGCATAGGGGTTGGCACACTTTTTTGTCTTGACTCTCCAGTAGAAACTTTGGGGCACTCTTTGAAGTTCTTTGTGTTGGTTTGAATAGATGAACCTGAGATGTGTGATGCATATCGTATAATCAAACCCGCGGATACTTGAGGTGACATTGGAGTATCTAGGTGACATTAGGGTTTTGGTTGATGTGTGTCTTAAGGTGTTATTTTACTATGAACTCTAGGGCTGTTTGTGACACTTATAGGAATAGCCCAATGGATTGATCAGAAAGAATAACTTTGAGGTGGTTTCGTACCCTACAATAATTTCTTCGTTTGTTCTCCACTATTAGTGACTTTGCAGTGACTCTTTGTTGCATATTGAGGGATTGTTATATGATCCAATTATGTTATCATTGTTGAGAGAACTTGCACTAGTGAAAGTATGAACCCTAGGCCTTGTTTCGAAGCATTGCAATACCGTTTTCGCTCATTTTTTGTTACTTGCTACCTTGATATTTTTATATTTTCAGATTACAAAAACCTATATGTACCATCCATATTGCACTTGTATCACCATCTCTTTGAGAGAGAGCATCTTCATCCTACGCCTCCCACAAATTGATAAACTTTAGGTCATCCACTTGAGGAAAATTTGCTACCGCCCTACAAACCTCTGGACTTGGAGGCCCAACAACGTCTACAAGAAGAAGATTGTGTAGTAGACATCAAGTTCTTTTCTACCTTGGTAAGTGCTTGAAGGTATATCTTTAGATCTTGCAATTGAATCTTTTAGTTTCTTGTTTTATCACTAGTTTAGTCTATAAAAGAAAACTACAAAAAATGGAATTGAGGTTGCCTCATATGCTTCATCTTTTTAATATCTTTCATGAAAATAAGTATTCCAATAATTGTGCTCAATTGCTAGAGGAAGAATGCAATAAAATGTTTGGCATAAAATCTTTGTATGATGAGCATGATTGCAATGTTGTTAGTATGAATTCCTTGAATATCCATGATGCTAATGATATGCAAAGCTACAAGTTTGGGGATGCTATATTTGATGAATATGATAATTTTAGTCCCCCAAGTTTCGATGAGCAAATTTATTATGATGATAGCATGCCTCCTATTTATGATGATTATATTGAGGAAAGTGAGTCTGGAAGAGTGTCAACTTTAGGAAGTAATGATCCCACTATTTGGAGGGTGTTGAATCTTATTGTGATAATTATGAAAGTGGATTTGGAGAGGTCATGACTTTATTTAGTGAGGAATCCACTATTTTGGAAGAGGTTCCAATTGATTATGAGAACAAAGTTGCTATCTATGATGATTATTTGATGACATGTATGCTATAAAGAATAATGATAACCATGAAACTTGTCATCTTGATTTTAATTTTCAATTGGATTATGCCTCACAGGATAGTTACTTTGTTGAGCTTATTCCCACTATTCCGAATGAGAAGAATTTTGCTTATGTGGAGAGTAGTAAATTTTCTATATTTGGGTATCATGAAAATAATGCTTTATGTGATGGTTATATTGTTGAATTCATTCATGATGCTACTGAAAATTATTATGAGAGAGGAATATATGCTTGTAGGAATTGCAATAATATCAATTTTCCTCTGTATGTGTTGAAAATCTTGAAGTTATGCTTGTTTTGCCTTCCTATGCTAGTAGATTCTTGTTCCCATAAGTTGTTTGCTCAGAAATCCCTATGCATAGGAATTGGGTTAGACTTAAATGTGCTAGTTATATTCTTCATGATGCTCTCTTTGTGTCTCAATTGTTATCTTTTATGTGAGCATCATTGAAATCATCATGCCTAGCTAAAAGGCATTAAAGAAAAGCGCTTGTTGGGAGACAACCCATTATTTACCCTTACTGTTTTTGTATGTTCACATGATTAAGCTACTGTAGTAATCATGTTTTATAGCTTTTGTTTTTAATAAAGTGCCAAGTAAAGCCTTTGGGATAGTGTGGATGATAGTTGACTTGATTCTGTGCAAAAACAGAAACTTTTGAGCTCACTCCAGGAACTTTGAAAATTCACTGGAACATGCTTTTGATCTGAATTTATTATACAAGATTGATATACAATTTTTCTAGATTTTCCTAATTTTTCAGAATTTTTGGAGTTACATAAGTACGGAAAGTTTCCAGATTACTATAGATTGTTCTGTTTTTGACAGATTCTGTTTTGTATGTGTTGTTTGCTTATTTTGATGAATCTATGAGTAGTATCGGAGGGTATGGACCATGGAGAAGTGGGAATACAGTATTTATAACACCAATATGAATTTAGAATGAGTTCACAACAGTACCTAAGTGGTGATTTTATTTTCTTATACTAACGGAGCTTACGAGTTTTCTGTTGAGTTTTGTGTTGTGAAGTTTTCAAGTTTTGGGTAAAGATTCGATGGACTATGGAATAAGGAGTGGAAAGAGCCTAAGCTTGGGGATGCCCAAGGCACCCCAATGTAATATTCAAGGACAACCAAGAGCCTAAGCTTGGGGATGCCCTGGATGGCATCCCTGATACGTCTCCAACGTATCTATAATTTAAGAAGCATTCATGTTATTTTATTATCTGTTTTGAATGATTATGGGCTTTATTATACACTTTTATATTTACTTTTGGGACTAACCTATTAACCGGAGGCCCATCCCATATTGCTGTTTATTGCCTGTTTTAGTATTTCGAAGAAAAGGAATATAAAAAAAAGTCCAAACGGAATGAAACCTTTAGCAAGAATATCATCCTGGTGACTTGGAGTTTACGTTAGAAGATCCTCGAGGAGGCCAGGAGATAGGGGGGCGCCCCCCCTACTGGGCGAGCCCCCCTGTCTCGTGGGCCCCTTGAGCACCTCCCAACCGACTTCTTTCGCCTATATAAGCCTACGTACCCTAAAAACATCGAATATCAAGATATATCGGGAGTTCTGCCGCCGCAAGCCTCTGTAGCCACCAAAAACCTCCCGGGAGCCCATTCCGGCACCCTGCCGGAGGGGGAACCCATCACCGATGGCCATCTTCATCATCCCGGCGCTCTCCATGACGAGGAGGGAGTAGTTCACCCTCGAGGCTGATTGTATGTACCAGTAGCTATGTGTTTGATCTCTCTCTCTCGTGTTCTCTCTATGGCACGATCTTGATGTATCGCGAGCTTTGCTATTATAGTTGGATCTTATGATGATTCTCCCCCTCTACTCTCTTGTGATGAATTGAGTTTCCCTCTTGAAGTGATCTTATCGGATTGAGTCTTTGATTTGAGAACACTTGATGTATGTCTTGCCGTGTTTATCTGTGGTGACAATGGGATATCACGTGCCACTTGATGTATGTTTTCGTGACCAACTTGCGGGTTCCGCCCATAAACCTATGCATAGGGGTTGGCACACGTTTTCTTGACTCTCCAGTAGAAACTTTGGGGCACTCTTTGAAGTACTTTGTGTTGGTTGGATGAATCTGAGACTGTGTGATGCATATCGTATAATCATGCCCACGGATACTTGAGGTCACAATGGAGTATCTAGGTGACATTAGGGTTTTGGTTGATTTGTGTCTTAAGGTGTTATTCTCGTATGAACTCTATGATGGATTGAGCGGAAAGAATAGCTTCATGTTATTTTACTATGAACTCTTGAATAGATAGAACAGAAAGGATAACTTTGAGGTGGTTTCGTACCCTACCATAATCTATTTGTTTGTTCTCCGTTATTAGTGGCTTTGGAGTGACCCTTTGTTGCATGTTGAGGGATTGTTATATGATCTATCTATGTTATTATTGTTGAGAGAACTTGCACTAGTAAAAGTATGAACCTTAGGCCTCGTTTCCTATCATTGCAATACCGTTTACGCTCACTTTTATCGCTTGCTACCTTGCTGTTTTTATAATTTCAGATTACAAATACCTTTATCTACCATCCATATTGCATTTGTATCACCATCTCTTCGTCGAACTAGTGCATCTATACAATTTACCATTGTATTGGGTGTGTTGGGGACACAAGAGACTTTTTGTTATTTGGTTGCAGGGTTGTTCGAGAGAGACCATCTTCATCCTACGCCTCATACGGATTGATAAACCTTAGGTCATCCACTTGAGGGAAATTTGCTACTGTCCTACAAACCTGTGCACTTGCAGGCCCAACAACGTCTACAAGAAGAAGGTTGTGTAGTAGACATCAAGCTCTTTTCTGGCGCCGTTGTCGGGGAGGTTAGCGCTTGAAGGTATATCTTTAGATCTTGCAATCGAATATTTTTGTTTCTTGTTTTATCACTACTTTAGTCTATAAAAGAAAACTACCAAAAAATGGAATTGAGTTTGTCTCATACGCTTCATCTTTTTAATATCTTTCGTGAGTATGATGAAAAGGAAAATTGTGCTCAAGTGCTAGAAGAAGAAATAGAATGTTTGACACTAAATCTTTGAATGATGAGCATGATTGCAATGTTGTTAATATGAATTCCTTGAATATCCATGATGCTAATGATATGCAAAACCACAAGCTTGGGGAAGCTATTTTTGATGAATATGATATTTTTTTGTCCCCCAAGTTTTGATGAGCAAATTTATTATGATGAAAGCATGCCTCCTATTTATGATGATTATATTGATAAAAGTGGGTTTGGAAGAGTGTCAACTTTAGGAAGTAGTGATCCCACTATTTTGGAGGATGTTGAATCTTATTGTGATGAACATGAAAGTGGATTTGGAAGAGTGTCAACTTTATTTAGTGATGATTCCACTATTTTGGAAGAGGTTCCAATTGATTATGAGAACAAAGTTGCTATCTATGATGATTATTGTGATGACTTGTATGCTATTAAGAATAATGCTAACCATGAAACTTGTCATCATGATTTTAGTTTTCAATTGGATTATGCCTCACATGATAATTATTTTGTTGAGTTTGCTCCCACTACTATTGATAAGAAGAATTTTGCTTATGTGGAGAGTAGTAAATTTTCTTTGCCTGTAGATCATGAAAAGAATACTTTAGGTGTTGGTTATATTGTTGAATTCATTCATGATGCTACTGAAAATTATTATGAGGGAGGAACATATGCTTGTAGGAATTGCAATAATATCAAGTTTCCTCTCTATGTGCTTAAATTTTTGAAGCTATGATTGCTTTGCCTTCCTATGCTAGTTGATTATTGTTCCCATAAGTTGTTTGCTCACAAAATCCCTATGCATAGGAAGTGGGTTGGACTTAAATGTGCTAGTCATATTCTTCATGATGCTCCCGTTATGTTTCAATTCTTATCTTTTATGTGAGCATCATTGTCATCATCATGCCTAGCTAAAAAGGCATTAAAGAAAAGCGCTTGTTGGGAGACAACCCAATATTTACCCTTACTGTTTTTGTGTGTTAACATGATTATGCTACTGTATTAATCATGTTTTATAGCTTTTGTTTCAATAAAGTGCCAAGTAGAACCTTTGGGAAGACTTGGGTGAAGTTTATGTGATCTTGCTATAAAAAACAAAAACTTTAGCGCTCACGAGATTAGCTGACTTTTTTTACTGGAGAGTGATTTTAGGATTTATTATTTGTGCAGATGATTAATTGACAAATTACTCAGGTCCATCAATTTATTTCATAATTTTTGGGGTTCCATAGGTATACGTTTGATACAGATTACTACAGACTGTTCTGTTTTTGACAGATTCTGTTTTCCATGTGTTGTTTGCTTATTTTGATGAATCTATGAGTAGTATCGGAGGGTATGAACCATAGAGAAGTTAGAATACAGTAGATATTACACCAATATGAATTTAGAATGAGTTCATTACAGTACCTAAGTGGTGATTTATTTTCTTATACTAACGGAGCTTACGAGTTTTGTTTTGAGTTTTGTGTGGTTGAAGTTTTCAAGTTTTGGGTAAAGATTCGATGGACTATGGAATAAGGAGTGGCAAGAGTCTAAGCTTGGGGATGCTCAAGGAACCCCAAGGTAATATTCAAGGACAACCAAGAGCCTAAGCTTGGGGATGCCCCGGATGGCATCACCTCTTTCGGCTTTCGTTCATCGGTAACTTTACTTAGAGCTATATTTTTATTCACCACATGATATGTGTTTTGCTTGGAGCGTCATTTTCTTTTGTTAGTATTTTCTTGCTGTTATTTATATTAATTTTTTGCATATTTAGTTTCAATAAAAATGTCAAGGATAGCCTTTACCATGCTTATTTTGCTAGTATACATGTTGCTGTTTGAAAACAGAAAGTTTACCGCTGTTGCAAAAATTACCTAGAAAAGTCAGAGCATGATCTAATGTTGAATCGTTTTGCATAATGAGCTCTGATAAATCTTCTACAACGTAGTATTTTTCTCATAATTTTTGGAGTTAGGGAAGTATGATGAATCTTGCATTCTTTACAGACTGTACTGTTTTGGCAGATTGCTGTTAAGTTTGCGTTGTTTGCATATGTTTGCTTGTTTAATGATTCTATTTGATGATAGGAGTATTAAATATGCAGAGGCATTTAGTATGCAATTTTGAATAATAATTTTAGTGATTTGTTACAGTAGAAAATGACAAGGTTTTGCATTGGTTTATACTAACCTATCTCACGAGTTCTTGTTGAGTTTGTTGTGGATGAAGCTTTTGATAAAAAGAGAAACCATGATATGAGAGGAATTAAGGAGGCACAAAAGTTCAAGCTTGGGGATGCCCAAGGCACCCCAAGATAATATTTCAAGAAGTCTCAAGCATCTAAGCTTGGGGATGCCCCGGTAGGGATCCCACCTTTCTTCTCCAACAATCATCGGTTAGTATCGGTTGAACCTAAGTTTTTGCTTCTTCACTTGAGTTGTGCTATCCTTGCAATGTCATTTTGTTTTGCCTTGCTTTCTGTTTGAATGAAATACCAAGATATGAAATTCTTTAATGAAAGAGAGTCTTCACATATTTACATATTTATTTAGCTACTCATTGATCTTCACTTATATCTTTTTGGAGTAGTTTTTCATTTACTCGTGTGCTTCACTTATATCCTATGAGTAAATGGTTGAATGAGTTGAATGTCATAAATCTGAAATTATATATGTTTCTTTTGCTTATCCCATGGGGAGTAACGACTTCACATCTAAGAAGTAGAGTTTGTAAATTTATTGACGGTTAGCAAGCATTGTATTGGTCATTTGAACAATTCATGAAAGAATATTGAAGGAAGAGAGATTTCACATATAAATATACTATCCTAGACATCTTTTATAATTGTGAGCACTCATTATGTATGACATGCTAAAGAGTTGATGTTGGACAAGGAAGACAACGTAATGGGTTATGTTTTTTCACATCTCAGTTAAAGTATATTGTCATGGATCATTCAAACATGTTGAGCTTGCCTTTCCCCCTCATGCTACCCAAAATTCCTTGCACCAAGTAGAGATACTACTTGTGCTTCCAAATATCCTTAAACCCAGTTTTTGCCATGAGAGACCACCATACCTACATATGGATTGAGTAAGATCCTTCAAGTAAGTTGTCATCGATGCAAGCAATAAAAATTGCTCTCTAAATATGCATGACTTATTAGAGTGGAGAAAATAAGCTTTGTACGATCTTGTTATGGAAGCAATAAAAGCGACGGACTGCATAATAAAGGTCCATATACAAGGGGCAATATAAAGTGACGTTCTTTCGCATTAAGATTTTGTGTATCCAACCCTAAAAGCGCATGACAACCTCTGCTTCCCTCTGCGAAGGGCCTATCTTTTACTTTATGTCTTTTACTTTATGCAAGAGTCAAGGTGATCTTCACCTTTCCCTTTTTCATTTTATCCTTTGGCAAGCACTTTGTGTTAGGGTGATCCTGATATATATATCCAATTAGATGTACGTTAGCATGAACTATTATTGTTTACATCACCCAAAGGTGAATACGTTTGGAGGCAACATTATAAGCCCCAATCTTTCTCTGTGTCTAATTAAAACTTCATAACCACAAGTATTGCGTGAGTGTTAGCAATTGTAGAAGACTATATGATAGTTGAGTATGTGAAGTTTGCTAAATCAAAGCTCTGACATAGACTCTTCCTGAAAGTAAGATGAATTGTGATTGTTTGATGACTAAGAATCAAGTTTGCTAGTTTTCAAGAAAGTTTATGGTCTATGCTTTAACATGTGAATTGCTTGTTACTAGTTCGTGAAAAGTTTTATGAGATGAACTACTGTTATGACATATAATGATACTAGTAAAGGTGATTGAAATTATCATTGATCAAACTTGTGCACCTCTAGCATTCACACTTCATAATTTCTTTCTTTATCATTTACCTACTCGAGGACGAGCAGGAATTAAGCTTGGGGATGCTGATACGTCTCCAACGTATCTATAATTTATGAAGCATTCATGCTATTTTATTATCTATTTTGAATGATTATGGGCTTTATTATACACTTTTATATTACTTTTGGGACTAACCTATTAACTGGAGGCCCAGCCCATATTGTTGTTTTATTGCCTGTTTCAGTATTTCGAAGAAAAGGAATATCAAACGGAGTCCAAACGGAATGAAACCTTCGGCAGCGTTATTTTTGGGAAGAATATCATCCTGGAGACTTGGAGTTTACGTCAGAAGATCCTCGAGGAGGCCAGGAGATAGGGGGCGCCCCCCCTACTGGGCGCGGCCCCCTGTCTCGTGGGCCCCTCGAGCACCTCCCGACCGACTTCTTTTGCCTATATAAGCCTACATACCCTAAAAACATCGAATATCAAGATAGATCAGGAGTTCCGCCGCCGCAAGCCTCTGTAGCCACCAAAAACCTCTCGGGAACCCGTTTAGGCACCCTGCCGGAGGGGGAACCCATCACCGGTGGCCATCTTCATCATCCCGACGCTCTCCATGACGAGGAGGGAGTAGTTCACCCTCGAGGCTGAGGGTATGTACCAGTAGCTATGTGTTTGATCTCTCTGTCTCGTGTTCTCTCTATGGCACGATCTTGATGTATCGCGAGCTTTGCTATTATAGTTGGATCTTATGATGTTTCTCCCGCTCTACTCTCTTGTGATGAATTGAGTTTCCCTCTTGAAGTTATCTTATCGGATTGAGTCTTTGATTTGAGAACACTTGATGTATGTCTTGCCATGTTTATCTGTGGTGACAATGGGATATCACGTGCCACTTGATGTATGTTTTGGTGACCAACTTGCGGGTTCCGCCCATGAACCTATGCATAGGGGTTGGCACACGTTTTCTTGACTCTCCGGTAGAAACTTTGGGGCACTCTTTGAAGTACTTTGTGTTGGTTGGATGAATATGAGATTGTGTGATGCATATCGTATAATCATGCCCACGGATACTTGAGGTGACAATGGAGTATCTAGGTGACATTAGGGTTTTGGTTGATTTGTGTCTTAAGGTGTTATTCTCGTATGAACTCTATGATGGATTGAGCAGAAAGAATAGCTTCATGTTATTTTACTATGAACTCTTGAATAGATAGAACAGAAAGGATAACTTTGAGGTGGTTTCGTACCCTACCATAATCTATTCATTTGTTCTCCGTTATTAGTGGCTTTGGAGTGACCCTTTGTTGCATGTTGAGGGATTGTTATATGATCTATCTATGTTATTATTGTTGAGAGAACTTGCACTAGTAAAAGTATGAACCTTAGGCCTCGTTTCCTATCATTGCAATACCGTTTACGCTCACTTTTATCGCTTGCTACCTTGCTGTTTTTATAATTTCAGATTACAAATACCTTTATCTACCATCCATATTGCATTTGTATCACCATCTCTTCGTCGAACTAGTGCACCTATACAATTTACCATTGTATTGGGTGTGTTGGGGACACAAGAGACTTTTTGTTATTTGGTTGCAGGGTTGTTCGAGAGAGACCATCTTAATCCTACGCCTCCTACGGATTGATAAACCTTAGGTCATCCACTTGAGGAAAATTTGCTACTGTCCTACAAACCTGTGCACTTGCAGGCCCAACAACGTCTACAAGAAGAAGGTTGTGTAGTAGACATCAATCCCCTCTTTCGTCTTCATTCATTGGTAACTTTACATGGAGCTATATTTTTATTCACCACATGATATGAGTTTTGCTTGGAGCGTCATTTTCTTTTATTTACATTTTCTTACTGTTACTCAGAGACGTGTTTTCTATCTTTTAGTTCAATAAAAAGGTCAAGTATAGCCTTTACCATGCTTATTTTACAAGTCTATATGTTGCTGTTTTGAAATCAGAAAGTTTGCTGTTATGTTTTGAATATTGGTGAATAGTGAGAACATGATAAAATCTTGAAATTTTGACATGATGAGCAACAAAGTTTCTACAGTGTGGTAATTTTTCAGAATTTTTGAAGTTAGGGAAGTATGATTCCTCTTGCATTCTTTACAGACTGTCCTGTTTAGACAGATTGCTGTTATGTTTGCATATGTTTGCTTGTTTAATGATTCTATTTGAGGATAGGAGTGTTAAATATGCAGAGGCATTTAGTAGGAAATGTCAAATAATAATTTTAGTGATTTGCTATAGTAGAGAATGATAAGGTTATTGCGTTGATTTATACTAACTTATCTCACGAGTTCTTGTTGAGTTTTGTGTGTATGAAGTTTTTAAGATTTAGGAAAACCATGATATAAAAGGAATTAAGGAGACACAAAAGCTCAAGCTTGGGGATGCCCAAGGCATCCCTAATTAATATTCCAAGAAGTCTCAAGCATGTAAGCTTGGGGATGCCCCGATTGGCATCCCTAATTAATATTTCAAGAAGTCTCAAGCATCTAAGCTTGGGGATGCCCCGGTTGAAATCCCACCTTTCTTCTTCAACAACTATCGGTCAGTTTTGGTTGAGCCTAAGTTTTTGCTTCTTCACATGATATGTGCTATCCTTGCAATGCCATTTTATTTTGTTTTGCTTGTTGTTTGAATAAAGTACTTAAGATCTAAATTTTCTTTATGATAGAGAGTCTTCACATAGTTGCACAATTATTCGACTACTCATTGATCTTCACTTATATCTTTTGGAGTAGTTTGTCGTTTGCTCTAGTGCTTCACTTATATATTTTTAGAACACGGCGGTGGTTTTATTTTGAAGAAATTGATGAACTCTCATGCTTTACTTATATTATTTTGAGAGTCTTAAACATCATGGTAATTTGCTTAGGTTATGAATTTAGTCCTAATATGATAGGCATCCAAGAGGGATATAATAAACTTTCATATAAAGTGCATTGAATACTATGAGAAGTTTGATTCCTTATGATTGTTTTGAGATATGAAGATGGTGATATTAGAGTCATGCTAGTGCAGTAATTGTGAATTTGAGAAATACTTGTGTTGAGGTTTGTGATTCCCGTAGCATGCACATATGATGAACCGTTATGTAACGTAGTTGGAGCATGAGGTATTTATTGATTGCCATCCTTTGTGTGGAGGTCGGGATCGAGCGATGGTTAACTCCTACCAACCCTTCCCCTAGGAGCATGTGCGTAGTGCTTGGTTTCGATGACTAATAGATTTTTGCAATAAGTATGTGAGTTCTTTATGACTAATGTTGAGTCCATGGATTATTCGCACTCTCACCTTCCACCATTGCTAGCCTCTCTTGTACCGTGCAACTTTCGCCGGTACCATACACCCACCATATACCTTCCTAAAAACAGCCACCATACCTACCTATTATGGCATTTCCATAGCCATTCCAAGATATATTGCCATGCAACTTTCCACCGTTCCGTTTATTATGATACGTTTCGTCATTGTCATATTGCTTTGCATGATCATGTAGTTGACATCGTATTTGTGGCAAAGCCACCTTTCATAATTCTTTCATACATGTCACTCTTGATTAATTGCACATCCCGGTACACCACCGGAGGCATTCACATAGAGTCATATTTTTGTTCTAAGCATCGAGTTGTAATTTTTTCGAGTTGTAAGTAAATAGAAGTGTGATGATCATCATTATTAGAGCATTGTCCATTGGGAGAAAATAAAAAATAGAAAATAGAGGCCAAAGAAGCCAAGAAAAAAAATGAGAAAAAAATAAAAAATGAGAGAAAAAGAGAGAAGGGGATATGCTACTATCCTTTTACCACACTTGTGCTTCAAAGTAGCACCATGATCTTCATGATAGAGAGTCTCTTATTTTGTCACTTTCATATACTAGTGGGAATTTTTCATGATAGAACTTGGCTTGTATATTCCAATTATGTGCTTCCTCAAATGCCCTAGGTCTTCATGAGCGAGCAAGTTGGATGCACACCCACTTAGTTTCTTTTCGAGCCTTCATATACTCATAGCTCTAGTGCATCCGTTGCATGACAATCCCTACTCACTCACATTGATATCTATTGATGGTCATGCCCATAGCCCGTTGATACACCTAGTTGATGTGAGACTATCTCCCTATATTTGTCTTCTCCACAACCACCATATTCTCTTCCACCATAGTGCTATGTCCATGGCTCACGCTCATGTATTGCGTGAAAGTTGAAAAAGTTTGAGAATACTAAAGTATGAAACAATTGCTTGGTTGAAACCGGGGTTGTGCATGATTTGAATATTTTGTGTGATGAAGATGGAGCATAGCCAGACTATATGATTTTGTAGGAATAAGATTTCTTTGGCCATGTTATTTTGAGAAGACATAATTGTCTTGTCATTATGCTTGAAGTATTATTGCTTTTATGTCAATATTAAACTTTTGTTTTGAATCTTACGGATCTGAGTATTCTTGCCACAATAGATAAGATTACATTGATAAATATGTTAGGTAGCATTCCACATCAAAAATTCTGTTTTATCATTTACCTACTCGAGGACGAGCATGAATTAAGCTTGGGGATGCCTGATACGTCTCCAATGTATCTATAATCTTTAATTGTTCCATGCTATTATATTATCCATCTTGGATGTTTTATATGCATTTATATGCTATTTTATATGATTTTTACGACTAACCTATTAACCTAGAGCCCATTGCCAGTTTCTATTTTTTTCCTTATTTTTGAGTATCGCAGAAAAGGAATATCAAACGGAGTCCAATTGACCTAAAAATTTATGAAGCTTAATTTTGGACTAGAAGAAGCCCACAGAGCATTGGAGATGGACCAGAAGAGTCCCGAGGCCACCACAAGGGTGGAGGGTGCGCCCCCTACCTCATGACTGCTTCGTGGACCCCCTCACTTGTTCCCAACACCAACACCTCTTATATATACCGAAACTTCTAGAACAGAACCAAGATCGGGAGTTCCGCCGCCGCAAGCCTCTGTAGCCACCAAAAACCAATCGAGACCCTATTCCGGCACCCTGCCGGAGGGGGGATCCATCACCGGTGGCCATCTTCATCACCCCGGCGCTCTCCATGACGAGGATGAGTAGTTCACCTCAGGGCTGAGGGTATGTACCAGTAGCTATGTGTTTGATCTCTCTCTCTCTTTCTCTCTCTCTCTCTCTCTCGTGTTCTTGATTTGGCACGATCTTGGTGTACCGCGAGCTTTTCTATTATAGTTGGATCATATGATGTTTCTCCCCCTCTACCTTCTTGTAATGGATTGAGTTTTCCCTTTGAAGTTATCTTATCGGATTGAGTCTTTAAGGATTTGAGAACACTTGATGTATGTCTTGCATGTGCTTATCTGTGGTGACAATGGGATATTCATGTGATCTACTTGATGTATGTTTTAGTGATCAACTTGCGGGTTCTATGACCTTGTGAACTTATGCATAGGGGTTGGCACACTTTTTCGTCTTAACTCTCTGGTACAAACTTTGGGGCACTCTTTGAAGTTCTTTGTGTTGGTTTGAATAGATGAATCTGAGATGTGTGATGCATATCGTATAATCAAACCTGCGGATACTTGAGGTGACATTGGAGTATCTAGGTGACACTAGGGTTTTGGTTGATGTGTGTCTTAGGGTGTTATTTTACTACGAACTCTAGGGCTGTTTGTGACACTTATAGGAATATCCCAATGGATTGATCGTAAAGAATAACTTTGAGTTGGTTTTGTACCCTACAATAATCTCTTCGTTCTTTCTCCGCTATTAGTGACTTTGGAGTGACTCTTGGTTGCACGTTGAGGGATTGTTATATGATCCAATTATGTTATCATTGTCGAGAGAACTTGCACTAGTGAAAGTATGAACCCTAGGGATTGTTTCGAAGCATTGCAATACCGTTTTCGTTCACTTTTGTTACTTGCTACCTTGCTATTTTTATATTTTCAGCTTACAAAAACTTATATCTACCATCCATATTGCACTTGTATCACCATCTCTTCGCCGAACTAGTGCACCTATACAATTTATCATTGTATTGGTTGTGTTGGGGACACAAGAGACTCTTTGTTATTTGGTTGCATGGTTGGTTGAGAGAGGCCACCTTCATCCTACGCCTCCCACGGATTGATAAACCTTAGGTAATCCACTTGAGGGAAATTTGCTACTGTCCTACAAACCTCTGTACTTGAAGGCCCAACAACGTCTACAAGAAGAAGGTTGTGTAGTAGACATCAAAGTGACACACAACAAGCCTTTGATACTCTGAAACTGAAACTAGTCATATCACTAGTCTTACAATTGCCTGATTTCACCAAGAAATTCACCATTGCCACGGAAGCGTGCGCCTATGGAGTAGGAGCAGTAATCCAACAAGAAGAGCACCCCATTGCTTAGATGAGCAAGCCCTTGGGTCCCAAGAACAGAGGCCTATCCACATACGAGAAAGAATGCATGGCAATTCTGATGGCAATTGAACAGTGGAGCCCTTAGTTGCAGAATGAAGAGTTTATTATCCGCACGGATCAACGCAGCCTAGTGCACCTGGATGATCAACACTTGTCCACCCCATGGCAACAAATGAAGGAAATATGCCCTAGAGGCAATAATAAAGTTATTATTTATTTCCTTAATTCATGATGAATGTTTATTATTCATGCTAGAATTGTATTAACCGGAAACTTAGTGCATGTGTGAATACATAGACAAACAAAGTGTCACTAGTATGCCTCTACTTGACTAGGTCGTTGTATCAAAGATGGTTATGTTTCCTAGCCATAGACATGAGTTGTCATTTGATTAACGGGGTCACATCATTGGAGAATGATGTGATTGACTTGACCCATTCCGTTAGCTTAGCACTTGATCGTTTAGTCTATTGCTATTGCTTTCTTCATGACTTATACATGTTCCTATGACTATGAGATTATGCAACTCCCGAATACCGGAGGAACACTTTGTGTGCTACCAAACATCACAACGTAACTGGGTGATTATAAAGGTGCTCTACAGGTGTCTCCGAAGGTACTTGTTGACTTGGCATAGATCGAGATTAGGATTTGTCACTCCGATTGTCGGAGAGGTATCTGTGGGCCCTCTCGGTAATGCACATCACTATAAGCCTTGCAAGCATTGTGACTAATGAGTTAGTTGCGGGATGATGCATTACGGAACGAGTAAAGAGACTTGCCGGTGACGAGATTTAACTAGGTATTGAGATACCGACAATCGAATCTCGGGCAAGTAACATACCGATGACAAAGGGAACAAAGTATGTTGTTATGCGGTTTGACTGATAAAGATCTTCGTAGAATATGTAGGAGCCAATATGAGCATCCAGGTTCCGCTATTGGTTATTGACTAGAAATTAGTCTCGGTCATGTCTACATAGTTCTCGAACCCGTAGGGTCCGCACGCTTAACGTTATGTGACGATTTGTATTATGAGTTATGTGATTTGATGACCGAAGTTTGTTCGTCCCGGATGAGATCGGGGACATGACGAGAAGTCTCAAAATGGTCGAGATGTAAATATCGATATATTGGACGACTATATTGTGACATCGGAAAGGTTCCGAGTGATTCGGGTATTTATCAGAGTACCGGAGAGTTACGGGAATTCGCCGGGGAGTATATGGGCCTTATTAGGCTTTAGGGGAAAGAGAGAGGGGAGGCTGCGCGCCCCCCCAAGGCCTAGTCCGAATTGGACTAGGGGGAGGAGCTGCGCCCCCTCCTTCGTTCTCTTCTCTTTTCCCTTTCCTTCTCTCCTACTCCTACTACATGGAAGGGGGGAATCCTACTCCCGGTGAGAGTAGGACTCCCCAGGGCACGCCATAGTTGAGGGTCGGCCCTCCCCCTCCTCCACTCCTTTATATACGGGGGAGGGGGGCACCCCATGGACACACAAGTTGATCATTGATCTTTAGCCGTGTGCGGTGCTCCCCTCCACCATAATCCACCTCGGTCATATCGTAGCGGTGCTTAGGCGAAGCCCTGCGTCGGTAGCTTCATCAACACCGCCATAACACCGTCGTGCTGAGGAACTCTCCCTCGAAGCTCTACTGGATCGTGAGTTCATGGGACATCACCGAGCTGAACGTGTGCAGATCGCGGAGGTGCCGTACCTTCGGTACTTGGATCGGTCGATCGTGAAGACGTACGACTACATCAACCGCGTTGTCATAAGGCTTCCGCTTACGGTCTACGAGGGTACATGGAAGACACTCTTCCCTCTCGTTGCTATGCATCACCATGATCTTGCGTGTGCGTAGGAATTTTTTGAAATTACTACGTTCTCCAACAACAAAAGGCCTTCACCAAACTGCTCGGGCTCAAATACAAAATCTACTACCGACTAGGACCAACCAATTCAGCTGCTGATGCTCTGTCCCGCCGTACCCTGGATGCCTCCATCACAGCTATTTCAATTTGCGAACCTGCCTGGATGGACGATATTGTGGCTAGCTACAGGACCAACACACAAGTGCAGCATATTATCCGTGACCTTGATAGACGACCGGATCCCAGGAAGCGTTTCCAGATGCATGATGGCTTGTTATACTTCAGAGACATAATCTGGCTCAGAGGCTCTCCTTCTCCACAACAACGCATGCTCCGCGCCTTCCATGACAGCGCAATGGGCGGCCATTCCGGAGTGTGAGTGACCTACAGGCTTCTCCGCCATCAAGAAATATGTGTAGTCGTGCTTCGTATGCCAGCAAGCCAAGCCAGAGCGTGTTCGCTACCCCGGCCTGGTCGAACCTCTCCCAGTTCCAAATGTCGCGTGGAAGGTAGTCACCATGGACTTCATTGATGGCCTTCCTTATTCTGGCAAGTTCAATTGCATTCTTGTTGTGGTCGACAAGTTTACCTGCTACGCCTACTTCCTCGCTCTCAGCCACCCATTCACGGCGGCCAAAGTGGCTCATTCTTACCTGGAGAACATCTACAAACTGCACGACCTCCCTGAAGCAATAGTCTCTGATAGAGACCCCGCGTTCACCAGCATTTTTTGGCGCAAGCTCTTCAAGACTATCAGTACCGAGCTTAATATGAGCACGCCATATCACCCGCAAACATACGGGCAAATGGAGCGTGTCAATCAGTGCCTGGAGATTTACCTCAGATGCTTCACCCACGCCAACCCAAACAAGTGGCACCAATACTTGGCTCTGGCAGAATTTTGGTATAACTCCAGCTTTCACTCTGCTCTCAATACCTCCCCTTTTGCAGCTCTCTATGGCCATGAGCCAGAACCGAAGCCACTTCCACATGCAAGTTGCCACAGCTCAAAGACTGTCTCGAAGAGTGCAAGCACATGCAGCAAGTTCTTTCGGAGCACCTACATCGAGCACACAACATTATGAAGAGTCAAGCTGACAAGAAATGCTCTGATAGCTCCTTCATCGCCGGGGACTCCATCTTCGTCAAGCTGCAGCCGTATGTGCAGACAACGGTGGCTCATCGTTCCAACCACAAGCTCTCCTTCCGCTACTTCGGGCCCTACAAGATCATCCGCGTCGTCAACCCCGTCACCTACGAGCTCGAGCTGCCCGCCGGTGCCAAGGTGCACCCCGTCTTCCACGTGTCGCAGCTAAGCCGATCCTTATCTATTGCTACACCGGTTGAGACGACGCTGCCAACCCCATCGGACGAACCTCTGACGCCGGTCGAGATCATTAATACAAGATGGTGCCACACCCCGCAAGGACGGCATCAACATGTGCTCGTGCGTTGGTCTGATCCCTCTGTCCTCGAGGCCACCTGGGAAGACGCCAAGACGATGCAAGACCGCTACCCTACTCTCCTGGCTTGGGGACAAGCCGGCTCTCAAGGAGGAGGGGATGTCAGCGCACGACCTGCCTTGACAGCCACGGCCAAGGGGGCTGCCGCAACAGCGTGTCACACTAGCAACGATGACCTGGTGGCAAGGCAGATCGACAGCAAGCCCAAGAGGATCGTACAGCCCAACAGGAGATTCGTTGGGCCGGAGTGGGGCCGCTGAGCCCACGTTGCCTCTGACCGTACTTATTCTCTCGAGCGACGAGGGAGACGGCATTCAGAAGGATCAGAACGAACGGCGGCTCTCTCCTCTTCCCTTTCCCCACCTACCTTCCTTCTTCTTCTTCCACAAGAACAACGAGAGGCTGGTTGTCATTGGAATTCGAGACTTGTATCTGAAGCCTAGTGAATAGATCGAGCCGGTACCTAACATAATCAGACTTGGATACTCGATGAATCAATTGAGAGAGTAGCAATTCCGTTTGTCTGATTGAGTAGTACTAGCTAGGTTCGTAACATTAAGACTCGATAGCAATCTAACTAAAATGCTTGTTGCACCTTAAATGTTGTTTGTCTGATTGAGTAGTGCTAGCTAGGTTCTTAACATTAAGACTCGATAGCAATCTAACTAAAACGCTTGTTGCACCTTAAATGTTTGCACGACAGTGAGCCACAAGGGACTCAATGGTTGCTAAACTCTGTCATCTCGAGCAAGGGTTTCCTTTTCTAGGAACCTCAACATCCTAGCGTTGTCACTACGTTGAGCTGTTGAGCATCCAGATTGAAGCGTCCAAGCCGCATCATGGTGGAGGCGGCAAAAGCTTCATAAAAATGGTTGATAGTGACATCGAGGTGTTGGAGTGCAAACCAAGATGTAAAAGGTGAGGGAGACTAGTGGGGTTATTTATATTATCTATGCCCGCCATTGCCGGATAGTTTTTCGCCCACATTTGAAGCTCCAGCCGCATACCTGGTTTGTGTATTTGCTGTTACATCAAAAGAGCTCCTGGTATGAGAGTGATACCGTGTTCAGTATCAGGATATACTAAAGGGAAGCTTGTTGCGCTTTACATGCTGAAACTGTAATGGATTGGATTGGACTACAAAGCTGAAACTTATTTGGATATCTGGCAAGGGGTTGTCTCTCTCGGCACGGGCTACAGGTGATCGCCCCGCTGGGACACGGAGGTTGGTTGCCTTTCTCTCGCACATAGTAGTCCCTGTTGTGCGCCGCGCGATGTGGGAATCCGACGACACCACGTCGCCCACCTCGTCGCCCCAGCACCGCCTCGTCGAGGACGGTTACACACAGCTCAGCGTCGGCGACGTGGATCCGCAGCTTGCTCCCGGCGTGGATGCAGATCCCGTTTCTTTTCTGAAGGAAAGAACTGGCCATGGTTCTCTTCTTTTAGAGGGGAAGAAGATCAACACTGGCACAAAGCAGCTACAGCCCGCTGAAGCGAACCTCCCAGAACGCGTGCCTGATCCCTTCGCCCCCGCTGCTGGTGTGCTTCGGTTTTTAGTACCACCTCGCCCAGCCGAGGAGCATTGAGAGGAAGAGCCGGCTATAAGAGGAGGGCGAGGTGATGCGTTCTCCTTACTTACCTGGACGGGGTCGACAGGCGATCAAGAAGGCCCGTGGCCTGGGTCAATGGTCCACATTGCACTTGGCACTACTAGGAAAAGGGCTATAGATAGGATTGATACTAATGGCGCATCAGGTAAGTAGTGCGCCACTACTATATATTAATGGCGCACCGGTCGGAGGCGCACCATGCACACGGTGCGTCACTAGTATTGATTTTTTTTTCATTTTTCCATACACTCTAATGGCGCATGGTGCCAAAGTGCGCCATTACTAGTTCTACCATGGTGCCAAAGTGTGCCATTACTAGTTCTATCAAGTAATGGCGCACCTTAAGCAGTGCGCCATTAGTATATTATTATTTTTTTACTTTTTTGCAAAACTGCTAATGGTGCACCGTGTATATTTTCATGGACACTTTTTGATCTCGATCTCGATCCCACCCGCACCCTCCCCCGCTAGCTCCACCGCCGCCGACGACCCACCGCAACCCTCCCCCGCTCCACCGCCGCCAACGGGCACCCCTCCCCCCGTACCC
>NC_041389.1:656783603-656784237 GCF_002162155.2 Triticum dicoccoides | reverse complement strand
ACCCCCGCACCCTCCCCCCGCTCCACCGCCGCCGTCGATGATATTTTCAAGTAACAAATTTGAACATATTTTTTAAAAAATTATTACTGTTTTTATAAATAAATATTACTGTTATGATTTAAACAAGTTTGAACATATTTAAACACAAATAAATATCAAACAGGATTTAAAATGCATAAAAAAATATTGGGGAGCCTGGGAATCGAACCCAGGACCTCCTGGTGTGTGTGCTGCGTACTGACCAGTCGGGCTAGTGGGCGGGTTCTGTTGTAGATAGGGTTAGGAGGTATATAACCTGACAAGTCAGGCTAGATTAAATTACTTATGGCGCACCCCTCGGTGGTGCGCCATTGCTATGGATGTACTTATGGCGCACCCCTGGGTGGTGTGCCATTGCTAAGCCTCCCCCACACTAAAATCTCCAATCCCCAATCCACACTCTAATCCCTCCCCTGCCTCATCTCACCCGCCGACCACCACTTCCCCCATGCTCTCCGTCCCCAGCCGTGCACCCGACCACCCTCCGCTGCCGACCACCTCCCTCACCGTCCCCCTCCGCCCGCGCCCGCGCCCTCACCGTCCCATCCCCCCGCGGCCCCGCCTGCGTCAACCTCCCTCCCGAGCGTGACAGCTA
>NC_041389.1:656782942-656783574 GCF_002162155.2 Triticum dicoccoides | reverse complement strand
CGCCAACGGGTACCCCCCGCACCTTCCCCCCGCTCCACCGCCGCCGCCGATGATATTTTCAATTAACAAATTTGAACATATTTTCTAAATAATTATTACTGTTTTTATAAAAAAATATTACTGTTATGATTTAAACAAGTTTGAACATATTTAAACACAAATAAATATCAAACATGATTTAAAATGCATAAAAAAATTTGGGGAGCCTGGGAATCGAACCCAGGACCTCCTAATGTGTGTGCTGCGTACTGACCAATCGGGCTAGTGGGCAGGTTCTGTTGTAGATAGGGTTAGGTGGTATATATGTTGGGCTAGATTAAATTACTTATGGATGTACTTATGGCGCACCCCTGGGTGGTGCGCCATTGCTAAGCCTCCCCCACACTAAAATCCCCAAACCCCAATCCACACTCTAATCCCTCCCCTGCCTCACCCGCCGTCCCCGGCCGTACGTGCACCCGGCCACCCTCCGCCGCCGACCACCTCCCTTATTGTCCCCCCTCTGCCCGTGCCCGCGCCCTCGCCGTCCCCCTCCCCCCGCGGCCCCGCCTGCGCCCCCCTCCCTCCCGAGCGCGACAGCTAGGGTTCCTAGCTGCCGCCACCACTGCCGGCCCGCAGCCGCGGGCGCGCCC
>NC_041389.1:656771835-656782714 GCF_002162155.2 Triticum dicoccoides | reverse complement strand
TCCTATCTTCTCCCGCGACCTTCCCCCTACCCCCTCTCAACCGCCCCGTCCCCTCAGCGCCGCCCGCCGTCTCCCGAACCCTAGCTCCGCCGGCGTCGGGGACGACCACCTCGTCGACCTCACCAGGCCGCAGGCCCTCAAGCCCCACGCCGTCCTCGGCCTCACCCTCTCCACCGGCGGCGCCCCTTCCTCTGCCCCTGCAGCGCAGCAGCAGCAGTAAATAGCCAGGTAAGATGATGATGCATTTTCATTCAGTCTTTCTATTCAGTCTTTCTATTTGTACTACTTGTTTGTTGTGAAGCTAAGATGATGATGTTATTTTCTTATATGGTGAAGATATACTCTAGTTCTCTTTGTGCTGTGTCACTCTGTTTTTCAATTCAGTCTTTCTATTCAGTCTTTCTATTCACTCGTAGGAAGGAGTATGACAAGAACATCGGTTAGATACATGGGCTACTGTGGATGAAAGTGTGGTATTTATACTCTGCCTTCGACAGAGCAGAGAAGCCAAATACTTGAAACTATTATCTGGTAGGAGATTTATTTTAACAAGATAGAAGAAAACACCCAAGATGATAGGTAATAATACATTCATGTCTAAGACCATCGAGTGGTTGAACCGTATGCGGTGTGCCTATATATGCCTGTATATATTGCCCGTGGTTCGCCTAAGACACGACGAAATCACCATATGTGACTGAAAATATGGAGAAGAACCAGAGGCTTCTTGAGAGCAACCAGACAAACATTAAGTGAAATTAATTAGATTGTGTGTATAGTAGTACTACTAGTTTTTGCTGGTGTTTTTGCTGGTGAACCATACGACATTAAGTGAAATTAAGTAGAAATTATGGTAGTTTCAGTTTCACAACCAGCTCAACACTAGCTACATACTGTTGCCCAATACTAGCTCTTTAGAGGGTATACTGCTTTCTTTTCTTATCTTAAAACATGCTACAAGGGGCAAAGCATGGATGGTTGCCTTTCGGGTGCATCATCCCACTAACCCGGCCCCGCTGATTGCCTTTCAGGTGCGAATCAGCCAGTCGACATGTTTGATCGACCGTGCCGATCCTTGTGCTTGCTGGGTTGGATATGGATGATGACTAGATGCCAGCTGCGTGCTTCTTCTTCTGGTCTGACCTGCACCGCCATTAATTAGTGTTAACTGTACTAGTACAATCAACTTCAGAGAGTGTCACACTCAGTTCAGCATCTGGCAGACCAAGTGGCACTATCAACTTGTCTTTATCTCCATTTTCTTGAGCACACACCTATCATGTATCATGTATGTAGTAGCAACATGCTAATGGGGAGGTGTATCAGGATCATGACAAAATGTGCTGCTATCTTATTCCAAGATGCACATTTTCTCTCAAACTGACATGTTCTTAATATGGACTCTGTTTGATGATAGAGGTGTAGCAGGATCATGACAAAATCAGTTGTTATCTTATTCCAAGATGCACATTTCCTCTGAAACTGACTGAACTGTTCTTAATTTTGCAGGTAGAGGGCAAGATAATTTGTTGGTTGTTTGCTGTCATGTTGTTATTACTTCCATTAGGGCATCTGTTGGTTCATTAACCTTTCTAACATCTGCATATTTCAGGTTTCCGAGGAGGTAAAGGAAGTGAAGTTCAGTCAGTGCAGCAGCAGGAACACCTTCAAGGTGAGAAATATGTTCCTATTTATCTTTTTTTGCTCAAGTTCTTCAGTACATCATATAATATAGAGAAGTGCAGATCAAGTGGTGCAATCATATACATCTGCCACTTAAGTCATCCTTCCCTTTAAGCAGAGTGATGCCTTTCGATGTCACACAATAATGTTTGTTGCAAGAACATTCTACTCTTAGTGTTCGTTTGTTTACTGCATAAAAATATATAGTTTTGCTGCTGTTATGCCTGTATTCACTGCTGCTGCTGTACTTGTGATGATGTTGTAGGTACCCCGAGAGGCCCTTGAGTTTGCCGGAATGTCGATTAACTTCCGTTCCGACAAATCCGGGTACTCCATATGTCCTATTTTCAGCAAAGGTAATGCTGAAATTTTCCGTGAATTTTAGCATTACTTTGCTAAAAAATAGGACATATGGGGTACTTGCGACTAATGCCTGTTATCATGCATGTTTTATGATCTGTTGTAAGGGTACTAATTGGTCTCTTCTGCTGCTTATCAGAGATGGCGGGAAGCAGCCACCGCCGATCTGCGACACCGCAGTACGAGTTGGATGCTTCCGAGTTCTTCACTATCATACTTGAGGCTTCAGTATCATCCATGACGCATGTATATAAAACGAGAGATCTCCCCTTCACCCATCTCATTATGATATCTGTTGTTTGCTACATGCATCACTCATTGTCCCAAACTGCAGAGGCTGCCTGACAGTTTTATGAACATGCTGATGGGTGAAGATCCGCCAAATAATATGAAGCTGCGACAGGCCGGCAGCGGGTTTCGCAGGCAGTGGGATGTGCATTTGGTGATCAAGAAGGGCCACATGTACTTGTCTCGTGGGTGGGAGAAGTTCTACCGTGCCCACGACCTGCAGCTGGGGTACTTCCTTCTCTTCAGGTACGACGACGACGCCAACATGCTCATCGTGAAGGTGTTCAACAAGACTATGTGTCGCATGCGCTACGCTGCCGATGATGATGCCGGTACGTTCGGCCTCTTCTTATTCCTCTACATTTGGCTTTGTCTCACATCGATTGTTAACGGTCATTGTTGCATTTTGGACAGGTAATGGGAGCAGCAGCAGCGACACTGGCTACAGCCAAAGCAGCAGCGATTATGGCTGTAGCGAAAGCAGCAGCGATTCTGGCTGTAGCGAAAGCAGCAGCGATTCTGGCAGCAGCATAGACAACAAGAAGGATGATCCGGACTGGAGTGCGGGAGAAGAGGAGCAGAGTGAGGATGAGGAGCTGCAGGATGACGATGGGCATCAGGCTGAGGATGACCTAGCGCTGGTGGTGGCTGACCAAGGGCAAGAGATGGAGGTGGCTGAGGATGACCTAGCGATGGTCGTGCCTGAAGGTGGCCTCGCGATGGTGGTGGTGCCTGACAATGACCACGCACCGGTGGTGGCGCCGGCGATCCCACAGCTGGGCGACATGACCACGCCAATTGTGGTAGAAGACTACATCCCACTGCCTCCACTGCCTCCACCGCCTCGCCGCTCTAGGCGCATCAGGGAGAGGAAGGAGAAGAAGGAGAAGAACAATGCATGAGAACTGAACTTTGTCAGGTATGTCAGATCTCCTATAGGTTAGCTATCCAAAATGATGTATATATACTTAGTTACCTATGTTATCTCTAATATGCTTAGTTTCCTATAGGTTAGCTTCATTTTTACCTAAGTTGGCTCTAATATACTAACTTAGAGCTTATATGCTTAGTTTCCTATAGGTTAGCTCCAAAATAACTTATGTTAGCACAAAATGATCTAGTTTACATAATAAGCTTATAGTCTTTTTCTTATTCTTCTTCTTTTCCAAAATGACATAGGTTAGCTTCATTTTACCTAAGTTGGCTCTAATATACTAACTAAGAGCTTATATGCTTAGTTTCCTATATGTTAGCTCCAAAATAACTTATGTTAGCACAAAATGATCAAGTTTACATAATAAGCTTATAGTCTTTTTCTTATTCTTCTTCTTTTCCAAAATGACATAGGTTAGCTTCATTTTACCTAAGTTGGCTCTAATATACTAACTTAGAGCTTATATGCTTAGTTTTCTATAGGTTAGCTCCAAAATAACTTATGTTAGCACAAAATGATCAAGTTTACATAATAAGCATATAGTCTTCTTCTTATTCTTTTTCTTTTCCAAAACTCTTGTTATTCTTCTTCTAGTGTTCTTCTTCTTCTAGTATTCTTCTAGTCTTCTTCTTCTTCTTCTTCTAACTTCTTGTTTATCATTTTGCAGATTTGATTTAATTGACGGAAGCTTGCGTGGATGGAGTGCTTCTTTTCCATTTGTGTTTTTATTTTGTATCAATGTGAAACTTTTGTGAATTGATGGATAACGGTGTTGGATGAACAATGTGAAACTTTTGTAATATGTAACGACGGAACTATGTGTTGGCTATGTATGTATATATGATGAAACTTGTGTGTTGGATATGATTGTTATATGGATGCTTGTTGTATATATATGTGTTGAATATCTCATATGTGAAATAGTGACCTGAGATTAAGAAAAAAAAATTGTTACTAATGGCGCACTACCATGTGGCACGCTATAAGTATAGCAGATAATAGTGGCGCACTGTGGGCAATACTAATGGCGCACTACGTGGTGCACCATTAGAATACCAGATTCTAATGGCGCACATGTGGTGCGCCATTAAAAAAAAATTCTAATGGCGTGAGGCTAGTGGCGCACCAGCAGTGCGCCATTAGAAGGCAAAACTGGTGCGCCACTAGCATGCCTTTTTCTAGTAGTGTGGTGGGTGCGTTGGCCCATCATCTCCCCAAGTGGGAGAGTGAACGTCATAATTTGTGGTAGAGGGGGTACGTGTTCGCGCAGCCCCTGCCAATCCTTTTAAATTAAATTTTGGTACCTGGCCTGGCTTGCATATCGAGTCTGTTTTGGCAATCCTTGTTTGGTACGTTTCATCTGTTCAAGTACATATGCAGTCCTTTGTCTACTTCATCTGTTGCTTTTGAATTTCTGATCAAAGTTTCTCTGAGCAACATGGCATGATCTGGCCTTCCTGTTACAACTAAGTTAAATTCGGCAAGAAATTCACTTCTGCACCTGCGCAAACATGTACTCCGTAGATAGAACTTTGAGCTTAGTATTACTTGTCAGTTGAAGTAGAGACAAGCACCCCGAATCTAAGCTTTAGCCTGAAACTAAGAGGGTGTTTGTTTCCAGAGACTTATTGGCTTAGGGACTTAAAAAAGTTCTTATAAGTCGCATCTAAACCAAACATGAGGGACTTATAGGGACTTAAAGTGGGCATTTGGGACTTATGAAATAAGACTCTCAAGAAGGGACTTATAGGGACTTATAGTTGTAATATGGTCTTGTAGGAACTTATAAGTCCCAGGAACCAAACAGGTAGGGACTTATAAGTTGGGACTAAAAAAAGTCTTAGGACTTATGAACCAAACAGGACCTAAGTTGTGGTGAACTGAAAAAACAACACGCGTGCAAACTAAAACCAAACCATGCGCCCGTCCCGTAGGAGAATCCCTTGCTCACACATTGATAAGGCCCCACCATGACTTTGTCAGTTGGAGGCTCTTCCAGCAAAATAAGAAGAATCAGCAAGTAGTTGAACACCTTCTCTAACTAAGCTCTGAACACTGGAGGACGGAACTAACTACAAGAACTTCAGAGCTGTAAAAAGGCCACCGTTCTGCTCTATTCTCTACTGGAACAGAAATTTTTGGGAGCAGACTGGTAGAGCTAGCTTGAATAAAGATGAACAACAATTTTCATGCATGCTGAACTCCGCGCTGGCTCCAGCCTCTCATCTTATGTTCAGGCAGTGTGTTCTTTGAACATGAGAAAGAAGAGGTCATTCATGGAACTGAAGGTACACAACACAGGTGTGGTACAGCAAGAGCTGCAAGACTGCAAAATGTCCAAGTTGAACTATCTACACCACATTGTGTTGCGAGGTGAACATGGGATATGTTTCAGTTCCCTGACAAGAGTAAATCGATGTACAAGCAGAGCTGGTTACCCATTGCAACTGCCCCAACAGAGTGCATCGACAGTCTTGGTGTTCCTTTTGCGCGCTTCTGTTCTAGTACTATTCATTAAGACAGAAGCACATGCTGAAGTGTGCAGAGCAGACAGAAATTAAATCAAAGCAGCCTAGAGCTTAAAACTTGTCGCTCGGGGAGCAGCTTCGACCAAGTGTTGTGGGCTACTGCACCAAAGCGTTCTGCATTAGTACAAAGTGAATTGATGTTTTATTCTTTTGTGAACAAGATATACAAAGCGGACACAAATTATATAATGATAAATACAGTAACAATTATGTCATCCTATAATGCCTCTCTTGCTCTAGCACCCACAGTTTATGATTGCAACAAGCTTTTCACAAGGAATTCGCTAAACGACCACGAAACAGTTAGCAGACCATAAAAATATAGTAGAAAGTCGTGCATAAACGTGGGCTCTTTGTGGTTTAGAGAAGTCTAGTAGCCTTTCTATATGGTGAACCATGATATAAAACGGCACCATACACTCCTTATTCCTTAACAATAGGTATTTTCTTCCTTCCACAAGAGTTTGTTCCGACAATTACTTTGCATCAATTAGTATTTCACATGCTACTTACAATTTCAAAGTCATACATGATACATGTGCAGTCATCCACAACCATTAACAAGATGGACCTGTGTAAGGTCGTACCTAACTTACCGGCAACCCATGAATGGTTGGTGACTAACATAAATCGTGCGTTACGATGTAGTACCTCTCTTCATCATGATCTCAAAGCGGGAGTGGTCGTCTAGCCAGTGGCCTCCATAATAAATAGTAGTATGTTATCTTCATGCTACGGAGCAAGACAACACGACCAAATCCATCTAACTATGTGAGAAGTGTAGCTGAAAAAATAAAGAAAGTTGAAAATGAAAACGCAAGTCTCACAGGCAAGCTACATGTCAGTCGAA
Source organism: Triticum dicoccoides (assembly GCF_002162155.2). Taxonomy (NCBI): domain Eukaryota; kingdom Viridiplantae; phylum Streptophyta; class Magnoliopsida; order Poales; family Poaceae; genus Triticum; species Triticum dicoccoides. The sequence continues at coordinate 656,776,071 of NC_041389.1, read as the reverse complement.
TAGGAAGAGGAGGCATCTGGAATCAAGAGCTTCCTAGCTGGCTTGCCTGTCTGCAAGACTTGCTGGACATAAGTGAGCCATAGTCATAGCTAAGTGCACTAACGGTCAAGAGATTGGAGCATGCACTGTCCATCGTTTATTGTCTACATTGCAACTTCACATGTAGCATCGAATACGATGAGAACATGGACAAACCTAGCACATAATGGTCTTCAGCGGCTGTTAAGACTCCACAACAACCTAGCAAAAACGCTAGTTGCACCTTAAATGTTTGCACAATGGTGAGCCACAGCGGACTCAACAGTTGCTAAACTCTCTGTCATCTCGAGCAAGGGCTTCCTTTCCTAGGAACCTCAACATCGTAGCTCACCGTGAGTCACAAAGCGGCTTGTTGTAAGCAAGGTAGGGGTACTTTATTTTCTAAAATAGCGTGAATTTGTCATATTGTACCTGATGCTTTTAGTGGAATAGTAATCTCTCAGTTATTCAAAAAATGCTGACCAAGTCACGATGATAAAATGCTGCTAGAGGGCCCTAGCGTTGTAACTACCTTGAGCATCCAGGTTGAAGCATCCAAGCCGCATCATGGCGGAGACGGCAAAGCTTCATAAGAATGCTTAATAGTGGCATCAAGGGGTTGGAGTGCAAGCAAACCAAGAAGTAGAAAGTGAGGGAGATTAGTGGGGATGCTTGTATTATCTATGCCTTGCCATCGCCCAATAGTTTTTCTCCCCCTTCTGAAGCCCCATCCGCATACCTTGTTTGAGTATTTGTTGTTATATTTTGATGTACGGCAAGAAGTGGCATCAGAAGAGCTCCTGGTATGGTAGTGACACCCCGTGTTCAGCATCAGGATATACTAGAGGGAAGCTGGTTGCACTTTACATGCTGAAACTGTAATGGATCGGGCTACAAAGCTGAAACTTATTTGGATATCTGGCGAGGGGTCGTCTCTCTCGGCACAGGCTACAGTCGACCAGCCCGCTGGGAGCCTGGGACATGGATCCATTACAGTTTGCTCCGGGCGTCGGCGACGGGGATCCGCAGCTTGCTCCCGGCGTGGATGCGGATCCCGTTTCTTTTCTGAAGAAAAGAATTGGCCATTGTTCTGTTCTTTTTTAGAGGAGAAAGAGCAACACTGGCACAAAGCTGCTACGGCCCATACGCCTATCTCTCTCGTCCTTCCTTCAGGCCTGCTGAGGCCAGCCTCCCAGAACGCGTAACTCCCTTCGCCCCGGCTGCTGGTGTGCTTCGGTTTTTAGTACCACATCGCCCAGCCGAGGGGAATCGAGCGGGAGAGCCACGTTCTCCTTACTTAACTGGGGTCTACGGGCGATCAAGAAGGCATGTGGCCTGGGTCAATGGTCCACATTGCACTTGGTGGGCGCGTTGGTCCATCATCTCCCCAAGTGGGAGAGTGAACGTCATAATTTGTGATAGAGGGGGTACGCGTTCGCACGGCCCCTGCCAATTCTTTCAAATTAAATTTTGCTCCTTGGCCTGGCCTGTTTCTGAAGTCTGTTATTACAATGCAGTCCTCCTAGTCGACAGATAGCAGTTTCTTCAGGCAGTGTGTTGTTCTGGAACAGAGAACAAAATTCAGCAATTGCTGGAGGGTTCTGATCCAAACATATGCGTCTGGTGCTGCCAGGTTGTACATTCTGGTGCTCTCTACCTTCTTGTTGCAAGTAAAATCTGCTAGAACTGAACTTCTAAGCATAGCATGCAGAGACATGTACGTAGATAGAACCGATCGAAGGCACTGCTAGCATTTCAACGCGAAAAGTTCTTGACAGGAAACCTAGCTCTAGCTTAATCCCTTTAGCCTGAAACTAAATGGAACATCAACAACTTTACAGTCAGATGCGCCACCAACCTAGCAATTCTCTGTGCTAAATGAACAAACAACACCCCGCAAAGCTCATAGCAAGCATATTCCTCAACTCAAGAGCAGGTACGCACATGCTAATCAACACAAGCATAAGGTTCAGTGCAATACATGTATGTCTTCTTGATGTTCAGGGCCAGAAACCATACACCAAACCAAACCAGGTGTGTTTTTCCATTACATGCAACGTAAAAAACCAAACCATGCGCCTGCAGAGGAATCCCTTCCTCACACATTGATAAACCCATAAGGGCCCCGCCATGCCTCTTCAGGCAAAGCTACACCTCAAACTTGTCAGTTCCAGCAAAATAAGAAGATTCAGTATGTAGTTCAACAACGTACATAACTGCTAAAGGAACACTGCCTCTCACTAAGCTCTAAACACTCAAGGATGGAACTACTCGCAAAAGTTTCAGAGCTCCTACCACCGTGAACATGTAACGACAGTAGACAAGTACTGCAACAGAGCCGCTGTTGTGTTCTGTTCCGTTCTCTGCGGGAGGAGCGATTTTCCAGAACAAGCTGGCAGAGAACAAACTTAAAATAAATAACATTTTCATGCATGCTGAACTCCAAGCTGGCTCCAGCCTCTCATCTCATGTTCAGCCAGTGTGTTCTTTTAATGACAAAAGAAGGGGCCATACATGGAACTGAAGGTACGCAACACAGGAAGGATCTGATACAAGTGTGGTACAGCAAGACTGCAACATGTCCAAGATGAACTATCTGCGCTACATTATGCATCCAGGTGAATCATGATCCAGATGAACATGTCCATTGGTGTCAGATCATTGCATTCTTTTGCAAAAGAATCATGACCGAGCATTTTACTTAGCCGACTTGGCATTTGTGAGACAGGCAACCAAGTAGCATTGTTTGCACGAAATACTCTCCAATGCAGTAAACTAACTCTGTGCTTACCTAAGTAGGCTAGATATAAGACAGACATGCAAAACAAAAGATGGAAGAGTCCACATTAGTTCCGAGTTCACAGTATACAGATTTAGTGAAGAAAACCCCTTCCTAGACATGGCTGGGCATGACTGGTTCAGAGTGTTTTATTCATGATACCGCAACTATCCTGTTTCTTTTTCCTGTTTTCCAAAATGAGAGCAGTGGCCAGATGACAATTATATTCTGGAAAGGTCATACCTAAATGCTGTACAACAATCGATCAAAATATAACGAGACACAAAATATAGATACTTGAGCTAACCAGTATACCACTCCTTTCTCGGTGGGACATCCTGACAACATTAAATTCCATAAAATAGTCAGTAGAGCTTATTGACCAAGGTTAGGAACTAAAGGCCTTTACTAGGTGTCATGACCCAAAATAAACACCCCGTGTGCTTGTGATGCCACACAACAATGCAACTTCATTTGTCATGTCACCAAGATTGATTCCTACACCAATGGCACAAGCATATGGCGCCTTCCCTATACCGCCCAGATATATAATAAGATGTCTCGCCAATATTGACTTTTATATGTAATCATTAATTAGTATCAAATGTCACAACGTAACTGGGTGATTATAAAGATGCTCTACAGGTGTTTCCGGAGGTGTTTGTTGGGTTGACATAGATCAAGAATAGGATTTGTCACTCCGTGTATCGGAGAGGTATCTCTGGGCCCTCTCGGTAATGTTCATCACTATAAGCCTTGCAAGCAATGTGACTAATGAGTTAGTTGCAGGATGAAGCATTACGGAACGAGTAAAGAGACTTGCCGGTAACGAGATTGAACTAGGTATGATGATACCGACAATCGAATCTCGGGCAAGTAACATACCGATGACAAAGGGAACAACGTATGTTGTTGTGCGGTTTGACCGATAAAGATCTTCGTAGAATATGTAGGAGCCAATATGAGCATCCAGGTTCCGCTATTGGTTATTGATCGAAGATGTGTCTCAGTCATGTCTACATAGTTCTCGAACCCGTAGGGTCCGCACACTTAACGTTCGATGACGATTTGTATTATGAGTTATGTGTTTTTGATGAACAAAGTTTGTTCGGAGTCCCGGATGAGATCACGGACATGACGAGGAGTCTCAAAATGGTCGAGAGGTAAAGATTGATATACTGGAAGGTGGTATTCGGACACCGGAAGGGTTCCAGAGTGTATCGGGTACAAGCCGGAGTACCAGAAGGGTTACCGGAACCCCTCGGTGGAAGATATGGGCCATATGGGCCATGGGAGGGAGGCTAACCAGCCCACAAGGGGCTGGTGCGCCCCCCACAAGGTAGGAGGCCGAATTGGAGTAGGGAAGGGGGTGGCGCCCCCCTTTCCTTCTCCTTCTCCCTCTCCTTTCCCCTTTCCTTCTCCGGTAAAAGGAAAAAAAG
>NC_041389.1:656732945-656771578 GCF_002162155.2 Triticum dicoccoides | reverse complement strand
GTAGGACTCCCCCTCCCTTGGCGCGCCCCTGGTGGCCGGCCTCCTCCTCCCTCCTTTATATACGGGGGCTGGGGGCACCCCAAAGGCACAACATTGTCTTAGCCGTGTGCGGTGCCCCCTCCACCGTTTACTCCTCCGATAGTATCATCGTAGTGCTTAGGCGAAGCCCTACGCGGATCACATCATCAACACCGTCATCATATGCCGTCATGCTGACGAAACTCTCCCTCGACCCTTTGTTGGATCAAGAGTTCGAGGGACGTCATCGAGCTAAACGTGTGCTGAACTCGGAGGTGCCGTACGTTTGGTGCTAGATCGGTTGGATCGTGAAGACGTTCAACTACATCAACCGCATTAACATAACGCTTCCGCTTTTGGTCTGCGAGGGTACGTGGACACACTCTTCCACTCTCGTTGCTATGCATCTCCTAGATAGATCTTGCGCGATCGTAGGATTTTTTTTGAAATTGCATGCTACGTTCCCCAACATGAACCTTCTCATTCTTTGACGATATCCTCAGATTCAGTAAGACTCTGATTGATCACATACAACACCTCAAACAAGTTCTGCAACTGCTTCAAGAAGATCACTGGCAAGTTAAGCAGTCCAAGTGTTCATTTGCCCAGAAACAGATCGCCTACCTCGGCCATGTCATCAACGAGCACAGAGTTTCTACTGATCCCAACAAAGTGCTGACAGTTCAGAAGTGGCCAACCCCCACTTGCGTTAAAGAGGTGCGCGGATTCCTCGTCCTCGCTGGCTATTATCGCAAGTTCGTCCAAAATTTTGGGATTATTGCCCGACCACTCTTCAACCTTTTCAAGAAACACCAGCAGTTTGTATGGACAAGTGTGATACGTCTCCAATGTATCTATAATTTTTTGATTGTTCCATGCTATTATATTATCTATCTTGGATATTTTATATGCATTTATATGCTATTTTATATGATTTTTGGGACTAACCTATTAACCTAGAGCCCAGTGCCAGTTTCCGTTTTTCCTTGTTTTTGAGTATCGCAAAAAAGGAATATCAAACGGAGTCCAATTGACCTAAAAATTTACAGAGCTTATTTTTGGACCAGAAGAAGCCCACGGAGCATCGGAGATGGACCAGAAGAGTCCCGAGGCCACCACAAGGGTGGAGGGCGCGTCCTACCCCCTGGGCGCGCCCTACCTCGGGGATGCCTTGTGGACCCTCCTGACTTGTTCCCAGCGTCAACACCTCTTATATATCCTCAAACTTCTAGAATAGAACCAAGATCGGGAGTTCCACCACCGCAAGCCTCTGTAGCCACCAAAAACCAATCGGGACCCTATTCCGGCACCCTGCCAGAGAGGGGATCCATCACAGGTGGCCATCTTCATCATCCTGGCGCTCTCCATGATGAGGAGGGAGTAGTTCACCTCACGGCTGAGGGTATGTACCAGTAGCTATGTGTTTGATCTCTCTCTCTCTCTCTCTCTCTCTCTCTCTCGTGTTCTTGATTTGGCATGATCTTGATGTACCGCGAACTTTGCTATTATAGTTGGATCATATGATGTTTCTCCCCCTCTACCTTCTTGTAATGGATTGAGTTTTCCTTTTGAAGTTATCTTATCGGATTGAGTCTTTAAGGATTTGAGAACACTTGATGTATGTCTTGCATGTGCTTATCTGTGGTGACAATGAGATATTCACGTGATCTACTTGATGTATGTTTTAGTGATCAACTTGCGGGTTCTGTGACCTTGTGAACTTATGCATAGGGGTTGGCACACTTTTTTGTCTTGACTCTCTGGTAGAAAGTTTGGGGCGCTCTTTGAAGTTCTTTGTGTTGGTTTGAATAGATGAATCTGAGATGTGTGATGCATATCGTATAATCAAACCCGCGGATACTTGAGGTGACATTGGAGTATCTAGATGACATTAGGGTTTTGGTTGATGTGTGTCTTAAGGTGTTATTTTACTATGAACTCTAGGGCTGTTTGTGACACTTATAGGAATAGCGCAATGGATTGATCGGAAAGAATAACTTTGAGGTGGTTTCGTACCCTACAATAATTTCCTCGTTTGTTCTCCACTATTAGTGACTTTGGAGTGACTCTTTATTGCACATTGAGGGATTGTTATATGATCCAATTATGTTATCATTGTTGAGAGAACTTGCACTAGTGAAAGTATGAACCCTAGGCCTTGTTTCGAAGCATTGCAATACCGTTTCGCTCATTTTTGTTACTTGCTGCCTTGCTATTTTTATATTTTCAGATTACAAAAACCTAAATCTACCATCCATATTGCACTTGTATCACCATCTCTTCGCTAAACTAGTGCACCTATACAATTTACCATTGTATTGGGTGTGTTGGGGACACAAAAGACTCTTTGTTATTTGGTTGCAGGGTTGTTTGAGAGAGACCATCTTCATCCTATGCCTCCCACAGATTGATAAACTTTAGGTCATCCACTTGAGGGAAATTTGCTACCATCCTACAAACCTCTGCACTTGGAGGCCCAACAACGTCTACAAGAACAAGATTGCGTAGTAGACATCAAGCTCTTTTCTACCTTGGTTAGTGCTTGAAGGTATATCTTTAGATCTTGCAATTGATTCTTTTAGTTTCTTGTTTTATCACTATTTTAGTCTATAAAAGAAAACTACAAAAAATGGAATTGAGGTTGCCTCATATGCTTCATCTTTTTAATATCTTTCATGAAAATATGTATTCCAATAATTGTGCTCAATTGCTAGAGGAAGAATGCAATAAAATGTTTGGCATAAAATCTTTGTATGATGAGCATGATTGCAATGTTGTAAGTATGAATTCCTTGAATATCCATGATGCTAATGATATGCAAAGCTACAAGTTTGGGGATGCTATATTTGTTGAATATGATAATTTTAGTCCCCCAAGTTTCGATGAGCAAATTTATTATGATGATAGCATGCCTCCTATTTATGATGATTATATTGAGGAAAGTGAGTCTGGAAGAGTGTCAACTTTAGGAAGTAATGATCCCACTATTTGGAGGGTGTTGAATCTTATTGTGATAATTATGAAAGTGGATTTGGAGAGGTCATGACTTCATTTAGTGAGGAATCCACTATTTTGGAAGAGGTTCCAATTGATTATGAGAACAAAGTTGCTATCTATGATGATTATTGTGATGACATGTATGCTATAAAGAATAATGATAACCATGAAACTTGTCATCTTGATTTTAATTTTCAATTGGATTATGCCTCACATGATAGTTACTTTGTTGAGCTTATTCCCACTATTCCGAATGAGAAGAATTTTGCTTATGTGGAGAGTAGTAAATTTTCTATATTTGGGTATCATGAAAATAATGCTTTATGTGATGGTTATATTGTTGAATTCATTCATGATGCTACTGAAAATTATTATGATGGAGGAATATATGCTTGTAGGAATTGCAATAATATCAATTTTCCTCTGTATGTGTTGAAAATCTTGAAGTTATGCTTGTTTTGCCGTCCTATGCTAGTAGATTCTTGTTCCCATAAGTTGTTTGTTCAGAAATACCTACGCATAGGAAGTGGGTTAGACTTAAATGTGCTAGTTATATTCTTCATGATGCTCTCTTTGTGTCTCAATTCTTATCTTTTATGTGAGCATCATTGAAATCATCATGCCTAGCTAAAAGGCATTAAAGAAAAGCGCTTGTTGGTAGACAACCCAATATTTACCCTTACTGTTTTTGTATGTTCACATGATTAAGCTACTGTAGTAATCATGTTTTATAGCTTTTGTTTTTAATAAAGTGCCAAGTAAAGCCTTTGGGATAGTGTGGATGATAGTTGACTTGATTCTGTGCAAAAACAGAAACTTTTGAGCTCAGTCCAGGAATTTTGAAAATTCACTGGAACATGCTTTTGATCTGAATTTATTATACAAGATTGATATACAATTTTTATAGACTGTCCTAATTTTTCAGAATTTTTGGAGTTACAGAAGTATGGAAAGTTTCCAGATTACTATAGACTGTTCTGTTTTTGACAGATTCTGTTTTGTATGTGTTGTTTGCTTATTTTGATGAATCTATGAGTAGTATCGGAGGGTATGGACCATGGAGAAGTTGGAATACAGTATTTATAACAGCAATATGAATTTACAATGAGTTCACAACAGTACCTAAGTGGTGATTTTATTTTCTTATACTAACGGAGCTTACGAGTTTTCTATTGAGTTTTGTGTTGTGAAGTTTTCAAGTTTTGGGTAAAGATTCGATGGATTATGGAATAAGGAGTGGAAAGAGCCTAAGCTTGGGGATGACCAAGGCACCCCAAGGTAATATTCAAGGACAACCAAGAGCCTAAGCTTGGGGATGCCCTGGATGGCATCCCCTCTTTCGTCTTCGTTCATCGGTAACTTTACTTGGAGCTATATTTTTATTCACCACATGATATGAGTTTTGCTTGGAGCGTAATTTTCTTTTATTTACATTTGCTTGCTGTTACTCAGAGACGTGTTTTATATCTTTTAGTTCAATAAAAAGGTCAAGTATAGCCTTTACCATGCTTATTTTACAAGTCTATATGTCGCTATTTTGAAATCAGAAAGTTTGTTGTTATGTTTTGAATATTGGTGAATAGTCAGAACATGATAAAATCTTGAAATTTTGACACGATGAGTAACAACAAAGTTTCTACAATGTGGTAATTTTTCAGAATTTTTGGAGTTAGGGAAGTATGATTCCTCTTGCATTCTTTACAGACTGTCCTGTTTAGACAGATTGCTGTTATGTTTGCATTGTTTGCATATGTTTGCTTGTTTAATGATTCTATTTGAGGATAGGAGTGTTAAATATGCAGAGGCATTTAGTAGGAAATGTGAAATAATAATTTTAGTGATTTGCCACAGTAGAGAATGATAAGGTTATTGCGTTGATTTATACTAACTTATCTCACGAGTTCTTGTTGAGTTTTGTGTGTATGAAGTTTTTAAGATTTAGGAAAATCATGATATAAAAGGAATTAAGGAGACACAAAAGCTCAAGCTTGGGGATGCCCAAGGCATCCCCAATTAATATTTCAAGAAGTCTCAAGCATCTAAGCTTGGGGATGCCCCGGTTGGCATCCCTAATTAATATTTCAAGAAGTCTCAAGCATCTAAGCATGGGGATTCCCCGGTTGGCATCCCACCTTTCTTCTTCAACAACTATCGGTCAGTTTTGGTTGAGCCTAAGTTTTTGCTTCTTCACATGATATGTGATATCCTTGCAATGTCATTTTATTTAGTTTTGCTTGCTGTTTGAATAAAGTACTTAATATCTAAATTTTCTTTATGAGAGAGAGTCTTCACATAGTTGCACAATTATTCGACTACTCATTGATCTTCACTTATATCTTTTGGAGTAGTTTGTCGTTTGCTCTAGTGCTTCACTTATAAATTTTTAGAGCACGTCGGTGGTTTTATTTTGAAGAAATTGATGAACTCTCATGCTTCACTTATATTATTTTGAGAGTCTTAAACATCATGGTAATTTGCTTAGGTTATGAATTTAGTCCTAATATGATAGGCATCCAAGAGGGATATAATAAAAACTTTCATATAAAGTGCATTGAATACTATGAGAAGTTTGATTCCTTATGATTGTTTTGAGATATGAAGATGGTGATATTAGAGTCATGCTAGTGCAGTAATTGTGAATTTGAGAAATACTTGTGTTGACGTTTGTGATTCCCGTAGCATGCACCTATGGTGAACCGTTATGTAACGTAGTTGGAGCATGAGGTATTTATTGATTGCCATCCTTTGTGTGGAGGTTGGGATCGCGCGATGGTTAACTCCTACCAACCCTTCCCCTAGGAGCATGCGCGTAGTGCTTGGTTTCGATGACTAATAGATTTTTGCAATAAGTATGTGAGTTCTTTATGACTAATGTTGAGTCCATGGATTATACACACTCTCACCTTCCACCATTGCTAGCCTCTCTTGTACCGCGCAACTTTTGCCGGTACCGTACACCCACCATACACCTTCCTAAAAACAGCCACCATACCTACCTATTATGGCATTTCCATAGCCATTCCGAGATATATTGCCATGCAACTTTCCACCGTTCTGTTTATTATGATACGTTTCGTCATTGTCATATTGCTTTGCATGATCATGTAGTTGACATCGTATTTGTGGCAAAGCCACCTTTCATAATTCTTTCATACATGTCACTATTGATTAATTGCACATCCTGGTACACTGCCGGAGGCATTCACATAGAGTCATATTTTTGTTCTAAGCATCGAGTTGTAATTTTTTCGAGTTGTAAGTAAATAGAAGTGTGATGATCATCATTATTAGAGCATTGTCCATTGGGAGAAAAAATATAGAAAATTGAGGCCAAAGAAGCCAAGAAAAAATAAAAAAAAGAGAAAAAAGAAGAAAAAAAGAGAGAAAAAGAGAGAAGGGGCAATGCTACTATCCTTTTACCACACTTGTGCTTCAAAGTAGCACCATGATCTTCATGATAGAGAGTCTCTTATTTTGTCACTTTCATATACTAGTGGGAATTTTTCATGATAGAACTTGGCTTGTATATTCCAATTATGGGCTTCCTCAAATGCCCTAGGTCTTCATGAGCGAGCAAGTTGGATGCACACCCACTTAGTTTCTTTTTGAGCCTTCATATACTCATAGCTCTAGTGCATCTGTTGCATGGCACTCCCTACTCACATACATTGATATCTATTGATGGTCATGTCCATAGCCCGTTGATACACCTAGTTGATGTGAGACTATCTCCCTCTATTTGTCTTCCCCACAACCACCATATTCTCTTCCACCATAGTGCTATGTCCATGGCTCACGCTCATGTATTGCGTGAAAGTTGAAAAAGTTTGAGAATACTAAAGTATTAAACAATTGCTTGGCTGAAACCGGGGTTGTGCATGATTTGAATATTTTGTGTGATGAAGATGGAGCATAGCCAGACTATATGATTTTGTAGGTATTAGATTTCTTTGGCCATATTATTTTGAGAAGACATAATTGCCTTGTTAGTATGCTTGAAGTATTATTGCTTTTATGTCAATATTAAACTTTTGTTTTGAATCTTATGGATCTGAATATTCTTGCCACAATAGATAAGATTACATTGATAAATATGTTAGGTAGCATTCCACATCAAAAATTCTGTTTTTATCATTTACCTACTCGAGGACCAGCAGGAATTAAGCTTGGGGATGCTTGATACGTCTCCAATGTATCTATAATCTTTAATTGTTCCATGCTATTATATTATCCATCTTGGATGTTCTATATGCATTTATATGCTATTTTATATGATTTTTGCGACTAACCTATTAACCTAGAGCCCATTGCCAGTTTTTGTTTTTTCCTTGTTTTTGAGTATCGCAGAAAAGGAATATCAAACGGAGTCCAATTGACCTAAAAATTTATGAAGCTTAATTTTGGACTAGAAGAAGCCCACGGAGCATCGGAGATGGACCAGAAGAGTCCCGAGGCCACCACAAGGGTGGAGGGCGCGCCCCCTACCTCGTGACTGCTTCGTGGACCCCCCTGACTTGTTACCGACGCCAACACCTCTTATATATACCGAAACTTCCAGATCAGAACCAAGATCGGGAGTTCCGCCACTGCAAGCCTCTGTAGCCACCAGAAACCAATCGGGACCCTATTCCGGCACCCTGCCGGAGGGGGGAATCCATCACCGGTGGCCATCTTCATCATCCCGGCGCTCTCCATGACGAGGAGGAGTAGTTCACCTCAAGGCTGAGGGTATGTACCAGTAGCTATGTGTTTGATCTCTCTCTCTCTCTCTCTCTCTCTCGTGTTCTTGATTTGGCACGATCTTGGTGTACCGCGAGCTTCGCTATTATAGTTGGTTCAGATGATGTTTCTCCCCCTCTACCTTCTTGTAATGGATTGAGTTTTCCCTTTGAAATTATCTTATCAGATTGAGTTTTAAGGATTTGAGAACACTTGATGTATGTCTTGCATGTGCTTATCTGTGGTGACAATGGGATATTCACGTGATCTACTTGATGTATGTTTTAGTGGTCAACTTGCGGGTTTTGTGACCTTGTGAACTTATGCATAGGGGTTGGCACATTTTTTCGTCTTGACTCTCCGGTAGAAACTTTAGGGCACTCTTTGAAGTTCTTTGTGTTGGTTTGAATAGATGAATCTGAGATGTGTGATGCATATCGTATAATCAAACCCGCGGATACTTGAGGTGACATTGGAGTATCTAGGTGACACTAGGATTTTGGTTGATGTGTGTCTTAAGGTGTTATTTTACTACGAACTCTACGGCTATTTGTGACACTTATAGGAATAGCCCAATGGATTGATCGGAAAGAATAACTTTGAGTTGGTTTTGTACCCTACAATAATATCTTCGTTTGTTCTCCACTATTAGTGACTTTGGAGTGACTCTTGGTTGCACTTTGAGGGATTGTTATATGATCCAATTATGTTATCATTGTTGAGAGAACTTGGACTAGTGAAAGTATGAACCCTAGGAATTGTTCCGAAGCATTGCAATACCGTTTTCGCTCACTTTTGTTACTTGCTACCTTGCTGTTTTTATATTTTCAGATTACAAAAACCTAGATCTACCATCCATATTGCACTTGTATCACCATCTCTTCGCCGAACTAGTGCACCTATACAATTTACCATTGTATTGGTTGTGTTGGGGACACAAGAGACTCTTTGTTATTTGGTTGCAGGGTTGTTTGAGAGAACCACCTTCATCCTACGCCTCCCACGGATTGATAAACCTTAGGTAATCCACTTGAGGGAAATTTGCTACTGTCCTACAAACCTCTGCACTTGAAGGCCCAGCAACGTCTACAAGAAGAATGTTGCGTAGTAGACATCAAAGTGACACACAACAAGCCTTTGATACTCTAAAACTGAAACTAGTCACATCACCAGTCTTACAATTGCCTGATTTCACCAAGAATTTCATCATTGCCATGGACGCGTGCGCCTATGGAGTAGGAGCAGTACTCTGACAAGATGGGCACCCCATTGCTTACATGAGCAAGCCCTTGGGTCCCAAGAATAGAGGCCTATCCACATACGAGAGAATGCATGGAAATTCTGATGGCAATTGAACAGTGGCGCCCTTAGCTGCAGAATGAAGAGTTTATTATCCGCACGGATCAACACAGCCTAGTGCACCTGGATGATCAACACTTGTCCACCCCATGGCAACAAATGAAGGAAATATGCCCTAGAGGCAATAATAAAGTTATTATTTATTTCCTTAATTCATGATGAATGTTTATTATTCATGCTAGAATTGTATTAACCGGAAACTTAGTGCATGTGTGAATACATAGACAAACAAAGTGTCACTAGTATGCCTCTACTTGACTAGCTCGTTGAATCAAATATGGTTATGTTTCCTAGCCATAACATGAGTTGTCATTTGATTAACGGGGTCACATCATTGGTGAATGATGTGATTGACTTGACCCATTCCGTTAGCTTAGCAGTTGATCGTTTAGTATATTGCTATTACTTTTCTTCATGACTTATACATGCTCCTGTGACTATGAGATTATGCAACTCCCGAATACCGGAGGAACACTTTGTGTGCTACCAAACGTCACAACGTAACCGGGTGATTATAAAGGTGCTCTACAGGTGTCTCCGATGGTACTTGTTGAGTAGGCATAGATCGAGATTAGGATTTTTCACTCCGATTGTCGGAGAGGTATCTCTGGGCCCTCTCGGTAATGCACATCACTATAAGCCTTGCAAACATTGTGACTAATGAGTTAGTTGCGGGAGGATGCATTACGGAACAAGTAAAGAGACTTGCCGGTGACGAGATTTAACTAGGTATTGAGATACCGACGATCGAATCTCGGGCAAGTAACATACCGATGACAAAGGGAACAAAGTATGTTGTTATGCGGTTTGACCGATAAAGATCTTCGTAGAATATGTAGGAGCCAATATGAGCATTCAGGTTCCGCTATTGGTTATTGACTGGAAATGAGTCTCTGTCATGTCTACATAATTCTGGAACCCATAGGGTCTGCACGCTTAATGTTTTGTGACGATTTGTATTATGAGTTATGTGATTTGACGATCGAAGTTTGTTGGAGTCCCGGGTGAGATCAGGGACATGACGAGGAGTCTTGAAATGGTCGAGACGTAAAGATCGATATATTGGATGACTATATTCGGACATCGGAAAGGTTCCGAGTGATTCGGGTATTTATCGGAGTACACGAGAGTTACGGGAATTCGTCGGGGAGTATATGGGCCTTATTGGGCTTTAGGGGAAAGAGAGAGGGGAGGCTGCGCCCCCCCAAGGCCTAGTCCATATTGGACTAGGGGGGAGGGGCTGCACCCCTCCTTCCTTCTCTTCTCTTTTCCCTTTCCTTCTCTCCTACTCCTACTACATGGAAGGGGGGAATCCTACTCCCGGTGGGAGTAGGACTCCCCAGGGCGCGCCATAGTTGAGGGTCGGCCCTCCCCCTCCTCCACTCCATTATATACGGGGGAGGGGGGCACCCCATGGACACACAAGTTGATCATTGATCTTTAGCCGTGTGCGATGTCCCCCTCCACCATAATCCACCTCGGTCATATCGTAGCGGTGCTTAGGCAAAGCCCTGCGTCAGTAGCTTCATCAACACCGTCATCACACCGTTGTGCTGACGGAAATCTCCCTTGAAACTCTACTGGATCGTGAGTTCGTGGGACGTCACCGAGCTGAACGTGTGCAGATCATGGAGGTGTCGTACGTTCGTTACTTGGATCGGTCGATCGTGAAGACGTACGACTACATCAACCGCGTTGTTATAACGCTTCCGCTTACGGTCTACGAGGGTACGTGGACGAAACTCTTTCCTCTCGTTTCTATGCATCACCATGATCTTGCGTGTGCGTAGGAATTTTTCTGAAATTACTATGTTCTCCAACAGTGGTATCAGAGCCAGGTTTATGCGTAGATGTTATATGCACGAGTAGAACACAAGTGAGTTGTGGGCGATACAAGTCATACTGCTTACCAACATGTCATACTTTGGTTAGGCGGTATTGTTGGATGAAGAGGTCCGGACCGACATTACGCGTACGCTTACATGAGACTTGTTCTGCCGACGTGCTTTGCACATAGGTGGCTGGCGGGTGTCAGTTTCTCCAACTTTAGTTCAACCAAGTGTGGCTACGCTCGGTCCTTGTTGAAGGTTAAAACAATACTAACTTGATGAAATATCGTTGTCGTTTTGATGCGTAGGTAAGAACGGTTCTTGCTCAGCCCATAGCAGCCACGTAAAACTTGCAACAACAAAGTAGAGGACATCTAACTTGTTTTTGCAGGGCATGTTGTGATGTGATATGGTCAAGAAGTGATGATATATAAGTTGTTGTATGAGATGATCATGTCTTGTTGAAATTATCGGCAACTGGCAGAAGCCTTATGGTTGTCTCTTTATTGCATAAGATGCAAGCGCCAAATAATTACTTTACTTTATCTCTAAGTGATAGCAATAGTTGCAAGAGCAATAGTTGGCGAGACGACCATGTGACAACACATTGGTATAGATCAAGATAATGGAGATCATGATGTTATGCTGGTGACGATGGAGATCATGACAATGCTTTGGAGATGGAGATCAAAGGCACAAGTTGATGATGGCCATATCATATCACTTATATTGATTGCATGTGATGTTTATCTTTTATGCATCTTATTCTACTTTGATTAACAGTAGCATTATAAGATGATCTCTCACTAAATTTCAAGGTATAAGTGTTCTCCCTGAGTATGCACCGTTGTGAAAGTTCTTCGTGCCGAGACACCACGTGATGATCGGGTGTGATAAGCTCTATGTTCAAATACAACGGGTGTAAGACAGTTTTACACACGCAGAATACTCAGGTTAAACTTGACGAGCCTAGCATATGCAGATATGGCCTCAGAACACTGAAGACCGAAAGGTCGAGCATGAATCATATAGTATATATGATCAACATAGTGATGTTCACCATTGAAAACTACCCCATCTGACGTGATGATCGGACATGGTTTAGTTGATTTGGATCACGTGATCACTTAGATGATTAGAGGGATGTCTATCTAAGTGGGAGTTCTTAAGTAATATGATTAATTGAACTTTAATTTATCATGAACTTAGTCCTGATAGTATTTTGCAAATAATGTTGTAAATCAATAGCTCGTGTTGTTGCTTCCCTATGTTTTTATATGTGTTCCTAGAGAAAACTAAGTTGAAAGATTTTAGTACCAATGATGAGGACTCGGTCCGTGATCTGAGGTTTATCGTCATTGGTGCACAGAAGAATTATGTTCTTGATGCACCACTAGTGACAAAACTATTGCAGGAGCAGATGCAGACGTTATGAACGTTTGGCTAGCTTAATATGATGACTACTTGATACGCCCTCCATTCCTTTATATAAGGTGTATTTGTTTTTTGATAAAATT
The DNA here is from genome assembly GCF_002162155.2 of Triticum dicoccoides. NCBI lineage: Eukaryota > Viridiplantae > Streptophyta > Magnoliopsida > Poales > Poaceae > Triticum > Triticum dicoccoides. The sequence goes on along the minus strand of NC_041389.1, from coordinate 656,759,139 downwards.
CCATAATGTAAGGTGCATTTCTTGTAATTCCTCATAATTCCCTTGTTAGCCTTCCAGAAAAAGGAAAGTATCTCTCTTTTGATTGTCTGTATCTCTCCTTGTAGCAAAAGAAGGAAACTATCTCCATGTCGATTGCATTTATACCTTACTATCCTATACTAACTGATGTACTTGCCACTAACCAATAAATTTGCCAAGGGTAATTTCGTCCTAACACGTCCATAATTATGTGTCTTGGTCACCGTACCAAAAATAATACACCTTAGATAAAGGAATGGAGGGAGTAGTTTAGTGCACCATGCTTTACGGCTTAGAATTGGGACTTCAAAGGCATTTTGAACGTCATGGACCATATGAGATGTTCCAAGAGTTGAAGTTAATATTTCAAGCAAATACCCGAGTTGAGAGATATGAAGTCTCCAACAAGTTCTATAGCTAAAAGATGGAGGAGAATAGCTCAAGCAGTGAGCATGTGCTTAGATTGTCTGGGTACTACAATCGCTTGAATCAAGTGGGAGTTAATCTTCCAGATAAGATAGTGATTGACAGAGTTCTCTAGTCACCATCACCAAGTTACAGGAACTTCGTGATGTACTATAGTATGCAAGGGATGACGAAAACAATTCCTGAGCTTTTGGTGATGCTGAAATCGACGAAGGTAGAAATCAAGAAAGAGCATCAAGTGTTGATGATTGACAAGACCACTAGTTTCAAGAAAAGGGCAAAGGGAAAGAAAGGGAACTTCAAGCAGAATGGCAAGCAAGTTGTCACTCCCGTGAAGGAGCCCAAAGCTGGACCAAAGCCTGAAATTGAGTGCTTCTACTGCAAAGGAAATGGTCACTAGAAGCGGAAATACCCTGAATATTTGGTAGATAAGAAGGATGGCAAAGTGAACAAGGGTATATTTGATATACAGGTTATTGATGTGTACCTTACTAGTGTTTATAGTAACCCCAGGGTATTTGATACTTGTTCAGTTGCTAAGATTAGTAACTCGAAACAGGAGTTACAGAATAAACAAAGAATAGTTGAGGGTGAAGTGATGATGTGTGTTGGAAGTTGTTCCAAGATTGATATGATCATCATCGCACACTCCCTATATTTTCGAGATTAGTGTTGAACCTAAATAAATGTTATTTGGTGTTTGCGTTGAGCATAAATATGATTAGATCATGTTTGTTGCGATACGATTATTCATCTAAGACAGAGAATAAATTGTTATTCTATTTACATGAATAAAACCTTCTATGGTCATACACCCAATGTTCATGGTTTATTGAATCTTGATCATAGTGATACACATATTCATAATATTGATGCCAAAAGATGCAAAGTTGATAATGATAGTGCAACATATTTGTGGCACTGCCGTTTGGGTCATATCGGTGTAAAGTGCATGAAGAAACTCCATGAAGATGGATTTTTGGAATCACTTGATTATGAATCATTTGATGCTTGCAAACTGTGCCTTATGGGCAAGATGACTAAAACTCCGTTCTCCGGAACAATGGAACGAGCTACTAACTTATTAGAATTAATACATACCGATGTATGCGATCCAATGAGTGTTGATGCTCGTGGCGAGTATTGTTATTTTCTAACCTTCACAGATGATTTGAGCAGATATGGGTATATCTACTTAATGAAACACAAGTCTAAAACATTTGAAAAGTAAAAAAGAATCCCAGAGTGAAGTAGAGAATCATCATAACAAGAAAATAAAGTTTCTACGATATGATCATGGAGGAGAATATTTGAGTTACGAGTTTGGCGTTCATAAAAAACAATGTGGAATAGTTTCACAGCTCAAGCCACCTGGAACACCACAACGTTATGGTGTGTCCGAACGTCGTAACCGCACTTAATTGGATATGGTGCGATCTATGATGTCTCTTATCGGTTTACCACTATCGTTTTGGGGTTATGCATTAGAGACAGTTGCATTCACTTTAAATAGGGCACCATCAAAAATCCATTGAGACAACGCCTTATGAACTATGGTTTGGTAAGAAACCAAAGTTGTTGTTTCTTATAGTTTGTGGCTGCGATGCTTATGTGAAAAAGCTTCAATCTAATAAGCTCGAACCCAAATCGGAGAAATGTGTCTTCATAGGATACCCAAAAGAGACTGTTGGGTACACCTTCTATCACAGATCCGAAGGCAAGACATTTGTTGCTAAATTTGGATCCTTTCTAGAGAAGGAGTTTCTCTCGAAAGAAGTGAGTGGGAGGAAAGTAGAACTTGATGAGATAATTGTACCTTCTCCTGAATTGGAAAGTAGTTCATCATAGAAATCAAATCAGTTCCAGTGATTCCTACACCAATGAGTGAGGAAGATAATGATGATGATCATGAAACTTTAGATCAAGTTACTGCAGAACCCGTAGGTCTTCCAGAGTACGGTCCGCACCAGAGTGGTATGGTAATCCTATTCTGGAAGTTATTTTACTAGACCATGATGAACCTACAAACTATGAGGAAGCGATGATGAGCCCAGATTCCAAGAAATGGCTTGGGGCCACGAAATCTGAGATGGGATCCATGTATGAGAACAAAGTGTGGACTTTGGTGGACTTGCCCGACGATCGGCAAGCCATATTAAATAAATGGATCTTCAGAGGAAGACGGACACTGATAGTAGTGTTACTATCTACAAAGCTCGACTTGTCGCAAAAAGGTTTTCGACAAGTTCAAGGTGTTGACTACAATGAGATTTTCTCAACTGTAGCGATGCTTAAATCCGTCCGAATCATGTTAGTAGTTGCCATATTTTATAAAATTTGACAAATGGATGTCAAAACTGCATTCCTGAATGGATTTCTAGAAGAAGAGTTGTATATGATGCAACCAGAAAGTTTTGTCGATCCGAAAGGTGCTAACAAAGTGTGCAAGCTCCAGCGATCCATTTATGGACTGGTGCAAGCCTCTCGGAGTTGGAATAAACGTTTTGATAGTGTGATCAAAGCATATGGTTTTATACAGAATTTTGGAGAAGCCTGTATTTACAAGAAAGTGAGTGGGAGCTCTGTAGCATTTCTAATATTATATGTGGATGACATATTGTTGATTGGAAATGATATAGAATTTCTGGATAGCATAAAGGGATATTTGAAAGAAGTTTTTCAAAGAAAGACCTCGGTGAAGCTGCTTACATATTGAGCATCAAGATCTATAGAGATAGATCAAGACACTTGATAAGTTTTTTCAATGAGTACATACCTTGACAAGATTTTGAAGTAGTTCAAAATGGAATAGTCAAAGAAGGAGTTCTTACCTGTGTTTCTAGGTGTGAAGTTGAGTAAGACTCAAAACCCGACCACGGCAGAAAATAGAAAGAGAATGAAAAGTCATTCCCTATGCCTCAGCCATAGGTTCTATGAAGTATGCCATGCTAAGTACCAGACTATTGTATACCCTGCCTGGAGTTTGGCAAGGGAGTACAATAGTGATCTAGGAGTAGATCACTGGACAGCGGTCAAAATTATCCTTAGTAGAATAAGGAAATATTTCTCGGTTATGGAGGTGACAAAGAGTTCATTGTAAAGAGTTACATTGATGCAAGCTTTGACACCGATCTAGATGATTCCGAGTCTCGATCTAGATACATATTGAAAGTGGGAGCAATTAGCTAAAGTAGCTCCGTGCAGAGCATTGTAGACATAGAATATTTGCAAAATACATACGGCTCTGTATGTGATAGACTCGTTGACTAAACTTCTCTCACAAGCAAAACATGATCACACCTTAGTACTCTTTGGGTGTTAATCACATAGCGATGTGAACTAGATTATTGACTCTAGTAAATCCTTTGGGAGTTGGTCACATGACGATGTGAGCTATGGGTGTTAATCACATACATATGTGAATATTTGTGTTAAATCACATGGTGATGTGAACTAGATTATTGACTGTAGTGCAAGTGGGAGACTGAAGGAAATATACCCTAAAGGCAATAGTAAAGTTATTATTTATTTCCTTAATTCATGATGAATGTTTATTATTCATGCTAGATCTGTATTAACCGGAAACTTAGTGCATGTGTGAATACATAGACAAATAAAGTGTCACTAGTATGCTTCTACTTGACTAGCTCGTTGAATCAAAGATGGTTATGTTTCCTCGCCATAGACATGAGTTGTCATCTGATTAACGGGGTCACATCATTGGAGAATGATGTGATTGACTTGACCCATTCCATTAACTTAGCACTTGATCGTTTAGTATATTGCTATTGCTTTCTTCATGACTTATACATGTTCCGATTACTATGAGATTATGCAACTCCCGAATACCGGAGGAACACTTTGTGTGCTACCAAACATCACAACGTAACTGGGTGATTATAAAGGTGCTCTACAGGTGTCTTCGATGGTACTTGTTGAGTTGGCATAGATCGAGATTAGGATTTGTCACTCCGATTGTCGGAGAGGTATCTCTGGGCCCTCTCGGTAATGCACATCACTATAAGCCTTGCAAGCATTGTGACTAATGAGTTAGTTGTGGGATGATGCATTACGGAACGAGTAAAGAGACTTGCCGGTGATGAGATTTAACTAGATATTTAGATACCGACGATCGAATCTCAGGCAAGTAACATACCGATGACAAAGGGAACAAAGTATGTTGTTATGCGGTTTGACCGATAAAGATCTTCGTAGAATATGTAGGAGCCAATATGAGCATCCAGGTTCCGCTATTGGTTATTGACTGGAAATTAGTCTCGGTCATGTCTACATAGTTCTCGAACCCATAGGGTCTGCACGCTTAACGTTTTGTGACGATTTGTATTATGAGTTATGTAATTTGATGACCGAAGTTTGTTCGGAATCCTGGATGAGATCGGGGACATGACGAGAAGTCTCGAAATGGTCGAGATGTAAATATCGATATATTGGACGACTATATTGTGACATCGGAAAGGTTCCGAGTGATTCGGGTATTTATCGGAGTACCGGAGAGTTACGAGAATTCGCCGGGGAGTATATGGGCCTTATTGGGCTTTAGGGGAAAGAGAGAGGGGAGGCTGCGCGCCCCCCCCCCCAAGGCCTAGTCCGAATTGGACTAGAGGGAGGGGTTGTGCCCCCTCCTTCCTTCTCTTCTCTTTTCCCTTTCCTTCTCTCCTACTCCTACTACATGGAAGGGGGCAATCCTACTCCCGGTGGGAGTAGGACTCCCCAGGGCACGCCATAGTTGAGGGTCAGCCCTCCCCCTCCTCCACTCCTTTATATACGGGGGAGGGGGGCACCCCATGGACACACAAGTTGATCATTGATCTTTAGGTGTGTGCGGTGCCCCCCTCCACCATAATCCACCTCGGTCATATCGTAGCGGTGTTTAGGCGAAGCCCTGCGTCGGTAGCTTCATCTACACCGTCATCACACCGTCGTGCTGAGGAACTCTCCCTTGAAGATCTACTGGATCGTGAGTTCGTGGGACGTCACCGAGATGAACGTGTGTAGATTGCGGAGGTGTCGTACCTTCGGTACTTGGATCGATCGATCGTGAAGACGTACGACTACATCAATCGCGTTGTCATAAGGCTTCCGCTTACGATCTACGAGGGTACGTGGACGACACTCTTCCCTCTCGTTGCTATGCATCACCATGATCTTGCGTGTGCGTAGGATTTTTTTGAAATTACTATGTTCTCCAACAACAAAAGGCCTTCACCAAATTGCTCGGGCTCATATGCAAATTCTGCTACCGACTGGGACCAACCAATTCAGCTGCTGATGCTCTGTCCTGCCGTACCCCGGATGCCTCCATCACAGCTATTTCAATTTGCGAACCTGCCTGGCTGGACGATATTGTGGCTAGCTACGGGACCAACACACAAGTGCATCATATTATCCGTGACCTTGACAGACGACCGGATCCTAGGAAGCGTTTCCAGATGCATGATGGCTTATTATACTTCAGAGACACAATCTGGCTCGAAGGCTCTCCTTCTCTACAACAACGCATGCTCTGCGCCTTCCATGATAGCTCAATGGGCGGCCATTCCGAAGTGTGAGTGACCTACATGCTCCTCCGCCATCAAGAAATATGTGCAGTCGTGCTCCGTATGCCAGCAAGCCAAGCCAGAGCGCGTTCGCTACCCCGGCCTGCTCGAACCTCTCCCAGTTCCAGATGGCGCGTGGAAGGTAGTCACCATGGACTTCATTGATGGCCTTCCTTATTCTGGCAAGTTCAATTGCATTCTTGTTGTGGTCGACAAGTTTACCCGCTACGCCCACTTCCTCACTCTTAGCCACCCATTCACGGCGGCCAAAGTGGCTCATTCTTACCTGGAGAACATCTACAAACTACACGGCCTCCCTGAAGCAATAGTCTCTGATAGAGACCCCGCGTTCACCAGCATTTTTTGGCGCGAGCTCTTCAAGACTATCGGTACCGAGCTCAATATGAGCACGCCATATCACCCGCAAACATACGGGCAAATGGAGCGTGTCAATCAGTGCCTGGAGATTTACCTTAGATGCTTCACCCACGCCAACCCAAACAAGTGGCACCAATACTTGGCTCTGGCAAAATTTTGGTATAACTCCAGCTTTCACTCTGCTCTCAATACCTCCCCTTTTGCAGCTCTCTATGGCCATGAGCCAGAATCGAAGCCACTTCCACATGCAAGTTGCCACAGCTCAAAGACTGGCTCGAAGAGTGCAAGCACATGCAGCAAGTTCTTTCGGAGCACCTACATCAAGCACGCAACATTATGAAGAGTCAAGCTGACAAGAAATGCTCTGATCGCTCCTTCATCGCCGGGGACTCCGTCTTCGTCAAGCTGCAGCCATATGTGCAGACAATGGTGGCTCGTCGTTCCAACCACAAGCTATCCTTCCGCTACTTCGGGCCCTACAAGATCATCTGCGTCGTCAACCCCGTTGCCTACGGCTCGAGCTTCCCTCCAGTGCCAAGGTGCACCCCGTCTTCCATGTGTCGCAGCTAAGCCAAGCCTTATCTATTGCTACACCGGTTGAGATGATGCTGCCAACCCCATCGGACGAACCTCTGACGCTGGTCGAGATCATTAATACAAGATGGCGCCACACCCCGCAAGGACGGCGTCAACATGTGCTCGTGCGCTGGTCTGATCCCTCCGTCCTCGACGCCACCTGGGAAGACGCCAAGACGATGCAAGACCGCTACCCTACTCTCTTGGCTTGGGGACAAGCCGGCTCTCAAGGAGGAGGGGATGTCAGCACATGACCTGCCTTGACAGCCACGACCAAGAGGGCTGCCGCAGCAGTGTGTCACACTAGCAACGATGACCTGGTGGCAAGGCAGATCGACAGCAAGCCCAAGAGGATCGTATAGTCCAACACGAGATTCATCGGGCCGGAGTGGGCCTGCTGAGCCCATGTTGCCTCTGACCGTACTTATTCTCTCGAGCGACGAGGGACACGGAATTCAGAAGTATCAGAACGAACGGCGGCTCTCTCCTCTTCCCTTTCCCCACCTACCTTCCTTCTTCTTCTTCCACAAGAACAACGAGAGGCTGGTTGTAATTCGAATTCGAGACTTGTATCTGAAGCCTAGTGAATAGATCGAGCTGGTACCTAACATAATCAGACTTGGATACTCGGTGAATCAATTGAGAGATTAGCAATTCCGTTTGTCTGATTGAGTAGTACTAGCTAGGTTCGTAACATTAAGACTCGATAGCAATCTAATTAAAACGCTTGTTGCACCTTAAATGTTTGCACGACAGTGAGCCACAAGGGACTCAATGGTTGCTAAACTCTGTCATCTCGAGCAAGGGTTTCCTTTCCTAGGAACCTCAACATCCTAGCATTGTCACTACGTTGAGCTGTTGAGCATCCAGATTGAAGCGTCCAAGCCGCATCATGGTGGAGGCGGCAAAGCTTCAAAAAAATGGTTGATAGTGACATCGAGGTGTTGGAGTGCAAACCAAGATGTAAAAGGTGAGGGAGACTAGTGGGGTTATTTATATTATCTATGCCCGCCATTGCCGGATAGTTTTGCGCCCACATTTGAAGCTCCAGCCGCATACCTGGTTTGAGTAGGGCAATTTGATTATTTGCCACCACTTTTTTTGTAGTTTGATGATTTGCCCTTCGTTACTTTGTAATTGATCCCATGACACCCTTTACCTGGCACTTTACTAATTTGTCCTCTGGCAAGTGGGTCCCACAAACAAAGACCAAAATACCCTTGCCAATCGATTGACCAGAATCAATCCAGTCGCTCATCGTTCTCATCCCCTTCCCTCGCACAGGAGGCGAGTCTCTCTCTCCCGCTCCCTGCACGGCGGCAGCGGCTACTGGACTCGACATCGCCGGCTACTGGAATCGGCGGCGGCGGCAACTGGACTCCCGGCCAGGAGGTGAGTCTCTCTCCCGCTCCCTCCCTCTCTCCTGCTCCTCTCCTCGGGCACATAGGGTTAGGGTGACTAGTCGCCGCCGCCGACCCTCGAGTTTTGCTCCGCCGCCCTTTGCGGTTTGGTCCACCGCCAGCAACCACCTGCCTGTGCGCCGCCACTCCAGCCATCACTTGACCGTGCGTCCCCATCGCCCGTGTGCCCGTGCGCGCCGCCACTGCTGCTGCACTTGGCCGTGCGGGGTCAGTTGCTGGATTTGTCTCAAAATCATATCTGTAGATTTGTCTCAAATATTATTTGCTTACTTGTTTGTTGTTGCAGACCACATCATTCAGATTGTTTGCTTGCTTGTTGTTGCAGACCACATCATTCAGACGAGCTAGGTGTTGGAGATGGCTGAACCGAAGACGGGTGAGCACGTTGTTGCAGATGGCTTCGACTTTCCTCTTTTGTTTGTTCCGGAGCTGAGGTGGGAAAGCAAAGTAGCTTCTTTTTGGTGCTCATCTGAATGCACGTTAGTGAATAGACGCTAACTCCATCATATATTGTTCGTTATTGGTCATTGTCGAGTAGGCCGCCTCCGCCGCCGTTGGTTTTCACATTAACTATTAGAGTAGCTCGTTATGTCTACAAGCTTGATGATGGAAGCGAGCAAGTTGTTAACAAACATGATATTGTGTTTGATTTCAACATTCTGGTATGTCATGGCTTAGCTTCAATGAAGCTGTGGCAGAACATATCAAAATGGGGATAGGCCAGGAGGTGCGGTTGTTTGCATTAGACACTGTCAAGAGCACAGTTGATCTTGTACTTAATGGTCAGCAACTAAATTCGCATTTTATTGGCAATCATTGGGACTTTGAGGCCAAGAAATCATTTCTGTTAGCTGAGGTTGTTACGTTGGAGGCACCCAATGCAAAGAAAGTAGGAAAGAGGCCTCCAAAACAGCCAGCTGCTCCCAAACAGCCGCGTGCTCCCAAACAGCCGCGCGCTCCCAAAAAGCCAGCTACTCCCAAATAGCCAGCTGCTCCGAAAAAGCAAGCTGCTTCGAAAAGCCAGCTGCTCCCAAACAGCCGGCTGCTCCAAAAAAGACAACTAACAAATCTGTAGAATGCAGTGTTAGCTCCTCTGTGGTTGTTGACAATTCAAACTTGTCAGCTTTCGAGATGGCACAGACAATGGGTAGTCAATATAGAGTTTTTCCTGATGATGTGGAGTTTTCACCGGATGATGTTGACCACCCGGCCACAATGCAATCTCAAACTGTTTTTGATGTGGTTGATAGTACTGAGAGATGTGAGTCCTTCGTGGTTAATCAGGAAGAACCACTCATAGATTGGAGCTTGATTAAGATAGATCCTCCATAAAGTATTTTGAGACGCATGTTTGACCCCTCCATTAAATGTGATTACATCAACAATAACCTTGGCGAGTCTTTTAATGGTTGGATTAAAGATTACAAAGATTTGCCACCTGATGAGCTAGCTGACACTCTTAGAGAGCTAGTCATGAAACTTCATAAGAAAAGGAGAAAGATTGGAATGAAATTGAAAGGAAAAATTATTCCAGCCATCATCCAACAGATTCATAATAGGACAAGGGGACTTAAACATTTGAAAGTTGGGAAATCTGGAGTTGCAAGCTGTGAGGTGAGGGACACAAGTAAATACAACTTGCGACATGTTGTGAACTGACCAAAGCGAGTGCACATGCTTGGAGTGGCAGCACACAGGGAAGCCTTGTGAGCATGCACTTGCTTTCTTGCTAGATAGAAGGAATCCCAGATGGGAGGATTATGTGCATGACTATTTCTCTCTAGAGAAGTTTCGGGTAGCATATGCTGGAGAGATTGAGCCATTGACAAATAGGTCTCAATGGCCACATGTACAATTTCCATTTGACATGGAGGCTCCATTAGACAATAAAAGAGGTGTTGGAAGGCCTAGAAAGAACAGGTACAAGAGCTTCCTCGAAGGTGGAGATGGTGGTCCTAAAAAGAAGAAAGAACAGGTATAAGAGCTTCCTCAAGGTGGAGAAGGTACAACAGCTAGACGGCAAGAATAGATGCAAAAGATGCCACAGTTTAGGCCACAGGCAGTCCACGTGTCCATTGAATGGACCAAAGCCAAGGTACTTGTAAATGATCAATGTTTATTTCATCACTTGTAATGATTAATGTACTAACTTGTTTACGTGCAGGAAAAGAAAGAAGAGAGCAACAAGGTATTTAGCTGATGATGATGCCTCGGCACCGGAACCTGAAGTGCCAGCCCCACAACTTGAAGTTGTTGTGACTCCCAATAGACACATGATCACTATGCCACTTAGTCTTCAAGGCAGACCCAATCCAGTGACAAGAAGGTAACATACCCACATTCTATAGTAATGTTTAATTTTCCTTGCAATTCTTACATTTCTCAACACAAGCAGGATGTTGGCTACGGCGTTGGCTGATGAGGCAACACATGTAGCACCACAACTTGAAGTTGTTGTGACTCCCAATAGGCACATGATCACCATGCCACCGAATCTTCAAGGCAGTCCCAATCCTGTGACTAGAAGGTAAACACATCAACTGTTCTTTGTAATGTTAATTTTTCCTTCCAAATCTTATATTTCTCAACACATGCGGGATGTTGGCTATGGCATTGGCCGATGAGGCATCGCAGCAACCTACCCCAATTATGAAGGACACCACGATGGCATATGACATGGCCTCAACCTCGAAAGCTAGGAAGTTGACCCCGAAGAGAAGGAAGATCTAGTGTTGTGCATCATCTTCTATTTTCTCTATGCTTTTGGTTGTAATATGTCAGACTTGGCACCCATTACTTTGTGTTCAGCATGGCACCAATTATTGCCTTATGTTTTTGGTTGTAATATGCCAGACTTGGCAGCCCCTACTAATTTGTGCAACATCACAGCCTTATGTTAGATGATGTATGGAAATGGATGATGTATGGACATGTGAAATATTTGTTTTATGCTATATTGTGTTCAAATTGTTTGATGGTACATGAATATGTTCATCTGAAAATATATGTTATATTTTGAATCATATGTGCATAAATGTTGTGAGAAGTTTGAAAAACAACCAAAATGTTGTCCAAATTGGGCCAAAATGATACCCAAATTCTGCCCTTTTTTTGAACAACCCAGAAAAAATTGAAATAATTTCAAAAAAACAACCATATATGTGTGACTATTCTGCTATAATTTGAGCTCATTTGGATGAGCCATTTTGGAGGAAATTTAAATTCATTTTTTCAGTTGTAAATTTTGACAAAATTTTGAAAGTTCTTGATTTAAAAAAAAACAGAAATTCAACAATGAAATTCTAACTATTTTGGGAATTTTCAACTTATTTGGATCAAAGGTTCAATGTTCCATGCATTTCAAGTTTCAGATCAGCTAGTTTGCATAAGGGACAATGAAGAGGTGCAGCACGTACTAGTCCCTCGAGCAGCAGCAGCAGCACGTTCAGAATGGGAGCAACGGCGGCCGGCAAGAGCAGCTCGCCGTGAGCAGCAGGGAGAGGCGACAAGATGCAAGGGGAGCAAGAGGAAGAGGTGGTGGCGGGGCAGCAGGGGATACCAGGGAACAACAGGGCGACGGCAGTGGTGGCGTTTGTGTGTCACGAGTGAGCAAAAGCTAGAGTTCAGCCCATGTGTTTTAGTCAAACAGGTAAAAGGGAAAAAGTGTCCTCTGTTTTACGCACAAGAGTTGTTTCTCCTTTGCAAAGATTATTTTTGTTAACACAAGTGGCGAAAGAACAAAGTGCAAACTAAGGGGGGGCACATGATCAATTTCAATGTAATCTGTGGCAAATTATCAAAGACCAAAGTAAACGGTGGCAAATAATCAAATCGCCCGTTTGAGTATTTGCTGTTACATCAAAAGAGCTCCTGGTATGAGAGTGATATCGTGTTCAGTATCAAGATATACTAAAGGGAAGCTTGTTGTGCTTTACATGCTGAAACTGTAATGGATTGGATTGGACTACAAAGCTGAAACTTATTTGGATATCTGGCAAGGGGTTGTCTCTCTCGGCACGGGCTACAGGTGATCGCCCCGCTGGGACATGAAGGTTGGCTGCCTTTCTCTCGCACACAGTAGTCCCTGTTGTGCGCCGCGCGATGTGGGAATCCGATGACACCATGTCGCCCACCTCGTCGCCCAAGCACCCCCTTGTCGAGGACGGTTACACACAGCTCAGCGTCGGCGACGTGGATCCGCAGCTTGCTCCCGGCGTGGATGCAGATCCCATTTCTTTTCTGAAGGAAAGAACAGGCCATGGTTCTCTTCTTTTAGAGGGGAAGAAGATCAACACTGGCACAAAGCAGCTACGGCCCGCTGAAGCTAACCTCCCAGAACGTGTGCCTCCCTTCGCCCCCGCTGCTGGTGTGCTTCGGTTTTTAGTACCACCTCACCCAGCCGAGGAGCATCGAGAGGAAGAGCTGGCTATAAGACGAGGGCCAGGTGCCACCTCTTTTCAGCAGCCCAAAGGGCGGGAAGCAGAGGCCTTTGGTCCCGGTTGCTGCCACCAACCAGGACTAAAGGGGGGGAATTGGTACCGGTTGGTGCCACCAACCGGGACCAATGCACCCCTTTAGTCCCGGTTGGTGGTACCAACCGGGACCAAAGGCCTTGTGCTGGCGCGGTGCGGTGGGAAGTTTAGTCTCACCTCGCTAGCTGAGAGAGCTCAACACCTGTTTATAAGCTGCGGTGCAGCTCAGGTGTTGAGCTCCTCTCTAATATGCAGGCATTAGTTGCCTACCCTTGTCACTGCCGTGTTGGGCCTATTGGGCCTGCATCCTGGCCCATGTACAGATGGGTTTCTAGTCGTATGCAGGCCGTGTGGCCCATTAGGCGGCATTTTTTATTTTTTCAGTATTTTTTTGTTTTTTGAATTATTTATTTTCTTTTGATTTTTGCTTTATTTTTTTATTCTTTTTGCTTTTAGCTTAGAAAAATTATAACCTTTCTGTTACACCATTAGTTTCCAAATTTGAATAGTTTAAATTTTAATTCTTTGAAATTTATGTGAATCACTAGTTTGTGTAAATTTTAATTCTTTTTCCTGTTATTTAATATTACTGTGTTTTATCATTATATTTAAAAACATATTTTGTTATTTTAATTTCTATAAAAAAAATCTTTATGACAATTCTTTTTGCTACTAAAGTTTCTAACAAAAAATTCTTTATGATAATTATTTCTGCTTTTCATGTTTTGAACCAAAAATACTTTGATAATTTTAGTTGCATAAATTTTATATAATTTTAGTTTAAAAAATACTAGAGGTTTATAAAAGCTTTTTAGTTGATTCCTTTTGCTATTAGAGTTTTATAAAAGCATTTACTGTTTTTTTTGAGCTATAAGACCTTGAATTGAAAAGCATTTCAAATGAACTCTGAAAAGGTTGAAAGTTTGCATGGTATCATCATTTCACCTACATAGCATGTGCTAAAAAGTTGAGGGGGTTATGGAAAAAACTGGATACACTTCGTGTACAAAATGGACAATCTCTTTCGAAGTATAAGGGTTTCATACGGAAACTCATCTATTACACAAGGATTTCATTTTTTAAAACTTATTTGAACTCCTGACTTTGTGTGTGTTCAAAATGCACCATTCAAAGCCACATCATCAATTTTCAACCCTTTCTGACTTCATTTGTTATTTTTCATGCATTTACTGATTATTTTGAGCTATAAGAGCCTGAGATTGAAAAGCATTTCAAATGAACTCTGAAAAGGTTGGAAGTTGGCATGGTATCATCATTTCATCCACATAGCATGTGCAAGAAAGTTGAGTGGGTTACGGCAAAAACTGGATGCACTTCATGTACAAAACGGACAATCTCTTTCGAAGTATCAGGATTTCATATGGAAACTTGTCTGTTACAGTAGGCATTTCAAATGAACTACGAAAAGGTTGAAAGTTGGCATGGTATCATCATAATAGTTGTGGACAAAGTCTTCACTTTTTCTTCACTTGTGTCCTTGCCTTATTGCACCATATCCATGGATAATCTTCATCATTTATCAGGATGCTTGGGTCAGCCTTGTGTCGGTGTACTAGAGTAGGGGTACCCTAGTATCCCGAACTTGTGCACGGGCAGTTGCAGCGCCGCGCGGCAAGGCTTGCCGGACGACCGCCAGAGTCCTCCGTGGGTTCCTTTTGAGCCATTCAAGAACAAAGCATTCAAGATGAAGAGACAAGGCCCCGGCAAGAGGATCTTGCCGGGAAGAGACAAGGCCCCGGCAAGAGGAGCTTGCCAGGAAGGCCAACCACGGCACTTCAAGAAACTTGCCGCGATGCACCGCACGTCCCGGCAAGGTCCGGTGAGCGACAAGCTTCTGGACTCGACAAGACGACGACCCCGACAAGGTACTCGCCGGGGGCCCGCTGCCACTCTGTACCCACGCTCCAGCGCACCCACCCGCGTGTCGCCATGAGGCTTCCTCAGGGGCGCGTGGCGGGAGCCTGTGCAGCCAGGGGTACGCGGTGGCAAGCGGAGATGAAGAGAAGGCCATCGTGGCAAACGGTGGCGCTCCTAACGGTCACTTTTTGCACTGTTTAGGCAACTCAGACGGGCATTCAATGACCTTGTCCCCTGCCGTCAGAGTTAGGTAGGGTGCACTGTGTCCACAGTAGCGGTAGCTGCACCTACCACATCCTTTTCCATTTTTACCCTTCTAGTCTATGTTGCCACCTGTCGGGGACCCCTTGAAAGTATAAAAGGAGGCCCAAGCGCAACGTAGAAGGGGTTCGGCTCATTCGAAACATCAGGAACACTCTCACGCTCGGTCTGGCAGCGTCCATCGCTCCTGAGCAAGAATTCAATACACAAAAACAAGCAGCATTAGGGTTTTACGCATCCGTGCGGCCCGAAGCTGGGTAAAACTGCTCGCGTGTACTACCTCGATCCGCTCTTTGCGCGGCCTCCGCCCCCCTCCGAACCGAAAGGGGCCCGGTCCCCATAGGTGTTGGTGGATCAGTTTCCCCGACATCTTTGGCGCGCCAGGTAGGGGGGCGTCGAGATTGTGCGAACCCAATCCGGCGTGCACGCGAGCTAAATCTTCATCGTCTTCATCGACATGCCACTGAAGAAGAAGGATTCGGAGGCAACTGTTTCGTCTGCGTCGCTTTCACCGCCGGGTGGTGGAATGGACGCCGGCAGAAGAGTGGGCGTCGACGAGGGAGCCCTCAGTGCGGCCAAGTCCAAGGACAAGGCGGCACAGACCTCAGCGTCCATGCGCGCACCGCGCCCCTCTCAGGAGGCGCGGGACCAGCAGCATCATGGCGTTCGCAGTGCCATACGTCCGCTGGGCCAAGATCAAGCTGGTGGTTCTCGTGGCGCTCAAGACCAACATGCACGTCAACATGCTGGCTCAAGCGAAGTACAGTCGCCTGGACGGGGCACTGCTCCTTCTAATGTGGTTAGGAGTCCGAGCACGCCCCACTCCTCGCACCGTTCACCTCCGCCGCCCACCACTCCAGCAGAAGCCTTGGCGTGAGCTCAACTGCTCCTAAACTATCCTCCGACGACGGACAAGACCGACGAATGGAGGGCCACTATCCAGAGCCTCATCGGCTTCGCCAACGGCGACACTGCGCGGCAACCAAGCACCTCGCTGCCGAGGCAGGACAGCCGGACGCGAGCCGATGGCAACAAGACCGGGGGAGGTGCGACTTCCATGCACTCTCCACTACGAAGGCCAAAATCGCCGACTCGTCGGGTCCACCCCGACAGCGGCTCCACCGCGTCGTCGGACCCACGAGCTCGTCGCGACCAGCGCCAAGTTCTCCATGAACGACATCAAGAAGACGCTCGAACCCGCATCGAGCGCCGAAGAGAAGCGCGACGTCAATCCGACAAGCGCGCTGGGCCCTCTGTTGACATGCATGCGCCAGGGGAACCAGGCGATCTGCCGTACGCGGTAGGTTGTCCTGCGTTCACCCGTGAGCTGCGGCAAGTCCAGTGGCCCAGCACAAAGAATTTCAAACCAGACGTACCAGAGAAGTACGACGGCAAGACGCATTCGTCGGAGTTTCTCAGCATCTACACCATCGCGGTGCAGGCTGCCGGGGGACGGGACGACAAGATCCTTGCCAACTACTTCCCGCTGGTACTCAAGCCCAATGTCAGGTCCTGGCTCATGCACTTGCCGGACAATTCCATCTCCTCTTGGGCAGATTTATGCCATCAGTTTGTCGGTGCCTTTATAGGCGGCCACAAGCCACATGGCCAAGAGAGCGATCTTCATCTGCTCGCCCAGAAGGAAGGAGAGCCACTGCGCAAGTACATTCAGAGATTCAGCCGTGTACAGCACAACATCCCAGACGTCCACCCCGCCGCGATCATCAGCGCGTTCCATCAGAACGTGCGAAACCGAAGGATGAGGGAGGAGATGGCGATGTGTAAGATCAGAGACGTCAGCGAGCTTTACGCCCTGGCCGACAAGTGTGCACGCGCTGAAGAGGGGAGGAGGCTCCCCGGAGAGAGTACAGGAGCAGGAGGATCCGACAGTGAGGATGCCGCCCCGACAAGGAAAGGCCGGCGGCGGAACAACAGAAGGAAAAAGGGCAATGAAGTGCTAGCTGTCGAGCAGACCGGCAACGGAGGTGGCGCCAAGGAAGCTAAAGCTGGAGGCTCCGACAAGGAGGCCCAGCCTGTGGTGGCCGCCGACAAGCAGGACAGCTCCGGCAAGCAGTATTGTAAGATTGACCGCACCAAGGGTCACGATCTCCAGAACTGCAAGAAAGTCGAACAGCTTGTTGAGCAACAGAAAGCTGAGTACGAGCGGCGCGACAAGGAGAAGGCCCAGGAAGGAACTGGTGGATCCAGCAAGAAACGTCCCGGCCGAGGAGGACGCCGCGGCAAGGCCAAGCAGCGGCAAGGAGACAGACCTCCCCGCGGCCGCGACAAGGATGAAGATGACGACGACGATGAAGACATGGATGATGACGAGGCCGACGAGCAGGAATTTCAGAAAGCCACAGAGGTCCTGTGCGTTGACGGTGGCGCCTCTCTGCATACTTCGCACCGCCAACTCAAGCAGTGGATGCGGGAAGTGAATGCAGCAGAGCCATCCATAGAGTCACGCAAGCCCCTGAAATGGTCCAGCGCACCTATCATCTTCGACATTGAGGACCACCCTGATCGCGTAACTGCGGTCGGGTGTTTGCCGATGTTGGTTTCTCCAACTATCCGCAATCTCAAGGTCACGAAGATGCTAGTTGACGGCGGGGCTAGCTTGAACCTGATATCCTCCACGGTCCTCCAGAAACTTCAGATCCCTAACAGCGAGCTCGAGGAGACCGGCACATTCCAAGGAATCATCCCGGGAAGAAGCAAGCCGAAGGGAAAGATCACGCTGCCAGTCACATTTGGCAGTGAGCTGAACTTCAGGACTGAGAGGGTCACGTTTGACGTTGCCGACTTTCCATTACCTTACAATGGAATCCTTGGCCGTCTGGCACTCGCCAAGTTCATGGCAGCATCTCACTATGCGTATAACATACTGAAAATGCCAGGCCCAATAAGTGTCATCTCTGTCCCTGGCGACAAGAAGGATGCTCTTATCTGTGCCGACAAGATCTACCGGGAAGCGGCAGCCGCAGCAGAGCGCAAGACACTTGCCGCTGAAGCTCCCAGAGGGAAGAAGAAGACCAAGTCCGGCAAGAGCTCTGATGCCTACTCCGGCAAGCGCACCTCTTCGGAGTGCTGCGCTACCGTCGAGGACGCACCATCGAGCTCCACCGGCAAGTGTAAGAAGGCAATGGCAGCTCCACCTGAGACTAAGAAGGTGTCCACCAAGGAGGATGGCACTGGTGGTACCTTCACCATCAGCGCCACTCTTGACCCTAAATAGGAAAGCGCGCTCGTTGCTTTCCTGCGGGCGAATGTCGACGTGTTTGCATGGCAACCGTCTGATATCCCCGGTGTTCCCAGGAAAGTAATCGAGCACCACCTTACCGTCTGTCCTCATGCGCGGCACGTCAAGCAGAGAGTCAGGAAGCAGGCAGTGGAGCGCCAAGAATTCATCGCAGAAGAAATCAAGAAGTTGGAAGCAGCAGGCCTTGTCAGAGGAGTGCTCCATCCCACGTGGTTGGCCAATCCTGTTGTTGTGCGCAAGGCTAACGGGAAATGGAGACTTTGTATTGAATTCACTGATGTTAATAAAGCTTGTCCCAAAGACCCATTTCACTTGCCACGTATTGACCAGATTATTGACTCCACAGCCGGATGTGATTTGCTTTCATTTCTTGATGCATACTCAGGATACCATCAGATCTTCATGGTAGAAGAGGATGAAGAGAAAACCGCATTTATCACCCCATGTGGCACGTACTGCTTCGTACGGATGCCTTTCGGTTTGAAGAATGCTGGATCAACATTCGCAAAGGTAGTCCACCGTGCTTTTGAGCCGCAAATGCACAGAAATGTGGAAGCCTACATGGATGATATAGTGGTCAAGAGCAAAAACAAGGCTACTCTGATTCAAGATCTAGATGAAACTTTTGCAAATCTGCGCAGGATCAACCTCAAGCTCAATCCCGAGAAGTGCGTGTTCGGAGTCCCTTCCGGCAAGCTTCTCGGGTTCTTTGTGTCACAGCGGGGGATTGAAGCCAATCCCGACAAGATCAAAGCCATCGAGTAGATTGAAGCACCAAAGCGCGTCAAGGATGTACGAAAGCTTGCCGGTTGCGTGGCTGCTCTCAGCAGATTTATCTCTAAGTCCGCAGAGCGTGCCTTGCCGTTTTTCAAAATATTGAAAAAGGCAGGTCCGATGAAATGGACTCCAGAAGCGGAGGCCGCGCTACAGGACTTGAAGAGGTACCTGTCCTCCACTCCAATACTTGTCGCACCTAAGCCACAAGAGAAGTTGCTGCTATATCTGGCAGCAACCAATCAAGTGGTTAGTGCTGCGTTAGTAGCGGAGAGGGAGGTGGACGATGAGCCAGCAACCGCGGCAAGTGAATCCAGCGACAAGCAGGGGGCTTCTCCGACAAGCACTGGCCCCGACAAAGTTGGGTCTGCGCAGGCATGCAAGGAGGTGCAGAGGAAAATGGTGCAGCGCCCAGTTTACTTTGTCAGTTCCCTTCTACAGGGGGCTAGATCAAGGTATTCTGGCGTACAGAAATTGCTTTTCGGCCTTCTCATGGCCTCGAGAAAGCTGCGCCATTACTTCCAGGCACATGAGATAACAGTTGTCACTCGCTTTCCGTTGAAGAGGATACTGCAAAATCCAGAAGCAACCGGCAGGATTGTCGAGTGGGCACTGGAACTGTCAAGCTTTGGCCTCAAGTTTGAGAGTACTTCCACTATACAGAGTAGAGCATTGGCAGAATTCATAGCAGAATGGACGCCAACACCAGACGAAGAAACTCCAGAAACAAGCATCCCCGTCAAAGAGGCAAGCAAAGAGTGGTTGATGTACTTTGATGGTGCCTTCTCGCTGCAAGGCGCCGGTGCAGGCGTGCTGCTTATCGCACCCACTAGAGAGCACCTCAAGTACGTAGTTCAGATGCATTTTCCCAAGGAGCAAGCAACGAACAATACCGCAGAGTATGAAGGTTTGCTTGCCGGACTCAGAATCGCGGCAGACCTTGGGATCAACAAGCTCATTGTCAGGGGTGACTCGCAGTTGGTAGTCCGCCAAGTAAACAAAAGCTATCAGAGTCCGTTGATGGAAGCATATGTTGATGAAGTAAGGAAGCTAGAAGCACACTTTGACGGCCTGCAAATGGAACACGTTCCACGAGCTCAGAACGATATTGCTGATGGCCTGTCAAAGTGCGCAGCACTAAAGTTACCTGTGGAACCAGGGATTTTTGTGCTCAAGCTGACTCAACCATCCGTAACACCGTCGACTGGACAGAGAAAGAAGAGGAAGTCGGTTTCTGATGACTACTTTCCGGCAGAGCTTCCCGAAGCCGCTGCCAAGAAGGTCCCCAAGATCGAGGCCAAGAGTGCTGAGGAGCAGTCTGCTCCGGCGAACCTCTTGGTTTGTTTCGTTGAAGCAGACGCTCCCGACAAGTTTTGCTCTGGCAAGCTTGCCGGGGAATATCACGCTCCGGCCGAACCGCAGGTTCTTGCCGTAGAAGCGGATGTTCCCACAGCAACAGATATGCCTTTAGCCCTTGTTGTCGAGCCGCAAGCTCCAGCATGGGCGCAGCAGATCGTCCGTTTCCTTCAGACAGGAGAGCTTCCCGAAGAGCAAGAGGAAGCGGAAAGAGTAGCCCGGCAGTCAAGTATGTACAAGTTTGTCGACAACACACTGTACAGAATAAGACTCAACGGTGTGAAATTGAAGTGCATTCGCCGGGAAGATGGACAACAGCTGTTGGCAGAGATACATGGAGGCATATGTGGTCACCACATTGGCGCAAGAGCACTTGCCGTCAAAGCATTCCGACAAGGTTTCTTCTGGCCGACAGCCCTCCAGGATGCAACTGCACAAGTAACCAAGTGTGAAGCGTGCCAGTTCCATTCCAAACAGATACACCAGCCAGCTCAAGCTCTCCAGACGATCCCTTTATCCTGGCCATTTTTGGTCTGGGGGCTCGACATCCTCGGCCCCTTTCCCCGAGCTGTCGGGGGCTTTGAGTTCTTGTACGTCGCCATCGACAAGTTCACAAAGTGGCCGGAAGTGGAACCAGTGCGGAAGGTGACAGCACAGTCAGCAACCAAGTTCTTCAGGTCGATTGTTTGCCGTTTCGGGATCCCTAACAGGATCATCACCGACAACGGCACGCAATTTACGAGCCGCACCTTCATGCAGTACGTCCAAGATCTTGGCGCCAAGGTCTGCTTCGCTTCTGTTGCTCATCCGAGAAGCAACGGTCAAGCGGAGAGGGCAAATGCTGAAGTGCTGCGAGGCCTCAAGACCAGAACTTTCGACAGGCTGCACAAGTGCGGAAGAAACTGGATCGAGGAGCTGCCGGTGGTTGTTTGGTCGATCAGGACGACGCCAAATCGAGCCACTGGCCAGACACCCTTCGCTCTAGTCTACGGAGCAGAGGCAGTTCTCCCCACGGAACTCGTTTACGGGTCACCTCGAGTGCTCGCTTATAATGAGCTCGAGCAAGAGCAGTTGCGCAAAGATGACGCACTGCTCCTTGAGGAAGACCGTCTTCAGGCTGCTGTGCGAGCCGCTCGCTACCAGCAAGCTTTGCGTCGCTACCATAGCCGCAAAGTTAAAGCTAGGAGCTTCGAAGAAGGCGACCTTGTTCTTCGGCGTGTTCAGTCCGCCAAGAATTCCAACAAGTTGACGCCGAAGTGGGAAGGCCCTTATCGGGTGAAACGAGTCACTAGGCCCGGCGCTGTCCGCCTTGAGACCGAAGATGGCATTCCGGTGAGCAACTCCTGGAACATAGAACATCTTCGTAAGTTTTACCCGTAGGGCGCGGCTGCCGGAAGCTTTTCCGGCAACCACCTTTTGTACAAGTCTTGCCGCTGTTGCATGTAATCCTTTGTACAAAGCCGGGCGCAGACCCCGTGCACCAGTAAAGTTCATGTGCCCAGCACATCTTGTCAGTTTTTTTTATGCTATAATCCTTTTTCGCATATGTTATCTGACACTTTGTGCAGCACCAGACACCAGTAAGCGATAACGAGCCCAAGGCTCCATATCATTACTTTATTTCTCTGTTTCTTTCTCAAAAGAAGGAAGGTTCCCTCGCCCACAAGGTTTACCGGGGGGGAAGGAGAAGATAATGGTGTGGACCAGGCCGTTCAAGAAAGTTTCTCCTTGCCGGGAAGCAGACGACAGAAAAGCTAAGTTGCTAAAGTTTGAGCAATCAGTTTTTTAAGTTTTTGAGTTATTTTCCTTGAACGACCGTGCTTTGTATGGAAAACCTGTGCGCGGAGGAACCAACTCATAGCTAGCTGCGCCCTTACTTTGTTTCGAGTCCGCTCAACAACTTAAGTGAGCTGCAACTAGTTGCGACAAGGTTTCTTATCGATAGCGACCCCGCCAGCAGGCTGCTGAAGTTCCGCACTCGGCGCTCGCGGCAAGGGTGCCTGCACCGGCAAGTTTCCCTAGAAAGCGTAGGGCAGAACCATACAAAGCCAAGAGTCGAGTAAAGGAAGTAACACAGGAATTTTTTGCCTAAGATAGAGTTATATTACAGAAATGACTTGTCGCGCCTCTAATAAAGTGTTCCCATGACATGACTGGCAGCGACAAGAAAAGAAGAAAATGGACGGCCTAATCTATGCGACCGCCGTCAACCCTTTTGACCTCGTTCACCCTGTCCACAATGGGTGCGACGAGGGCCTTAAGTGCGTCAAGATCAGCGTCCGCCGGCAGCCTCTTGAGGACGTTGGTGAGGTTGAGGCCCGGATTGCGGAAGGCCACCTTCACCAGCACCTTCTCCAGAACTCCGGCACAAATCGAGCGTGACTCGTCGGCCAACTACTTTGGGATCCATTCCCGGAGTTGCTGGAGCGCCGCCGCCACGCCTTTGAAGAACAGAGTGAGCTTGGCGCTGGGTTGGAGGTTCTCGTCGGAGGAGTACCCGAAGCCTTCCACCCCCAATTGCACCAGCTCCTCTTCGATGACTGTAGCAATGTTCACGAGGCCCTCTATCCAGAGCGCCACAGTATCTCTGAGAAGATTCTGGGTTTCGACGGCCCTCGCTAGCAGCGCCTCGTTGGCCTTGATATCCTTCTTCAAGTCCGCCTCCCGTTTCTTGGCGCCGTCCAACGTCTTCGTCAGGGTGGCCAGCTTCAGCTCCAGATCAGCATTGGAATTCTTGGTGGCGCGCAGCTCTTTGCCCTTCTCGGAGAGTTGGCCCTGCAGCTCACCGTGGGCAAGGGCGTCCTTCTCGTGCTCCAGCTTGAGCGCGGCAAGCTCTTCGCCACCCACCTTCAGATCAGCCTCCAGCTGCGCCACCTTTACTTCCAATTCCTTCTTAGCGGTCTCGGCAGCCGCAGCCGCATCCTTTGCCTCTTGGAGCGACCCGCCAAGTGCCCGTTCGCGCGCGGCAAGCTCCTCCTCGTGGCTGTCGAGGTTCACTTTCCGCTGAGCCAGCTCGCCTTCTCGCGCGTACAGCTTCTCGCCGGTGAGCCGCTGCTGCTCTTCAGCTTCGGCCTTCTCGAGGAGGAAGGCCTTCCCCTCTTCAGCAAGCTGCTCCCGCTCCTCCGCCAAGGCCCAGAGAGCTTCCTGGCGAGAACCCCGGAGCTCCTCCGCGCGCTTCTCTATATCCACGCTCGCTTTCGCGACGAGCGCTTCCCGGGACTCCAACTTGACTTGACGGGCGCGATAGAGTGCCAGCAGCCTCCGTAGCAGCCGCTCCTCCTCGGGCTCGTCACTGCTGCTTCCCGGCGCGTCAACGATCGACAACCCGGCGGAGGCGAGCACCTCCCCATCCAAAACTTCTCCTTCCACCGGCGCCTTGGAGCTTGACGCCCAAGGGAGCTTGATGAAGATGCCCTCGCCAGCCTTCAGATAGGCGCCGGGCTGGGGCTCCTCGGAGCCTGACGCTGCGGCAGCGGCGGAGGGATCGGCGGTCGGTGTAGCGCCTGATGCTCCTGCGGCCTCAGGGCCGTCAGTGCGATCGCCAGATCCCCCGCCAGCTTCCTCGGCGGCAGCCTTGGCGGCCTCTTCACCTGCAGGCTCATCGGCACCAGCTCCGTCTTCGGCGGCCGCGGCATCATCAGTGTTGCCGCGCGCGTCCTCTCCTCCGCCCGCCTCGGTCTCCATCGGATCCGCGGAGGGTGGACCTGACGAACGAAGAAGAATGAGAAGTCAAACAAGCACTCAAGAAGAAAAATCAGCAGAAGAATACCAAGAAAGTTTCGGGCAGGAAGGATTACCTGTGCTGGGATCCGCTGTCATAAGCTCCACCACCGGCGGATCGTTAGCGTTGTCCCTTGCCGGAGACTCCTCCCTTGCCGGAGGCTCCTCCCTTACCATAGAACGCTCCCTTGCCGGGGAGTCCGCCCTTGGCGGCGTAGTCAAAGCAGACGACGAGTCGGAGGAGATCACCACGCCCTCCTGATGAAGCTGTTCTGCTCCTGCACAAACAAACCAGTGATCAGATGTCAACAAAGGAAAAGAGCAACCACGCGCACCCAGAAGCAGAAAGTAAACCATATGCTTACGCTGGGGGCTGCGCCGGGGGCTGCTCTGCGAAGTGATGACCGGATCTGGCAAGGTGGTCTCGGGCGCGCCTCCTGTCGTCGCAGCGGGCTCGTCCTCGATGACCACCACCTAAGCCTTGGCCCTCTTCGCCGCCCTCTAGGCCAGAGTCCTGAAAAGGGAGAGTCCAGGGTGGGTCAGATCAGATGCAAGACAGGAATGGCAAGTTGAAGAACTACAAGAGCAACAAGGGAATCTTACTCTTCTTCCTCTTCCTCGTCGGAGCTGAGCGCGGAGAGGTCGAAGTTTGGCCCACCTCCGGCGCGACGAGGTGGAGGGGTGGGATCCCTTGGCCGCTTGGCGGGGACTGCGGCGCCAGCCCGAGATGACCCCGCCCCAGTTGCCACTGCGGCGGGAGGCGCACCCGTGGCAACCATACTTGCCGCGGCGGAGCGCGTCGCGCGGCGCTGCGGCTGTTGACCAGCTTGCCGCCCTGCTGCGTCCCCGATCCTGCGGAGGCGCCTTCTTGGCTGCACTGGGGGCTGCGTTCCGGGCCCAGTTCCCGGCAAGCTCCCCGGAGATGGCGGGCCGCTCGCACCCTCGGCGGGCTCACTCAACTCGGCGTCGGGCGCGGCAAGCTCTTCTTCGTCTTCGGGCCACTCCCGCTCAGCAAGACTCATCGCCGGTGCCACGTCCGCTTCCTCCACCATGAACCCAAATTCACCCGCGGCTGCGGCTGCCGCCGCCTCTTCCGCCCTGGTGGCGATGCGTTCCATCTCTTGATCGGTGGTGTCGCGGGTGAGGAGCTTCTTGTCGTCAGCATTGACCGCTACTTCCACTAGGCTGTCGAAGAACTGCTGCACAATATCTCCGGCAGGCTCTTGCCAAGTTGGAGCGATCCCGTGCGAATCACACAACGGCATCATGGCGTAGATGCGGTCGCGCAGGAGTTGTTGCACAGAGGAACGACGCCTGCCGGCAACCTGAACCACTCGGGATGCTGTTGGTCGTGCTTGAATATCTCCTTGAGTATCCCGTCCAACTCTATGACGGTGAAATTGAAGTTGAGGCTTAGGCGCAACCTCATGATATCTGCCGGGCCTCCAAATTCCCAGGCGGGTCTCCCCCTCGCCTGCAGAGGGGCGATGCGCCGGCGAAGGAAATCTGCGCCGACAGCTCCTACAGTCAGCCCGGCAAGCCTAAGATGCAAGATCCGAGTGGTGGCGATCTTCAGCTTGTCGTCGTCCACGGACAGAGCGCTCCAGTCATTACCACGCACTGCTGGGGCTTGGCGCAGGGCAGTGAACGGCTGCGGGCTCTCTTCTACAACCCAGCACCAATCTGCTCTCCACTCGTCCCACTTGCTGCGGAGCTCCCCCTCCAGATAGGTCTCCTTCTTGCCGGCCCGCGAGATCCAGGCAATCCCGCCGGCAAGAGGTTCCCCTCTCTCGACACGAGGCATAAAGAAATGGCGGAAGAGAGCTACGTTGGGGTGGACTCCGACAAAGTTCTCGCATAGATGGGTGAAAACTGCCATGGTCAGAACGGCGTTGGGGGTGAAGTCAAGGAGGTGGAGTCCATAGGTGTTCATGACGTCGCAAAAGAAATCAGAGAATGGCGGGCAGAGCCCGCAGTAGAAGAACACGGCGAAGAAAGGATATCCGCCAACTGGAGCTGCTTGCGAGGCGACGGCGAAGAGTACCTTTGTGCGCGGATGCACCCGCGTCTCCGTCGACCAGAAGAGATAGTACCACT